>NC_138787.1:17907294-18294794 GCF_965178545.1 Coloeus monedula
AAGACCATTCTTTCCTTTATCTGGAAGCTTCCTTCCCTTGCAAAAAGTGGAGATGGGCTGGACAGTTCATCTGACATAATATACCTCTGGGCCGGAATACTTATGCAGAGGAAGGAACTTGTTCACTTAAGAAAGTGGTGGGGTATGCTGCCTCTTTCCTGGACATGCTTATGCTGTTATTAAATAACATAAATAATAATAATAAATTATTAATAGCAAATTATACTTAGCACTTACATATGCAATTTATTACCAAAATGTGGAGTTAGGCCTTATTTGATAAATGCAGTAGACCATTTTCTCAGCATTTAAGTTTTATTTTTTTAAGAATCAGACTGGCCTATTCCTGTAATTTAAAATGTCCTCCAAATCCCAAAACAGGGGAGTTAGAAGAGGTTCCACTGTCATTTAGTCTGATGATGTCTAGAGTGGCACCATAGATGCTATAGGGAAAAAATGCACAAGGCTGCTGCCACTGTGAGAAAAGCACTTCAGAGAGTAGACATGTGAAGGTCTGTGTTAGAAGGGAGAGTTGGTCCAGGTTAAATTCAGCTTTCTGTGTCTTTGGTTTATTATAGAGATATTTTGAGTTTAGGGGATAGAATATGAACTGTCTCAAAAGGGATTGACTTCAGTTAGGAGGATGATGTTCTTGCATCAGTGGTGGGAAGAGCAAAGTAAGCCTGTTGTAAGGACAGTAGTGAAGAGTGGTAGAGGAAATGTTCTAGCAAGGTTGAGGAAGCTCTGTGGATGTGTTGAAGCACTTGTGCAGCTGTTTCTGTTTGTTGGTGCCTCCAGAGAGCGCAATGGCCTTTTTTCCTGAGTACATTTGCCTGCTTCCATCTTCATCCTATCCACCAATTCTGCAACTCTGATGCAACTCTGGCAAACCTCCTGTTTAATCAATCCTGGGAAAACTGGACAGCCATGCATTCCAAACATTAAAATATTGTACTGTCAATCTGTTTTGGTGTTATGGATGGTTTTAGATCAGCCACAGCACTGGTTTAACTTTGGACACCTAGTAAAAAGTTACATGTTAGGAAGTACACTTGGACCTGCATCATAGGCTTAGTAATAAATGATGTTCATTAGATGCAGGTGTATTTGTACGAAGTGAACTCTGTTCTTTCCAAATCTAGGATGGGATATGCTGCTCTGCAGTAGAAAGCCTGACTGATGTGGAGTAAAGCTTAGCACATTCCTAATTACAAAGCAGACTTCCCTTTTCTGAGATTCAGAGGCATTAATTAAAGAAAAAAATTTATTACAACCTGCTCCATTATCTCCAGTCACCTTTACACAGATGAAGACTAAATTATCTCTCTTTCTAAAACAGTATGCACACAGAACTATAGCACTTTGGCAGAGGCTTTCTACATTATGTAGGCAAGCAAAAGGGGATTTAAGAGAGGCAGTCCACTTGCTAGATCTACTTTGTAAATCATTTTTCTTCTCTATCTACTCTCTCTTTCTGAGAAGTGAGTGTGAACCCATGAGTTAACACCTTTTTTGGAAAAATGTATTGGCTCCTGTTCAAACATCATGGCAGGGACTTTCAGAGGCGATGCCGTACTTGTGCAACTGGCACTGGCACCAGGCTCAGGTTGAATGCTGTCCAATATATTGTGTGCATGGCACAGGTGTTGGAGGCTGATGCCTTTGAACTCTGCTGTGTCATTCCAATCTGCCTTGCATCACTGTAGCCTGTTAGAGGGATTGCTTTGTTCTCCAGATGAGAAGGGGGCTACTAATTCCAGATGTGGGGGCTAGTTTCATGGTTTTGTATGATGACTTGACAGTAGCTCCACACCAGAAACAAGTGTCTTTCCTGGGAAAGTGACTGTACTGAACATCTCCCAGAATGCCACACAGCAATTCAGTGTGGGAAAAGAACAAGAGGAAATTGCAAAGCCTAACAAGAAGAATAGTATCTAGAAGAAAGACACTTGCTATTGATACAATTCTTTAAAAAAAGAATTCAAGTGTAAAATCTTGTCAAACATCAAAAAATTTCTTGCTCTCCTCACAGAGAGAGACTGCTGGCAAAGGGAACAGCCTGGGTTCCTTCCAGCTCAGAATATTCTATGATTCTGTGTATCTGACATGGTATTGTCTCTAGGAATAAGTCTACCTCCCTCATCTTTGCAGAGATGTCCACAAATGCCCTCCCTGGTTTGTGACCCGTATACACTCGTAGGTGTGCTGGGGGCAAAGGAAACAGGCTTCTCTCAGATGGGCTTCATATTCTTGAATTCATTCCTCAAGAGGTTCATATGCCATATTCCTTCTCAGCAGCAGCTCACAGCTACCAGCCTCTCTACCCCAGACTTTGGCTTCACTGTTTTAGGCTTCCTTTTGCTATTTAACTCTCATCTGGTGCCAATCCTAGTTACACCTGTGTCTGCCAGGACACCTGGGTATAGATCTTAGAAATCACGGCTGTGGAACAAATTATTGAAAGCATGAACCCATGTGTTGGTGGCTAAATAAAAAAAAGGTCAGTGCCTCATCCTTGGGCCAGATAGCAACTCTGAAGATAACTCCTGCTGGTACAATGCAAGCAGCTTCTAGCAGCTTCTCAATATGGCTGTCCATATTGTGTCAGCTGTAACACCTTTGAAACAGCACTGGTGACTGCAGGTAGTGTTCCACAGAGCAGGAGGACACTAAAACAATTAGGCCACAAAATTTTTGGAGATAGGTGCTGGGGTTGAAGTTGGCATCATGTGGAGTGTGTGAGTGGGTGTCTTGTAGCATGGGTCCAGAGTGTGAAAACTCTTCGCACAGTTGCCCCTCATTCCTGCAAAAGACAAGCAGTATTTATTGCCTAATGAGAAGGGACTTCAGGGTGATTCTTTCTGTACCAATATTTGCTGTGATGAATAGCAGATTGAACATAGTCATATGAAGGTGCTTTCTCTATCGGAGAGCGCTCAAGTTATCAGTGTTACAGGGAGCTTGCTTTATTAGCTTGTTCCTAGTTCATCTAATGAATTTTCAGCTTTCAGGGCCCCTCCATACATATATTTCTCACTGAAGGGCAAGGAGAATAGTTTTTAAAATCACAGGAGAAGTAAATAATTCTGAGCAGTGTTGAACCCTGCTGCCTAGCCTTATGCTTTATAGATAATTGTTCATTGATCTGTCTGGTGGGAAGGAACTTCTGGATCTCGTATCAACATCCTGTTGATTCTGGGAGATGGGATTATTTCCCTGTCTCTCTTTTGCTCCTAAACTGTACATTTCTTAGATTTCTGTTTTTGAAAGCATGCCAAATAACAGGTCAAAGTCTGTAGGAGAGGAGGAACGTGTATGGAAACCTAAAACAGACTCAGTGCCAAGGTAAAGAGCTTTTGGGAAAAGAAAGCAACTTGCAGTTTCTTTTCAGCTTCAGCATGTTCAGGATGGGTGACTGATGGCATAATTAATGAATAGGCAGGATTACTGTGCTAATGTGTTGGCATTTTGTGCAAGTGTGCAGTGATATACTGGAGAGGAAGTGTAAAGTACCTGAAACCAGACAACTGTGTTAACCTTAGGCAATTTTCTTTTCCAGTCAGAGTTTTCTTCCTGTTCTGAAAGACAATGTTGTCTTCTTGCTTTGTGCTCAGTAGGGCACTATTTTTACCATCCTTTGTAACTGAGAGGGTAAGTAGGATGCCCAAGAGCTTTGTCTAATCATTTAGCTAATGATCCTGCTCTGTAATATCTGTTCAGGTGTTTAATTCAGTTTAGATTACTACTCTGATAGTCTTTTCTGGCTGTTGGTTTTGATAGGACTCATTTCTACATGCTGCATCCCCTGAAAAAGGAAGGTCATAGTTCAGCTCTGAATTTACTAACAGTGTCTTACTTTAGATTATGCCTCAGTGGTAGACATTCAAACTAAATATTAATCTTTAGTTTATGTTAATGTGCCTTTCATTGTGACATGTCTGTTTTGTGGGTCAAAATATTTAAACCCCCAGAGTTCATAGCATGACAGGGTAACCAGTATCAGTAGGGATGGAGGAAGTGCTAGTGCTCCATGCAGTAATCACTCCCAGTCTGTGTAACCAGGCAGAAAAAAGCCCACAAATGATCCCACCCTGAAGTGCTTAAAAACATGGCTCTGTAATATGCTGGAGAGTTTACAGGGTACAGCTGTTAGAAGAGCCAGATTAACCTGTGGGCAGATGCAGGGACTACACTTCATTGTTATTGTTCCAAAACCAAGGGAGAGAACCTCATGCCCTTGGTGCTTTGATGCTGTCTTCTTGTGTATTTGAACATGTGGGGCCAGACTCTTAGCTAGAAGTTTAGAGCATTCTCTGATGTGCTGAACTTTATATGTCTTGGTGCTTCAGACTTCAAGGTTTGAAGTATCTTCTTCCACATCACCACCTGTGTTTTTCTCCAGTATCTAAATACATTCGTTTGGTGCTTATTGACCAGTGCCAGTTTTTCAAACAGAGTAAGATATTCTGAGGAAGAGTATTGTGATGCACTCATTTATTATGTTCTTTCAAAAATTTTTAGTAAAGACAAAACTAAACCAAAACAGCTAGACAAGCATGAATGGAAGACTCCTCAGGTCCCCATTTCACCTCTTATTGAAAAGTCATTAAAGTTGTGACTAGTCAGCAAGTCCAAAATCTAGCACCTGTTTGCCAGATAAAAGCCAGCTGCACTGTATGTATATTCTTTCAGCCACCTGCAATTTGCATACCATGTGCAGTACCATTGTTCAAGTTGCTTTGCTTAAGATGTTTTGAGATATTATGTTTTTATCAAAGATGAAAGACTGATGCACTAGAGTGAAACCTGTAGTAAGGCTTTGTGATATCAGTATCTTTAAGTGATGAGGTTATATAGGGGTTGAATTTTTGACTTTTTATTTCTTTGCTTTTTCATTTCAGTGACCCAACTTTCTTTTTTTTGATCTAAAAATGTATTTCACCTTAGCTTATTTCTTCATTGGCTTTGATTAAGACATGACCTACTGCAGTGAAATTAATTCTTGTTTTTCTTTCAAAATATTTTTAAAAAGACAAGTTCCCTGGGCAAGCTAGTCTTTTTAATGAATGCAGGACATTCCTGTGATAAAGAGCTCATTTTGAAATTTTTTCTCTTCCTTTTAAACAGAACTGATATGTAAAACTACTTTCCCTTTTTCTGAAAGTTATTGTTCTCTGAAGTGCCTGGAATTCTGAAACTGAAGTCACAAAAAGTCTTTCTTGTCTGCTTTCAATCTATTGGCATTTTCTGCCATCCTGCATTTTGTTCATAAACATTGGTTAAGGTCCTATAAAGTTTTTCACAGCCTGTGAGATACAATCAGGTTTCCCTTAGTGACAGTCTGAAATGGCATGAGAAGACGGGCAGACAATTTACATCCTAGGCCGTCAACTGACAACAGGAAAGGAGTGGAGGAAAATCTCAATTTCATACTGGATAGCATAATACTTGACATTCCTCATTATATGTAATATTATATTCTGAATAAGTTTTCATTAAACTGTAGAAAGTACTGATTATGAAGGGTGTGTTGTGACATTAGTGGGATTTTAGGGCTTGATAGACTTAAATTCCAGGTTTTGGTTCTGCTACAGATTTACTATATTTTCTTGGGCAAGTTGCTTGTTTTCAGTGTGGCTAATTCTCGTATTGTAAAAAAGTAGAAAAGTCAATACTTGTTTGCTCATACCCACCATGATTAAAATGGTGATACTCTATTACTTACCTGATATGTATGATACAGCCATAATCTGTTGTCTAGGCTTTGAGGTTAACTATGAAACTGTAGAAAATTAGCAGAAACTAATATTGGATATTCTGTGTTTCCAAGCTCCTTCAATTCCATACAAGTTCTCTCGAAGTTCATATTATGCCAAGAGATGAGGACATAGCTGATGAAATTTTAAGTGATTCAGAGAAATTACACCACAGGTGCAATAATAGTGATTCTTTGAAACTTCATATTGTCCTGGCTTTTCCTCTTTCTTTCCTGGTGCTAAATTATGTTGGACAGCCATAGTCCTTTCATGATATCTACTTTGCATATAAAGAATTTCTAAGTAATTACTGCAGAGCTGTTTGTCAAGAAGGGAAGAAGCAGGTGATCTGCATACCAGTACATTGGTTCATGTCACAGCTCGGGCATTAAATATGGGCTCGGTGTTTTAGCACCATGAAACAAATTCCATTTATTAACAAGTAGTGGACAATTGCTAGAGGTATGTCTCAATGACTTTCTGTAGTAGCATAAATTTACTGAGGTTTGACAATGTCAGCTTAGGCAAAAATAAACTACGTTTAAACACTTTGTTTCCTAAAACTCATCCTATTTTAATTGACAGCAAATCCTTCTGAAACCTGTGTCTGATGTAGCAATCTTAGTCAATGTCTGTTGTCATTTTATTTTCCCAGGAAAATCTCTGAGAAAGCTTTTCTTATTGGAAAGCCAGTTTCTGCTGCATACAGTTTATTCTTGATCTCCTTGTACAAGCACAGAATAGTAACTTCTGTGATGCCACTGGTGCTTCTTAGAAAAGATATTTGAGCTATACAGAAGGGCAAAACAAGGTCACTGGCATTATGTATTTACAGTGAACTTTAAGAAATGAGTCAGACTTATAGATGGAATGACAGTTTGCCTTGTCATGAGAGCAAACATCTTCAAAAGGTTCCTGTTTTGGAAAAATAAAGTAAAAACCATAAGGAACCACTTAAGGAGGCTGCATAAATAATTTGCCATTTGTGAGCAATATATGCAAAACGATAGGACTGCAAGGACTGTATTTGATGGAAAAGCTTCTAACCATTTAAACTGCCATCCTGGTGTTTATTACCTGAATCACCTCTGGGAGTCTGATAAACACCTGTGATCTGCTGGTAATTCAGGAAAGGAAGCAGCACTCTGCATGACCTGCTTTTTTTCTCCCAAGTAGTCATGGTGTAATAAACAGTGTACAGTGATTTTGAACATGCAAAGAATATATTTAGACAAGTTAAGGCTACTACTCTTGGTTTAATGCTTAACAAAGCTAGCAGCAGAAAGTGGTTTAGTACCTCTATATTGTATACATAGAAGTGGCAGGAGCGAGCAAAAGACAGTAGGAGATAGTGGTACTTGGCAATTCAGTCATTTTGTTTGAAAATGAGAGTAAATGGTAAACACCATAAAGAAAAATAGAGAAAAAGCAGATGTTTGTTTTAACCTATAAATTTTAAAAGTTACTACATGACCAGTAAAGTAATAATTTCCTAGAAAACAATATTTAAATATATCCATCATCATTTAGATCTTGGACACATACTTAAATATTATTGATTATTTGCAATTGTGTGCATCCATGTGTAGGTATACTAAACAAAAAAGTAAATAGTATCATGTCACTGGTTGGGATAAAGTACAAGAATGGAACTGGAGTCCCTAATTACTAGTTGTTTGGTTTTTTTTTTTTTTTTAATTAAGAAAACCACAAGCAAATTATAGACATCCAGTTTATAGCATTGCAATCTTACAGGCTTGCTCTCATGAATATGGTAATTTTTTATTTTATGCCCTCTTGAGATGTCTTGTTAAAAACATTTTATTGGTGATCCTAAAATTCAGTAAATTTGAAGCCCTTGGCACACTGAAGATAGTTAAAGTTCTTCAAAAAATGTCGGCAATAAATATTTGGCAAATATAAAGAATATGCACATTTTTCCCAAGTGGGTGATATATTTTTTTCCAGTTCTTATAGTCAAGTGATGACACTGCAGTTCAGAATGTAAGTGTATATTGATATTTTTCTTCCAGAAACTGCATGTGTTGCTTAGAGTGCTTCTCCCACAGAGTTATTTTTGTGCAGACACCTGGAAGTGGTTACATACTTGGCTTCAGCTTGCAGACTACTTTTGGACAGTCAGGTGTATGTATGAGCAAGTGGTCTTTATTTGGAGCAATTAAAATTCTAACATTCTCTTCTCTTGACATGCAATTACTAGGGCTCTGCTGTTTCCACTAATTGCTCTTGCTGGGGACATTGGTGAGGAGCCAATGATTTTGATGGGTAGTGGATTATCATTTTTACTCTGCTACCTGAGAAAAAAATCATTTGCAAAATCCCATGTGTAATTAGCAAGGCTCATGATTAATTGTCCTGCAAAATTAGCTTCACTGTTGCTTTTATTTTACTGCTTCAAATATTAATTAATGTTAACTCCTTTCCTTCAGTCCTAGCTTTTGAATATTCAACATGGCTTTGAAAAATTAGTCAGGGCTTCTACTTGCATTAACATGCTGGAGCTTTGATTTCTGAATAAGTATTCTGATTTAAAAGATCACACGTGGGTCATAAATAATTTTTATAGGAGGACAAACAAAGCATCAAAGCATCATGGGAAAGCATTCATGCACTAACTGAAAGTAAATTGTTTCAGTAATGATTCATTCCCCCAGTGCTTTTAGGGAAACATCAGCAAATATGCAAAACACTGCATTGTGTGGGGCAAAACAATTATTTAATGCAGCAATCAATGTATGTATTTTCAAAGTAGCAGAGTGAAAGGGGCAAAAATATTGGTGGAGCTTGAGCACCTGCAGTAACTGTTCCATTTCTAGGAATTACAGGTTCTCATGTTTTGATGGTCTAAGGTAGAAAATGACAATTGTCTGTATGTCAGTGCCATCTGCCATAGTGCTCTCAAAACTCTTGTATGTTTCCTGTTATTACTATGACAGGGTCAGAAAGCACAGAAAGGACCTAGTGATGACTGTTCTTAGGTCACTGGGATGCTGATGAATTGAATTCACAGGACAGCTCATTAAAACCAGCAGCAAGATGTCCTGATGCCCCAAAGAGCCTTGGCTTCTGGTTTAGCTGTGTTTTCATCGTGCCAGAATAACTCACAGAACACAGAAGAGCGCTTTTTTCCAAGAACTGCTGGTTCCTCCCAGTATAGCTGTAGCACCACATGTAAAGCACACCTGCACACCAGTGTAGGCTGGATTTTGCTTCTGTGTCAGTCCTTGCTTTATTTCTTCTCTGTGTTTTGAGCATGCAGCTAGATGAGTTTCTCCACACTTCATCAGAAAAGCCCTTGCCCTCCTAGATATTCTTCTCATTATGCAATAATCTCATTGTAATCATGTCCTAAAACTCCAAGTTGACCACACGAGAGAACAGCAGGGGTAGAGGTGACAGCATGGTGTATTGGGCAACATACTTGGTTTTGTTATCAAACATAACAGGTGAAGGAAATCTAGGAAATTCTGTCTCACTCGCTCGTTTCATTAAAGTGTACTGTGCTTCTGACAGCACATGGTTGATTTTACTTGCTTTTGTCAATCAAGTGAATGACTTCTTTTGACTGTTTTTCTAATATTGACTAAGGAGATCAATGACAGAAAAATAGTGTTACCTTTATAATTGAAATTAATTTAAAAATCAGACTTGAATCTGACTTGTGTTTGGTCACAGTGCCCACAAATAGTGATTCCAGAGTTTTTACAAGCTCGTTAAAGAGCTTTTGTCATTCTTCCCATCCTTTTCTTCCAAATCTCAGCTTTAGTGACTGGCTTCAGTGTAGAAGCTTTTTGGTCCTGTTAATAGGCTCAGACACATCCTTCTCTTCTCTGCATTGAAAAGGCCACTGTACATTTGTATTAATTCAGAATTTCTGCAGCACCTCAGAATGTTTTCATACATGAGAGAAAAATAAGAAATAAATTCCAATCTGGATTCAAACACCAAGAAAGGTTTCACATTTTCCTTGGAACTCTGGGGATCTTTGAGTAAATAAAAGGATCTGTGAGCCTTCTGCTGTTCATCTGTAATTGCTTAGTCAGACTAAGGTGCAACCGTGAAGCCAAAATGGATTCACATGCTTTTCTAATTTCAGGAGAAACATTCATGTATAGTAGTGGTTGCAGAGAAGGAAGCAGGAACATTTTGCAGATGTGCATGTATGGGATGCTTGCTAGAAAAATTCTAATTTTATCTCTGTCATCTGCTCTTAGAAGCCTTTTCTACACGGAAAAGAACTGTCATCTATTCTGATAAGACCACATCATTTTTCCTGTGCAATCATAGCTATAGAGACAATTTTTTATTAAGTAATAAATAGCTTTTTTGCTCTTAAAAATGACACTTTAAAAAGTGATGACTGTGTTAAATACCCTCATACTGTGGTATTGTCCTGCAGCACTCTACCAGAGAGTAACAGGGGGATTTGGATCACAGGTAGTGTCTGGGGGAAGGAGTCTTATTTGGGAATTTAAATAGGAAGTATTTCAGATTTGGTCCTTTCCAAAAATGAAGGCTTTGGTCTACTAAATAGATAGAAATTAATGAAGCAAAAAAGAGAAGTTGAAATACAGAAATTATGAAGGTTGAGACCTTTCCATTTCCACAACTGTTATATTTACTGTCAGGTATCCCCGGGGCAAGTCTCCGGGGACGGCAGGTTTTCCTGCAAAATGGAAACAAAAGAAAGAAAAGAGGTAATTTTATCTTAAAAATTATAATGCAGCACGTAGCAGTATGCTAGCACAATCTTCCATCCATGAAAGATTCATCAATCTCCTGCATCAACAGACTGCCATGTTGAAGTTTCTAGACTATAACGGGATGCTGCACCCTCCATTTTCCAGTGATACCCGGAGATTTTGCACATGTAATTCTACAGGAGCAAGTGGCTTCAAGTTCAGAGTCACAGGCACACTGGTCATTATATGAGTTTCTTAATTAGTAGAGAAATGTTTGGAGAGACTGAATACTGATTTTGCAAGGATCTGTTTAAGTACAGCTGCTTAGGGAAATCTAAGGATTTGCAGAATCTGGGTGTGAAAGAAAAGGAAAGTTACAAAGCTCAAGCCCTCCATTTTCTTCTACCTTTTTTAAAGTTTTTTTAAATCCATATTTGCATGTAACATCCATTTCATGGAGTGGGGATTTGCATTGATGATTATTCTGTTACTCGAAGGCCAGAATCCAGCCTTAGTTACATTTTATTTTTTTATTTGGCATGAGAATGTAGCTGCAATAGCTGTGGATTTGGCTGTGCTATATAAAACCATTTTTGAGAAGGCAGGGGTAACCCTACGTTTATGGAGCATGGGCAGAGCTCCAGCCAGCACAAGACTGTCTCTTCCTGCTGCATTACCAGCGTCCTGATCAGCCTTTGGGGAGGCTTAATTTCTCTTTTCCACTTATCTTTTCTTCTCAGTTTTTTAGTCAGAAAAAAACCCAAACCAACCTATAAGCGGAGAATTCTGGCCTTGTCTTTCTCTTCTAAACAACTATCCCTTTAGCTTTTTCCACTGATTGGCATTCTTTCAGATGTTAGCAAGAAATAGAAACGTTTTAAGATTTTCAACAAAAAAATAAATTACCGTTTCACGTGTGGGGAAGAACAGATGGGAATGAAAGATTTTTCTTTCCCTCTTAGGAATTAAATACAGCTTCTTCCTTAAAATTGGCCTCTACCAGGAGGCTAAAATACTCTGAAGGTTAGCTACAGCTTTATCTGCTGCTGTGATGGTATTTACTGGATGATGAATATATTAGTTAAAATTTAAATTGATTATATGGAGGAATAATGTTGATACCATATTTACTGCTTTAGTATAGTCCAATCATTAGTGTGGAAAGAGTGGTAAGAAAATAACTTGAAGGTGACACTGTCTGAAATGCAGGAAATGAACAGTGCTTTATAAATAATATATTTCTCCTATTATGTTAATTTTTCAAAATAAGCTTAGAGTTAAGTGTAATGTTCGATCAGTAGGTGCATCTATACTAGCATATTATTAGTCTGTTTAGTCACATCTAGAAATATGTTCTTCATATTTGTGGTTGCCAAAGTAAATAGAAATCAATGAAAGTAGCAAAAGTGCTGAAGTCGTTTCAATAACTGAAGCACTCATTAATTTAAATTTCACACTTGACATTGTTACAGACTAATCACAGAAAATAAGGCATTGACTTCTAAATATGTTCCAAGCCATGGAGGAATCCTGCAACTTTGTTTTCAAAGTGGCATTGACATTAGAGGGAAAGACCTCTGACTGCAGCAGTTTAGGCAGATGGTAATGATATGGTAAACTTTCTCAAAAGCCTGAAGTCCATTCATATGGATGACATAAGCTTGAGGAGTTAGCAAGCAAACAATATTGAGGCACTGGGACTGAACATGTTCTAAAACATCAAAAAGCTCTTCCTGCCGTTTTCAAACATCTAAAAATATGTGTGAAGCCTGTTCACAATTTAATGGGAGATATACAGAGAGCTGGGGGTGGTTATACAGGAAATTAGAAAAGCCTCATCTCATCAGAGTGAAATAAATATGCCATCATATAAGAAAAGTAATTGGAGGGGTGTGTCAGTTCTGTTGATGTCAAGCAGGTGTTCATAAATTAGAATAAGCATTTATAATTTATATTAGTGCTAAGAAAGTATTTTGAATTACACTGAAGAGAGATACCTAACTTGCCTCTTTCTCTCCTTTTTAAAACAGAGGTTTGGGAAGTGCCATTTTCCCCAGCTATCTTATCCAACATAGACTGGTCCTCTACTCACCTGCTATCCAAATCCCATTGCATAATGCAGCATGCAGTGCAAGTAACTCAGAAGGAAGATGACATTGTAGCTGCAGCAAATAGCTTTACTCTTAGGTAATGGGAGGCAAGTAGGTGACATTGAATTGCTGTTTTCTGTTTGATAGGTGCAAGGATGCTGTCTCATTTCTCTTTGTTGTCTAACCAGTTCCTTAGTCATGGAGAACTCCCATTCATGGAGAAAAAATGTACTTCATTCTTCCTGCCTTGAGAACATTCTCTGTTGCTTACAATATTCAAGAGAATCCAGAATTCCTTAGCAACCCTGACATAGATGGCACACAGGTGCCTTACTGTCAACCCTTTTTGATGAGTCAGCTTTGCTTAGACTTGTACCTAATGCAAGACTCTGCCAGTGGTAAGTCCCCTGTAAATAAGATGCTACTGATAGTTGTAAAAAACTTTTCTGATCTGGTATATGAATCATGACTGAGAGTTTACATATTAATCTTGTGGTGTGTACACAATATATTTAAGAGCAATTTTTTAAGAGTATTTTTTTTTTGCTGTTAAAATCTCTTGCTTAAGACAGGAAGAAATCAGTAGTAGTGGTAAGAACAGCCTTAGTATGAGATTATAGCATGCATCTAAATGCACTACTAGGATTTCTGAGGTCTAGTATTTATGCAAATCTTTAATAATTGATACAGTATTTCCTGATCAAAAAGCAGAGGACTTTGTAAAAATGTACATGGTATTTAAGTGCCCTTCCGTATCACAGCTCTATGTGGCCTAGTTTTTCACCAGATTCCCGTGTAAATTGGATAAACTGTAATGATATCAATATGAATTGGAGACTAAACCTAGTTGAAAATTTGTCCTTTAATCTATTTTTATGTACCACCTTAACTTTACTATTGGGTTTTGGATTGATTATTTAGGCAGGGGTTTATTCCAATAACAAAAAAATTCAACAGAAATTTTGACTTTGGATGAACTTCCTTTGTGAACTTAAATTTGTGTATAAAACTGTCGGACCCACTGAGCTAGTGGTTGTTTTATCTTTGCTCAGTTCAGCTTGAAGTTGCTATGTAGTAACTTTACATTTTACAAACCTGTCCAGTTCCAGTCTGATATGAAATGGCAGTAAACCAGATTCCTTTTGGACGGGTTCAGACAATATTTATAATACAGGATTACATTCCTAAAACAAGTTATTACTGTGAACTCTCCAAGCAAATGAAACAGTTGGGAAGGTGGTATACTAAAGGGCTTAAATCAGGGCAAGGTGGTGGTTTGCCTTCCTTTTTGACAGACATGCCTTTGGGGAATAAATATTTGTGTTATAATTTTCAAGCTACTGTAAGTTTTTCTCATACGTTTTAAAAACCCCACCCTTTTTTCCCCATTAAATTCTTGCTAGTCCTTTTTGTTTCCCTTTAAAATCTTCCAACTAATAGTAAAAGAAAAAGCATTTTTAGTAGGAAACACGGAGACATATCATAGCTGGTTAAAATATTATGCCAAATATGATACTTCATTTGCTGTAAACCTTTCATCAGATAATATCTCTGTGGAAAAAAAAAGCAGAAGAGTCCTGTTTTACCCTTCTGATGGAGCTTGTGAACCTTTTCTGTCATTCATGTGGAGTTACACCTGAAGCATTGACTGACTGTGTCCATGTTTACACGTGTGTTTATTTGGGGCTCCTGTCCTGTGCATCCTTGAATAAATGTCCTGATCTGTGAGCACTGGGATTGACGAAGAGAAGGAAGGTTGCAATAAGGATGCTTTGGTCCTCAAGTCCTGACCTTACACTATCCCACTGTTCAAGTAGGTGTAAGACTTCAGTGTGAGGTAGTACTTCTGTCCCAAAGTTTGGCTCATGCAAACTAATTTTGCACTGTGTATAAGCTTTGAGAACATATTCTGTTTGTGCAGAGTGTGCAATAGTTTCAATAGTATTCTTAAAATAAAAGTCTGGAATGAAAAGGGGTGATTTGGGGTGAACAGGAATAGAAGAGGCCTTGGAGGAGACAAAATTATTTGAACCATCTGCAAGAGAAGGTAGGCAAACAGCTGCAATGGGGAGGGCACACACAAGCAAGGAATGTGTGCAATTAGATTCTGCTTCACATTGGGGGACTATAATTTCATTTTATGACTTTGTTGACAATCCTCTCATTTCTTTTTTATTGTGAATGACATCATCAATACTATCAGATGGTTCACTAACAGATGGTTTCGTACCATTACCAGTATGATACCCAGCATATCATGTTATATTTACCTGCTTTCCACAGAGTATTTTACCTGGAAGGACTGCACTGCTGCGTAAGAATACATTTAACTGAGGGGTCTTATGTAGCTCTCAGTGGGAGATAAGGCAATAAACAAAATTTGGATAGCATTTTGCTAACTAGTTAATGAAGGAAGTGAATTAACATGTTTTGAACTTACTTGTCCATTTACTTTTCATTTACTTGTTCTATTTTCTAGAAAGCAAAGGATATCTCTTGATTGGAACACAGTTCCAGTTGAAGTGGGAAAAAGGAAACCTGTGCCACTGCATGGTGTGCTGAAGAGTGAGCAAAAGCTCTTTGAAGTATTTTCTTTCCCCATTGTAAATTTGTTTTCTATTCTTTTGCCAGTTAAATGTTCCAATACTCTTTAACTTACCTTGTAATTTATAGGTAATTTTGACACTTAGAGAACACCTTGCTACCTGTATGACTTCACTATGCAAGTAGGGCTGGAACCCTTACTGTGAATAATCTGTACCTGAGCTCTGCCCATCATTAAAGTTTTAAGGCAAGATGGTATTGTGAAGTGTAATTTTCTCTAGGGATTCTGGAAGAGGTTGTTGGAGATAGTTGCTCTGGGAATAGATGTTTTGGATTCTCTAAAATAAAGGAGGAAGGGATTCTATGAAATCGAGGTCTATATTCATAATATTTGCTTTTACTTCCAAAGTCATGTATTTGTATGTCTAAATTAATGTACTCTTCTTATAGCTAATCTTTTCTCCTATATATCTAGATCTGCCACGTGGTTTTTTGTGCTCTATTTAAAACCTAGCAATGCACCTAGCTTTGCATAAAAGCTCATCAGTTGATGATAATGCTAATCCTATTGTGACAGTTCCTTCTGATCATGCAGGTTAATGGTTGGACTCAGTGATCTTAAAGGTCTTTTTTAACCAAAACCATTCCATAATTCTATTCAGCCCAATAACGTAGTTTACAGTAACAGCTTCATATACTTGGTCTTCTGCAGAAAAAAGCTGTCAGAGAAGTATGCTGGTTTGGTGACATATTCAGGGTAAACAACTCAGCTCCCAAAACTGCAGTGTTTGGAGCCACTGGAAATGCTACATGAAGGAGGACTGCACACTCAGGCTTCATGTGATACAACTAAGAAAACTGTGATAAGATTAGTAGGAAAATAGAACAGTATGCTATAGCAGAAACCAAAGAGTGGGGGATCCTTTATGCCGTGAATATTGTAGATCTTTGGAAATCGTTGACAAAGCATCTTGTAGACACTTACAGTTTACAGTGGCTAAAAATGGGGGTGGAGAACTTCATTGATGGTTTGTAGATGTGTAAGAATGACCTCTGCTTCAGAATGTCACCAGGCTGAAAATAGAAAGAGGCTGGAAAATAAGAGAGGGGAGCATGTCTCCCCTCTTCTTATTCTTCCATAGGCATGTGCTTATGACCTTGGAGGCAGAGTAAAGCAGTAGCTGGACTGCTGAGCTGGAGCAGTTTGGCTCTTCTGAAACACAGCAGAGCTCTAATAATGAAACCTTTAAATAACAACATGCTAATAGGTTTTCTGGTGTACAAAGTGAGAATAAAATATATCCACCCTATAGTAAGTTGGTTTTGGTACATCTAAGTCCTTTTCTCACTGATTTTTACAAGGTGATAAACTTACAGACGGAAATTCTTTTAAGCCATAAATACCATGCATGCTGTCATGCCTAGAAGTACAGATAAAGCCAGTGGGATGCTAAAAACAGTTGAAGTGCATTCCTTCTCTACCTGGTTTGCTCAGCTGAAACTGTCTGCTATCAGTTTGGGCGTACGGTGTTTGACCCTTGCCTGTAGATATAAATGAAATAGAGCTCCCATCACTTAGTCACAATGCATTGAATGACAAATTTGTACACAGCAGTTGACCTGAAAAGTGGAGGCTTAACCTCACACGGAAGCCTCTGAAGTTTCTTGTATCTGCTTTATCTCTGTAAACATTCTCCAGTCTTTCCCCATCTTATTCTTTACAGACAAGAATCCTACAGTTGCAGACCTGGTCTCTGAATTTTATGTTCTGTTACACTCTTCTTAGTTCGTGTTTTTCATATCCTGTGGCTCTGGAAAAAATGGATGAAGTAACATCCACCATACTTTGCTTGATTTTGTGCTACAAAGTTTTTTAAATTATCATTTCATGTATTGCAGGATATGCATTCTATGCATACCTTTTATCATGCCACAGTACTTGCAATGTTTCTTTAAGTTTTTCCCATCACAAATCTGAGTAATATAGGTAATAAATTGTTGAGCCTGGTAGTGCCTGATTGAAATATAAAGTTGTGAGTATAATACTGAGAAGTGATATGTACATTCATTAGCTTTTACTGATCATCAGATCCACAGTGCAAGAAATCACCTCCACAGTGTGAAACCAAAGGCAAAGAACACTTGATATGCATTCTATTTCCTGAATATGGAATTTGCATATGAAAATGGAATTATCAGCTCTAGACTTTGTGTCACACAAAACAGAAAGAGAACAGAAAAAAATTACTTCTGGAGCCAGTGTCTTAAACCTCCAACATCAAACGTGTAAAAAGAGGTTTATTTCTTCTTATCCTTTCTAAAATTCCCCATTGAGTGTAGAAATGCCATTAGTAACACTATGTTCCAAAAATGTGGAAATTCAGGGATGATGCACAAATAATTTGTGGATTGGGATCATTGAACTCATGCTAGGAGAAAATTGATATTTTACATCAAGGACATTATTTGTCAAAGGGTTTTCTTTCACCTGGTCAAATGCAAGAGGCAGAGTATGATGTACCCTTATCATTCAGTTCTACTATATAATTTCATTCTTAGAAATTAAAAACTCCCAATTTCACATTTAAATCAAGAGATTGAAATGTTATTGCATTTCATTTATTAAGATAAAAGAATTTTTTCTCTATTTGTTTTGTTGCTGTATGCTGTGGATTTTTCTTGGGCATTGAGCAACACTTTAAATTACACCCAGAGGCTAAAAGTGAAGGATTCCGAGCTAGAAGGCTGAAGAAACTTTGTGTGTTTTGGAAAGATTCCTGAACAATTTCTATACTTCTTTTGCTCTCCAATAAGGGAAAAGGTCAGCCCTAACTGTTTCCACAGCTGCTTGTTCAAATTTAGAGGGAGAGTAAACAGACACGGTTATGTTCTTCAGTTCAATTACAGCAGATTTTTCTGCAAAACCACGATGAGGAGTTAGAGTAGGGACTTGACCGCATATCTTGAAATTTTTATTTTCCTGTTTCCTGTACTGAGTGGAGCATGAGCAGCTGGGGAAAAGCAAAACTGAATTTCTTATCTTTTAATTTCTGTGGTAGATGGTAAATATATCACTTAGAGAGGAATGGTCTTCTTCCTATGTGTGCATATGACTATTTTAATGCACATTTTAATGACTATTTAGCCTGTTTATTAGAGTGATTTATTTGCATATAACATAAGAGGAAATGGACTGTCTGTAGTAGATTAGATCAAGTATCTTGTCTATGCCTGGGCAAGACCAAAAGGACAAAACAAGGCTGCAGTGAATATTCCCAGAATATCTTTGCTGTATTACCTGAGCTTTCAGCACAACATCTTCCATGAGCGTATCTATCCTTTCAAAAGACATGCAAACATTCTGCAACCATGATGGCACCATGAATACTTGCATATAAAAGACCAGAATGTTGTATTTACTACAGAAGTTATGTAGCTACTGCAAAAAATATGGGCTTATGATGCCACTTAGAAAGTTCTGGTTTGTCTTCTTGAAGGCTGTGAACTTCAGGTTCCAAGTCCCTGTTGCAGAAAGAATTGGTGTACCTGTCCTGCAGAGACACAGGCATTCCTGTTCTCTTTCCAACTTGGCAAGTCCCTGTAATGACTTTCAGCAAGGTAGAAGAAGGAGGATTGCATTAGAAATCCCCCTCCAGCTCTCCCTCCTTGCAGGCACAAGCCTGAGAAACAAATTCTCTCAACTTCATCTAAAGAGGATCAAACACCTTCTGCTGTTATTCCCAAGCATTGTTAATTGTTGTTAATTTCCAACACCTCATTAATTATTTGCTATTAAAGATGTGAGTGAGGCAAATGCCCTTCACCCATGGATAGTCACAAGAATGGATCATTAATAACTACAAAAATTTTTCTACTTTTGAAGTTGAAAGGAAGCTTGTATGAAAGTCACTTTGTTTGCAGGAAAAGCCTGGTGCAGCATCACGGTGTCATTCCATAAAGGGCTGGATGTGAGCAATGCCTTGACATGCCAAAGAAACAAAACAGGGAACAGTGATAAAACTGGAGTTGATGTAATCAACAAGGGTTAGAAGTAGCCCATTCCTCTCTGCACTACTTCTCATTTAACTTGTTTTATGAAGGACTATTTTTATTCAAGACATTCTGGTGATACTTACCATATATAAAAATTTAAAATCCTATAAAAATGCACGGTAAGGTTTATTAGTTAGTATGTAAAGCAGTACATTAATCTAGTATTCTTAATATGATAAGTCTGAGAAGCCTCAAACAGGACTGAGACTATTAACAAAAGTAACAGTAGGACAGTCTCCAATCAAGGAATTCACAGCATTGATAGCTTGAACAGTCCTCAGAAGTATGAATATGTTTCCTAAGGTGATTCTCAGGAATTCTCCTTTACCCTAGGAACTGGGAAAGGATGCTTATTATTTTGTGATAGTAGCAGAAAAGGAATTTCTTCTGACCCTTTCCAGCTTTTATTTAAAGCTGAGCTTGTCAGATTGGTTTCCACAACATCAAGGCTTGATCTTCTTAAATAAAATTTTGAGTAAATCTCCAGGTAGTGTCCAATAACCTCTTCACTATTGGCTTTGGCTTGTGGGTCTGCTGTACCTTAGCCATGCAGCTGTTGTCAGAAATCCATTAGATGTCATTCCTGGGACTTGCTTGTCTTTGGCTATTGGTGGCTGATATTCAGGTGAGATGACAAGCTTTCAGGCTGTTATTTTCCTCCATTCTCTGTTCTAGAAAAGGTGCCATCAATCTAATCTTAAAATATATCCATTCTGTGGCTTCTCTTTACCTCTCTCAGCTTTCAATTTTATCTAGAATATTCGGTCACTCACTGCACAGACATTTGGTAATGATAGCTCCATGGCTGGCTGAAAATCAGTATTAGATTACAGCCTGAAAACCAGAATTGGATTATAGGCTGATCATCTTTCACTGTTTTAGCTGCAGTGACTGAGTAACTGCCAAAGAGGGGCAGTAACTTCTTCTCCTTCTGCAGCCAAGTCCAAGTAGGATTGTGAATCAAAGCTGTCATTTGCCATTGTTCACAGCCTGGTATATTCACTTTAATTAACTTTTTTTTTTTTTTTTAAAGATATTAATATATAAGGCAATGAATTTCAGCAGCTGGAAAATTTACACACCACCCCTCTGTGCCTCTTTAATGGGCTCCACACATTCTTCAGAGTGGGTGGGTTGCCGTTTCAGTAATTTCTGGAGTCGTGATTTCTTTAGCTGCTGCAGCTTTTTCCAAAAGGGACTGTGAAGCAAAGCCAAGAGGTCATCTGGGCAAAGACTGAAAAATCCTGTTCTCTTAAGTTACTTATAAAGATGATTCCATATACTGTCCACTGCACAAAAATCTTAAGCAGTGCCAAGAAATGTGTCCGTGTCTCCTGAGCTATGTTACACCTTTAATACTAGAGAAATCTTCCAAAGCTAGATTTGAATTCAATGAGTTGAGCCTCGGACATCCACCTTACAAACTAGTCAGTGTAGGGGAGTTCAGACTGCCCCATAACTGCAGTTCCCTGATGCTGCAGAAGCTCCTGTTCTCTCCTCTGCGAGGAGAATGAGGATTCATAATGTTGGATCTCAGCTAATTAGGGTAGTACCTGAGTAGCATTACTTTTGTCTTTTTTCCTTTGCTATATGATGTGAAACAATGAAGTAAATAACACAGACTTAAATATTTTCTTCTCTAGAACCTTCTGTGCGTATTATAAATCTAAATGGTGCTAGCCTTGAAGGCTGATAAAGGCCACTAGATCATCTGTTTATTTCTACAGACAATGAAATTTCACCTCTCCTGGAATTGTCTCTCAGCTTTTACTAGGCCATGGAATCTTCTCTGTAGGCGTCCAGCTTTGCTTTGGAGAGATCAATAGGCAAGACATTCACTACTGTCCTGATTATTTTACCCCCAGAGCTGATAAGCCTCAGTGATTAATGATTTGGTAATCAAAAGTAAATGTTTTCTGTAAAAAATACAGAGACTTTGCAAACACTTAAATGTTATCCTCAAAAAATATTCAATGCATATTGCAAACTGAGAACACGATTAAAACAGTAAATTATGTCCTATAGGCTCGTCTCATGTTTCACATTAAAAGAGATAAAACCTTCCCAGGAAGTGTTCACCAGATGCCAGATCTGTATTTGTTTTAGAGGAGCTGAAGCATAATGAAGTACCTGACTTAAGACTTTACAAGATAAGAAGTGCCTGGTTGGTGCTAAAGCTTCATTTTTAATTCATTCTTTATTATGGGAGTTGCTCTCTCTGGGAGGGTGAGCTGTGATCAGGAGCATAGCCAGGACAGATAAGGCACATGAACCCTGGCCTGAAAGCTGACAAACTACCATAGCTGAGCAGTCAGTTATACTGGAGACAGATCTCTTTCGGAGACTAGTTCAAGCCGAATTTATTCTCAGTCACCTCCAAGAAAGACTCACTAAAAATGGAATGCACCACAATGATATATGACTTCTGAAAGTTTATAATGTGCCTACAGGTTTCTGTCAGGAGGTAATATGAAAAGAGAAGAGACCCTTCCTCTACACATCTGCATACCAACATGTACACATGCTAATACAGACATAGAAACTCATATGTGTATATATAATGATATTTACATATTACAGTATTTATTACAGTGGACTTTAATCAAACAAAATCACAGCCAACTGGGTTTAATGAATTAGAAAAAACTAAACCCAGGAGACCATGAAGCCGTATGGATATTATCTTTAACAAGTTTTGTTGGAAAAACTTCGTATTTGATTTGAAAATTAATTTTGTGATTCCAGTTTGGGTTTCTATGTGCTCTACTGTGATAATTATTTTCTTGGTTTTCCTAATGATGGACATATACTCATTAGTGTTTTGTGTTTACCTTGCTTGTATTCCAATTCACTTTGTGGAGAAAGCAATGCACCATTGTATTGTTACGTCATCCAGTGCCTAGCATGGTGCCTAAATGCTCCTGTGTACTACTTCAGTATAATTAATATATGGTCATGATACTTCTATTTCTCTATTTCCTTCTGTGCTGGAAACTGATTTGATTCATGTCTCCTTTAAAATGTCCTGAGCCTGGAAAATCTTTCATTTCCGTATTGGAGAGAGACCAAGACTAACAAACAAGCAAACAACCAAAATTTTTAAAGGAAGCAAAATTCCTGGAGTTAAGGTACAGCTATCAGATGTTTAAAGGGAGGTGTGTGCATATGCAAATACAATAGCTGCGTCTCCAAACAGTATGCTTACATCAGTAAATTAAAAGCTTGATTGTGGTGGACCAAGATTTGGTTCTTCATATCCTATGAATATGTTCTTTGTTATGTTGAGGGTGTGTTTACCTTTAATCTGACCAGAGAAGGTCAAGTCTCTTTTTTAATTATTAGCACAACATTTTATAGTTCTTTAGTTGTAGGCAAAACTCTTTTTCATTGCAAAACAAAAGCAGAAATCTTGCAACCAGTGTATTTATCTCTCTTCGGGGACTGGGGGTTAATATCCAATAGCTCATAACATCTTTATTATAATGCATTTATAATGATTTACTGGAATGACTCTGTAGCTAACTATCTAATGTCAAAGACTAGATTTGGTGTGGTGGAAAATGTCGTATCCTTGGGTAGCTCTAGGGAAAACGAGGCCTCAGTCAATGCTTTCTGTATAATTCTACTAACTGTAATAAGAATAGGAGTAATTGCATTAATGTCAATTAAGCTATTAATAATGCCCATCTTGTCATTCGTAAATATAGCAGTCACTCATACATGCTGCTGTCGCCTGTAAAGACTGTATGCAAATGAGATCATGGCTTATTTATGCTTTAAAATCTGGCTGTCAGCCAGTCTTGTATCTCTTGTATACCATCAAAATAAGTACTATTTTGGAGAGAAACCACCTAAGGCACTTGAAGAGGCCATGTCCTATAGCTGTGATGTTGATCACCTCATACGACACTCACAGCTCCTTCGTAATTTGCAGACCCCCAGGAGCCAGCAGGGCGCTCTGTGTCACTTCCATTCATGCCACAGGAAGTTTTGCCATGACTGACAGTGAAGTTCTTTAGAGGAGTGCTTGCAGCATCTCTGTGCACTTGAAGAAATGTCATCTCTGTTAATGATTTCAGGTTTCCTGTATGGTAGGCCATAACTTAGGGGCGCAACTGTCCTTGCTAACCATCTATTGTGGGCTCTACTATTTTGGCTGCATTTGTGAAACAAAATTCTGTTTCTAATGCCAATTAGAGAGTATTAGTTTGTCTTAAGTAGGATTACCACTAGGCAATTTAAAGACAGAATTCTGGAGTAATGTAAACGGTCATGCAAACTCCATGAAACACATACAGATCTATATTTATTGAAAAAGTTGCTGGAAATTGATGCAATAGCTTCACAGAATCAAAGCCTACATGGCGTGTTGTGCAGTGCTTCAACGATGGTGGTCAAATGTTCATCACAAGCTGCAATGTGCAGAAAACCAACATTAGCAAATTTCAAGGGTTATCAAAGGGGTCACTCTCAGAATTGCACTGTCCTTTAGACAAGAGAAGAGAAAAATAGAAGAGGAACCTTTCAGTCAGAGCTCATGACAAATGAGAGGCCATGGCCAATTCCCACAGGAAGACAGTGAGAAGTACCATGATGTGCCTACATCAAGGAGCAGGAAAGGAGGCAACAGATGATATGTATGCATTAAGGACAAGAGAGGAAAGGGAAGTGAGAATGAGACTGGAATTGTTTGTGAACACCTCTTGATATTCTAATGCTGCTCAACCACCTCCCATCTCCAGAGAGCCAGGGGTAAGGTTATGATAGGTGAACTCATTTTTGTAATAAAGTTGGCTGTAGCTCTAGGCCATAAATCACAAGTTCAAGTACTCAAACTTATACATTTCTCTCTTGCCTCACTCTCTCTTTCTATTTATACTTTGATATGGATGAATCACTGAATCGAAAGCAGGAAGAGAGAGTAATTCTTTCATCCCTATAGAGAATAATACATTTACATATGAATTATTAGGCATATTTTCTGAAGAGATACATTCTATTTTCTTCTACCAAAGGAAAATATCGTTTCAGTGAACCTGCTACTCTTTCCATATTATTTTAACTGATTCCTACCACAAGTTTTAATGAGCCTGCAACTGCTGTGAGTGCTAGCTGTTAGATGGACTGCAAGTTTTTATCCTATGCAGCTGAATCTTACCCCTGACTCAGCTTTCATTTATTCCTTCCTTACTCATTTATTTCTTGTTCCAGTGAAGTTAAAATATCCTCAGTGATGGACTGTGTCTCAAAATCCTATAATCTTAAAATTATTAACATTTTAAGAACAGCTTAAAGGAGGCGTTGATACCTCCTTGTCCATTTTTGTCCCTTTTGAGTCAAAACTTTGTCACCTCTGTTAACTAAGCATATTTGAAACAGCTTTTTAAACTCTCTTCCCTCATATTAGTTTCTTTCATAGCTTCTCCCTTTAAGCATAGGTCCAGTAAAAATGGCTTCTCTGTTTAAATAAGGGTCCAATGCAGAATGAGAATGAATGTTGTCATATGAAGTGCATTTCAAATGTAATAAAGCAGAAAGGAGTTCCTGGCCCCTGTGTCAGTTGTAAGAGGGTGCATACTGTGATCACTATAGCTCAGTGGCTGCAAAGCAGAAAATGAAGACTGTAAAAACGTCACATAAAGAAAAAATGCACAGTGGATTCATTTTGCGATGCTCATAATTCAGTAATGCCTTTAAGTAGCTAGAAGAAATATAATAAATGTTTTTCCACAACATTGATCATACTGTATCAGAGGAAATATTAGTGTGCAGGGAGCCATGATTATGCTGGTAGTAATTCTCGGTGCAGAAAACTCCTAGAAGATGGGACCCTTTATAGGCTGAACTTTTATTGGCTGCAGTTATTTACCTTTAAGAATACGCCTAATACACTGTCCTATAGCTAAATATTTTTGTGAAAACTCAAACCAGCAACTGTCAGTAAATCAAAAAACCTGCTACCACTTCATAGAATTTATGTTTTATTATGGACAATCTGATAAGTTCTGAGATACAAAAAATGACCAATCAACCACGTAAAACAAATTTTCCTGCTGTGTTCCAAAAT
Organism: Coloeus monedula; assembly: GCF_965178545.1. Taxonomy (NCBI): domain Eukaryota; kingdom Metazoa; phylum Chordata; class Aves; order Passeriformes; family Corvidae; genus Coloeus; species Coloeus monedula. The sequence continues at coordinate 17,932,508 of NC_138787.1, forward strand.
CTGGATTTGGTCAGACAGGTTTATTGTGCATGATCCCATCAAACCATTGCCTGTAAGTATAAAGTATCCTCAAGAAATGTAATGCAATATTAGATTAGGCAATAGATTAAAGTACACGGTTATCTGAAGGTTATAAGCAAACACACATGGACCACCATGGATGATCTCCTTACAGTACTGCAAAACCCACCCAAAGTCACCGAAACATGTTTGGACTTTGGGCTGGGTGAGGAGCCCAGTGTGGGTTCCCAGTGCCAGTCTCCTGCTCCTCAGGCTGGTAGGATGCCGTAGTGCTGGGCCAAGGTGTGGGTCAGCCCTGTGGAGGGAAACCACTGGGCACCTGGGGGAGGCCAGCCAGGGATGGCACATGGGCACTGGGGACCAAGAAAGGAGAACAGAGGTTGAGGGAAGGAAAGTGGAAGGTACAAAAATGTTCTGCCATGGATATTGAGACGGCCCTTCCCCTACACTGGAAGGGATGGAGGGGCTGAATGTGATGTGAGGAGAGCTTGTCTGCCAAAGCACATGTTGCTGGCTTTTGGGCTCTGAAATACCCCTTTGTCTCTAGAGAAGGCACTAAAATATTCATGTTTATTTGTCATTAAGCTCCTTTTCAAGACAATGTTTGAACATGGTTACAACTTTAAGCAAGGATCTATGCTCACATACTTCCAAAGTGTTGCTCACAAGCCTAACTCCTGCAACAGGATCTGCTGGGCCAGGGCCTGAAGGAGCAAGTCCATTCTGCTTATCATTGTCTCAAGCCAGGCAGAGCATCTGGTCTTGTAAGATAGGGATTGGTTTTGTTTCCTTGGTAGACACTTTAGGCAAAAGTTTGACATGATTGTTTCCCTGAGCAGATGTTGCCTCAGTCTTGAAACTCTAACCATTTGCAGCTTTTTTCCTGAAAGATGCTCTGTAGCTTTTCTTACATTTAAAGTAGCAGGGTCATTTTTTCTTGCTTAGAATAAAAAAGGCAATCACACTCCCTGCTATGGGCTAGTAGCCTGGATTGGAGACTAAAGATCAGTTCTGCATGATCTGTTCCTTGGCTGTATCAGTGCTTTGTGACATGATCTTAGGCAAGTCATTTAAACTTTCTGTGGTTTAGTCTATCTATCCTTAAAGTAATTAAAATAATAAGCACATCTCTTAGCAGTTATCGCATGGGAATTAAATAGTTAAAGGCCTTTGGTAGGTTGTGTCAAAACAAGGAAACTGCAAGGCTGGGAATTATCAAATGCACAAATTCTGTTGTGCATCTTCATATAATTTTTTTAAGCAATGTGGGCATTTAATGCTGTTGTGAATGAATTACTGTGGCAATCCTTTATTCTGTGTAGCTTTATATAGAATGCATACATCTATGTTGTTCTGGGGGGGTGTTTATTTGCATATGAATATTAGAGTTTTAAATGCAGTGATCAAGAGCGTTACCTTAGTGCAAAGCAGAGCTGTTGCTATAACTTGAAAGAAGCTGCTGTAAAGGAGGAGGGGTGGGATTAAACCAGAAGCCTTAAATGGCAATTGATGCTAATATTCGTCAGAGTTTTGCTTCAGAGGGGAATATACACTTCAGGTAATGTAGTGCCAGCCCTGTGCAGTTCTGCGTGCTCGAGAAGGCTCTCAGTCTGAAGTACAGTGCTGTCCCCACCACGGGCACTGCCCCAACCCGTGCACAGCCCCCAAAGGCAGAAAACGATGCTGCTTTGTACGGCTAAAATCGCCCATGGATACAATGGGCGGGTTTTACAGAAACTCCAGATGTGTTGTTCTGACTCTCCGTAGTTTCCATTTAACCCGAAGGCAGCCTGCTGCCTTTCCGGGGAAAGAAAAGCGATCGTTTGGTTTATTTTAGGTAGCGATGTTGCATTCCCAGGCGCCGGCCGGCTGTGAGTGGGGAGAGGTGCCACTGGATGGCACTGTTGCACACGGCTGGCAGGAGAGCTGCCCCGGGAAGCCCCGGCGGGGAGAGGCGGGCCGGGCACCGCACGCACCTGTGGGTGTGGGGTCACCGGCGCTGCGGCTGCCCCAGCCCCGGGCAAAGCCGCTGTGCCCCTAAGGTACTGCAACACCCCCAGGAGCTGCCCCAGCGCTTGCATGTGCCCTCGCCACAAACAAGAAAACATTGCCTATTTTATAGCAGGTTTTATTTATTTTAATCTAACTTAATCTGGGTTTACGTAAAATGAAACGCTAGCAAATACAAATACTTTAGTTGTTCTGCACACCTTTATCTGCCCACATGAACGGTGAGAAAGCTGAATTTAGATTGATTCATTGTCAGTGTGACCTAATTTAAAACCAACTAGACCAAGCCATTTTCATTTTCACTACAAATATCGATGGGACTGCTGGTTTTGAAAATAATTTGCTCTTTTAAATATTTTTGATTCTTTTATTTTAAACCACAGATGAAATTTTGCATTTAACTTAATTAGCTGCTGTATTTATACTTCCTACTTTTTTTTAGGAAACAGTAAAAAATGGGAAGGTTGTTCTTTTCCTCGATTCTAGAACAGATATGAGGTAGAATTGTCATTCCTCATTCAATTCTGTTCTTAACATATGAATTCTTACGCTTCTATGAGAATTTTCATTTGATATTAAAAAAAAAAGTTTTAATTATGTTGAGAAATTGCCCATTGTTATGAATTCAGCAGAACCTCTGTGTTCTTTAGTCCCCTTCTTTTTCCTTTTCTTGAATGTTAGAGTACATAAATTGTAGAACAGTTACAGGCTTAGACTCTAGCTATGGGATTTCTTTCTGTTCTTGTACATTATCACAAAATTATGTTGCTTGCCATCTATGGGATGCTTTGATCCAAAATTTCAGTCATTGTTTCCACATTTAGGGGCTGGAATGAACATCAAAGAAGTGGGTGTACTGAATTTGCTGAATGCCAGAGCAGTACAATAACATGCAAAGGATATAAGCAAATCCCAAAGGTAAAATGTGCTGCCAAATCTTGCACATAATAGAAGCTCTAAAGTGACAGTCTGTCTTTGACAAATGCATAATGATATCAATGCCAAGGGAAGGAACTAGCATGCTGAAAGGTGAATAAAAGAGTTGGGAACAATTCGCTACATTTACACATTTCCTCAGTGTGTTTTCACACAACAAGGAAAGCAGATGAGACAAATGTATTAGGTAATCATTGGAGAAGACCGTAAAACTGCTGAGGTTTTTTGGTAACCTGGGTATTTCCTTGCCTTGTAATGAGTTTTTAAAAACAAAACATGATTAGAAGCAATTCATATTCTAAAAGAAAAAAAAATGCAGTCCACAAGGAATGTAAAAAATGGTTAATTCTCTTTTCCTTTGACAAGATCACATTTAATGCCCATATGGTAGTTGCAATATGCTGTTCTCTTTCCTGGTTGATGGATTCCTAAATGCTTCAAATAGCTGCAAAGGCAAGTTAAGGATTCCATATGCATTCACCAGATTTTCCAACACGGTGAACTAACAGGGTAATTTAAATGGGTGCTACAATGTAAAAACATGAGAATCACTGCACAAAACCTATCAATTTATCTTGTAAAAGATCTGAAACCTACTTGTTAAATTCATTTTATTTTCCTTTCTTTGAAAACAAAACAAAACCCAATGCAAATAATAGCTGTAAAACCTGTAACAAAAGGCTTCCTTTCCCAGTATGTACAACACTTAGCAGAGGCGAGTCTCGGGTAGTTTAGCAGATCCTAGTGTGTTCTGGAGAAGAGAGGTTTTTCCCAAGCCTTCATGTTAATGTTCATCAGAGGGAGTCTGACAGAGGCCCACTGAAGTGCAGCACTCCTGCTGCAGCCACTCAAATATTCAGAAGGAAGTTCTGCTGTAATAAAACTTCAAAGAGATAATGATGGAGGACCTGCTCTTCCCCCATCAGCTTTCTGCCCTATCTCTGGTAGCTGAACAGTCACCTTCAGTTTTCATGTGACTGGTGACTGAAAGCATGGCTGCCACATGTCAAGAGTGCTGCTCAGGTGGTAGGTACATGGTCAGTCAGCATTTTGGCCAGGTAATAGCCATATTCTGATCATATGATTAAAAAAAAGACTATTCCATCTTTGACAAAGAGAGGGTTGGCCTTTTTGGGAAAAAGTGACGTATTCTTGCCTGGGCTGTGGTTCCTGTACTCCAGCTACAGAGGTCTAAGGAGCAGTTGAAAAAATCTAGGTAGGGTAACATTCCTCCTGCTCAGTAACTGAGGAAAAAGCTTCTGACTGGCATGGGGCTGTGTTGAGACTGGAGGGAGTGTTTCCATTGCCTGGAAACACGGATTTTCACTTGCCATTGGCTTTGGGGCAGCTGATTAACTCCTCAGGGTGCACCAGAACTTAGTTGCTTGGGCTCTTGAAGCATCCCACAGAGTCACATAGATGGTTCAAACCTGCCTCTGTCTTGCTCTTCCTTCCCCTTTTCTCTCCTACCCTGAAATGACAGGTTTTCTACTATGCTTTGGTGAAGTGTAGCAAAAAATGTAATTCTTTATACATATAACATCCTGATTTGTGCAAGTAATTAGGAAACTGAATGTTGTGCCCAGATGGGGACCTGATCCTGTATGCCTTGGCTCTGGTCCTGTATTAGATTTGTAGGGAGTGTGACCTACATTCTCTTCCAAAGAAGGCTGGGTAGGAAAGGACATCTGGTTTGGATTGTGGTTGCTACTAAAATCTCTTATGAAGCAGGGAAAAGAGCTGCAAGTGGTCAGGCAGAGATGCATCTGTTATCATAAAACAGGATACATACAATCACCACTGAAGAAACTAGACAAATAGATAATGCAAACTAGATAAGAGGATGTCCACTACTGAAGGAGGGAATGTCTAGCGTTTTGCATTTTGCGGGCAAAGTGTCAGACCCCATGACAGCCACCTGCTAACATTGAGAGCAAGCCTGCTCTGACCACAATAAGACTGTCTCAGTGATAATGGGGGAGAAGCTGAAACCATCAAGGGCTGTGAGATTCATGGACAGGCAAACACTTTGCCAAAACGTGAAGTTACTGGCAAGTAAGTCCCATCATCTTCAGGGTAGTGGTAACATCTCCTGAATGTCCCTAAAGACATACTGCTTCCCAGAAATCTGGGTCAAAATATTACTTTTTCTGTAACTCATCTACCTCACTGATCTCTTCTGTTTCATCCTTCTCTCTCGTCACAGAGATACTGCTGGAAGCAATGCTGGGCAGATGAAAAGATCTGCAGAACAGGGACAGAGATTTGGGGATCAGAAACTCGGGTGGAACTCCTGTAAATCCTCACATTTGACAGTCTAGCCAGAGCCTGAAGATGAACATGCAGCTATGCCTATGACACTGGAAGGATGTTAGTTTACCTTGACTATTAGTGATATTCTATAAGTTGCTAGGTAAATATTGAGCCCATAGTAAAAGAAAAAAACTTTGAGCATTTGCTAGCCTGGAAAGAATGGTTTTAATCTAAGAGTTAAGGAGAGAGCTGGCAAGACTCCATAGACTGAAATAATCACTCCAACTTGCGTGAGGGTAAAAAACTACATGTAATAGTTCCTAATAAAGTCACAAGGAAAAGAAACTAAACAGGTCATGAGTGTTATTAATAATCATACTGAAAAAGAAAAGGAATAAACAAGGAAAACCAAAAATCATAACAACTGATTATGAGTACAGCTGAATTGGAATAACAGAGACTTGGTGGGAGAACTCATATGGCCAGAATATTAATGTAAAGAATATAAAGGATATAGATTCTTCAGGAAGGAGAAGCAGGTTGAAAGGAAGGAAGAATATAATGTGCTCAGATGTCCCAAATGGAGCTCAAAACATGTGCATGATGATAAAGAAGACAGGTAGGGTCTTCTACAAAGCATTAAATCTGGAAGTTCAAGCAAAGCTTAATTTTGATAATTAAGCAGAATCTTCTAAGGCCCTGAAATCTATGTACTTTAACTATCAAAATGTTATTAAAGGCATTGGTCAGCAAATTCTTGGTTGATGCTAGTTAAAAAAGAAGAGCTGAAGGTGAATCAGTCTTACAAAAGAGTTGAGGTTTATGGGGGGTTTTTTTGTAGAGATTATTTTCCAATTTTTTGAGAGTTTCTCAGATGCTCACTTGCTTTCTACCTTGGCAAAAGGATCTTTTGAACAGGTCCCAGGCATCCTCTCAGGTCTGAAGATATCTGTGCTTTGTTTGAAGCCAGGGCAGCAAATACAACAGGGAATTCGCCTTCCTTAGCACTGTTGTATTGAATAATGAAAATGTAAGGACTCTATTTAAAGCTCAGTGAAGATCAGGCTTGTTTTAATTTGAATTCAGCTTAGCTGCAGAGTCCTTGTGTTTGGACTTTGAATTCAGAGCCAGATTTATTTTAGATTTTGCGTTCATCAGACAAATTATTCTTGTCAGACATCTTTTCAGTCCTATGGCTTAACTAGACCTCTCAGCCAGGACTAGGTAAGTCACAACTCATCTTTCTCAATTTGCCAGTTGGGGGCCTATTCCACATTACTTCCTTTGTTTTGCTCACATTTGCAGGATGCCTCCATACATGCTGTACACTGTGGTCAGGGGTGCACACTGTGACTGTGCCTTAACTCTTCAAAACCCTGAAAGGTGTAATGTCTCAGGGAGACAGTGGCAGGCAGGTAATTTGGGGTTCTTATATGTTCCTGTTTCACTCAGGTAATGTTTGTTTCTGGTTTTCTCAGACATTGAAAGGGCCTGAGCAAATGTTCAACACATTCCTCTGTGTGAATAGTAAGAAGCCAAGGTCTGAGGAATGTGCATAAGATATGGCACTATTCCACTGCAGAACACTGAGGGCAGCAGCGCTTGGATGGTGTGATTGTGACAGAACTCACAATGCATAGCATGAGAAAAAGGTAAAGCAGCAAAAGTAAAATGATAGACTTCAGGAAGATAAAATATTCTGGAGTTAGACAGTTAGGAAGCAAGCTCAACAGAAAAGGATATATGATGCTGTGAGAGATGAAATATTTTCTACCTTTTATTGGATCAGACTCTACTAAATGCATCAACTGTAGCAGCTGGGTAGTATAATTAACACCAGCTAAAAAGGGTAAAGTCTTTGCCTAGGATAACGTAAGGGCAGGACAAATGTGTTTCATTTTCTTGACACACTTCTTAATTTTCCCAGAATCAATTTCATCACGGCCACCTGAAATTTGCTAGCAATTGTTTGGAGAACACAGGAAAGACCAAGGAGAAAAAATTTTAAAATTCAAATGTGACATTTCAGAAAGGGAGAGTAGGAGAAAAAGAATTTTGGGTGCCTATTTATCCAAAGATTTTCCATAATTTGTAATGAATTTTTAAGCCCCAAAAGATTAGAAGGAAATAATTAGCAGCCAACATGAATTTGGGAAATTCATCCACTTGATGAATACAACTTCATCAGTAAGTAGTCATGTCAAATTGATTTAATTTCCTCTTAAAACAGAGTAACAGGGCACAAGAAAATGGGGGAAATGATAGGTCACAGGTATTCTGACTGTTTGACACCATGTTGCATGGCATTGTCTTGAACAATCTCAGTACTGTTTAAGGCCTGAACTTGTGTATTATGTCAGGTTTTGGGGCACCAATCTCCTAGAAAGACACAAAGGCAGTTAGAATCCAGAGGAGAATAACCAGGTCACAACAACATGACATGTATGAAAAATTGGAAGAAGTGTATTGTATTTCTTTCTCTAGAATAAGGAAGACTGATGGGCCATGAGAGCATCCTTTTATTTTATTTACAGCAGCCTTTTACAGGAATTATTTGTTCTCTGTGGTAGATAAAACAGATTCGCTCTGGCAAATTCATACTAGACCTTAGGAAACAGCTTTCTGATTCTGAAGATGGCAAAACAAATTTTTTGAGAGGTCTGTGGAGTCTTCATCACTGAAAATGTTTAAGATTGGGTTTAAGAGGAACACGTCTTAAATTAAACCTGCCTAGAGAGAGGGCAGAGACCTTCCAGGGGAATCTTATTTTCCACTTATTCCCGGACACGAAGTCAAATGTCTGCAAGCTGCGGTTTCTGTGCCATCCAGGGCAGGATATCTCTTTGCAGTGCAAGGGAATATCTGTGCTTTACCTCCCACAGGCAGCAGCAGCAACTAAGGTGATACACCTCTGTGCTGGAAGCTGAAGTGTCAAGCCAGGTTCCCTCACATGCTCTGGTTTTACTCTCACTGCCTAACACTATTCTTTGGCACCTGTGCTGCAGTCAGTCTTCACCAGTACAGTTGATCTTTTCCTGTGGAAGTGCAGAGAGGTGTTAAACATTTTTTTTACCAAGTCCTTTACTATCCCTGTGTTTTCTTAATTCCTATGCATCTTTCAACAGTTGATAGTGAGTAATGATGAAATTTAGCGTAGCAGAAAGTTTTGTCTGAATCTTTTCATTTATAATCTTTTGGAATTGTGATTAGATTTTCTAGAGTCTCCAGTAAATTAGAGCATTTGGCTTTTCCATTGTTTCAGAACTAATCATTGAAGTAGCTAAATGTTCAAGACATAAAAATGTGCAAATGGGTGTTAGTTGAATGGATATAGTAAGATTTTTTTCTGGCATGAAAAGCACAGTATTTATGAGTTAATTTAATCAGAGAAGAATAATATTGAGTAGGTGATGAAGTAAAAATGATGACTGTGTATTATGTTTTGCCATGCAGCTGAACAAACACATTCAATGACAGACTTTGGCAGGAGCTGCAAAGATGTTCTTGACAATGGCATGAATAAATATTAGGTGCTGTACACAATTCACTGCATTCCAGGCCTTGAACAAAACCAGGTGAGCTTTGCCTGGAAAATTTGGAGGAAACAATGTAAGCATGTTGGGAAAATGTAAACATCTACAGTATTCTTCCCAGCTGCTTTGCTGTAACATTTTCATTTGCATCAGCAACAACTGTCATTTTTTATCTGCTCTACTTTCATTGCACTTCTAGGAATCAATTACACTCCCAGCTACTTTATAGTTCATGGTAGGCACTTCAGTAATATTGCCCAAATGAAGGACTTTATACTTGCTAAACAAAGTACATTGATCAGGCTTCATTTGCATTGCTGCAACCAGTTTACAAAAATAAAAAGAAATACTTTTATATTCTTAGTGGTCAATACAGAAACAGAAAGCTATCTCCTAATAATTTAAAATGGAAATTTGAGGAAATTAGAGAGAGTCTATACAACATGGATGTGGGCTATTAAAAGAATGAGTATGACAATATGGAGGATAATTTCCTTTTAAAGATTATTTTTTCTCCAAAGCTAGTTTATAGTCATAATCTTTTGCTAAAACCTACAGCAGTATTGGTAGCTCAAGCACACTTGACTGCTGAGGAGAAAAGAGAGATGGGAACATCCTGTAGTGCACTACTCTTTATTCTGACTCCACTGAGTGAAATTTAATTCAAGGTTGGCCCTCACATCTTCAGTGTTCAGAGTGGTAGTGCTGAGAGTACTATTTCTCATCTTCGTTTTTTGTAATCCTGAGAATATTCTTAATTTGTGTTGGAACAATAATTTCCACTGACAAAAATTAAACTTAATGTGGAAGTTTCTCTCATTAGTTCTATTCTCTACTGATCTCATTTGCAAGTGCACAACACTCATTTCAGAAGTGGTGTTCTTCACAGTAAGCCTCCTTCTGTGTCACTGCAGAAAGCAATGGGCACAGTCTACCTGGAATCTTTAAGCTGTTGTGGCCTGATGATTCTACAAAGGATAACAGTGTCTCTCCTTCTTTACAGTATGATGTGTTTATGTGCCTGGCATTCTTCAGTGAGTCCCAGGAAGAATAAGGCTGCAATAGAGAAATCATTGGCATAGCTCGGAAGGAGAGAGACAGCTCATGTCACTTCTGCAGTTTCTCTTCTAGAATGAGTCCCAGACATAACTCAGAGCAGCTTCAGACTCCTTGGCCATCTATAGCCTCATAGGTACGTTTTAGAAGCTAAGGATAGATGTGGTATTGAGCTACCCAGCCCACAGCTCCCCTTCTTAACTTGTTCTCCCTATTCTGTGGGGGATGTTAGAGTTTGTGAGGATGTATATCACCTTCCTGTAAGAACTTCAAAGGGACTGGGCCTGGCACATTTTATTTATGCTATATTTTTTTACTGGACATAATATTTACTGGAAATAAAAAGAACAAAGTAAAAATCCATCTTCTCTGTTTGCCTTTTTCTCCTCTGATCCTTTCAGAAGTGAAACCCTTAAAACTCAGTGAGTGGAGCGGCAAACAGACTACAGTGACATACTGGTAAAAAAGTCTAAAGACTATTTTTTAATGTCGTTTTTACATGTCAAGATGATTGATATTAAAGAAGGAGTAAAAGTAGGTCTCTTCAGTCTAGAACAGTTTTGTTAGCTGAGGATTCATGCTGTATTGCTGTCTGGGATTATAATTTGACATTTGAGTATGTGCCTTATGGATTTCTCCTCTAAGTTTGTAGAGCAGGTTGCTTTGCTCGAAATGGCCAATATATCTTTTGTATCATATCTGTTCCACAGCTGTTGGCTGCTACTATTAAACAACTTGGGCAGTAATTTCATGGTTCAAAAGCATCCCAGAAAGGGTGACCAGGAGACACCCTGATTTGTTTGCAATTGTATATTTTATAAGGAAAGTCGAGAGTTTAATCTGAACCAGTTAAGAGATGACTTCATCACACCATTATACCTATTAGTACTGTATCCAAGTACTTACTAGTGGAAGTTTTCTGGACTAGTTATGTCCCATGTATGGACATACATGGACGTATTTTCAGGTACACTGGGCAAGCAGAGAACTTATCTTTTCCTAAAAAAATGGCAGATACTTTTTGGGAATTCTAGACCTAAATACAATTTTTGTGAAAAGCCTGAAAATCTGGGGCCCAAAGTCTGAATCAAATGATATGTTTGCTTCATTTTTTAACATTAACTGTCCAGAGATCCATCACTTGTGTCATATCTCACTAGGATCTTGCCAGCTGGGATAGCAGTCCAGGAGCATCAGCAGCATATGCATGGTGTCTGTGATTGTCAGATGTTTCTGTGTTGGACACACAGAAAAAGCATTGTTTTAAGCTACCTTTTCTGAGGTATTTTGCAAACTTCACCTATCTGTTGTTATGCAGGAGGTCGAAGCATATCCCATCTGAAAGAATTCCTCACTAAGAGAGGACTTCTGTGCTTCACTGAATGTTTGTGAATCAGCTACAGGAAAACAATAAAATATTTCCATATATGAATCTTGGGGCAGAGGTTGCTGTCTTATTTTGCAAATTTTAAGTGAAACATTATTAGTAAAATATCTCTAACTGGTTAGGCAGTTCCAAATCTTGAATATGTATTTACAGATCTTCATTTTTATCCTGTAATTCTTAACTGCAGAACTTAAAGCATCTAGAGGCAAAATTTTGAGCAAATAAAGCTATGGTTCATCATAAGTATGTTTTCAGGGAAGCAAACAGTTGTTGATGTAAAACCAATACAAATTTCTATAAATGTTAATGAAAGCTGTGTTGGTAAGTTAAAAGGTAAGTAGTCTGAGTGAATAGGAGCAATTCTGAGCCTTATTTAAGAGCCAGAATAAATGAGCACTTCAGTTAGGGGAGATATGAATACCATCAGAGGTGGAAAGGGACAAGGGACAATTGCTCAATCATTTTGGTAAACTTACATCTCCTCATGCCATCTACTTGCTCCTGGAGACATTGCTTAGATATTGATATTTATCTTGGTTTATTTCCGGTATGTCATCTCTGACAACACTTGAATAAATTTGGTAGGAGAATAGACGAGTTTTTTAATCTCATGATTATTCTAGTAGGCTCAACTGATTATGGAAAAATAATTTTTAGTTATTTTATTCATCAAATGCTACAGAACAGTTTCAGAAAGCCCTTAAATGCAGATATTTAAAAACTTCAGGTTTAGCAATTGGATCTGCAGGTGCATCACTTTTTCCAGTGTCATAGCCATATTTTGAAAAGACTGTGAAAGTTAACTGCTGATTTTATTGCAGGGTATTTAAAATTACGCCTGTTCCTTTGACTAACTTTGGTACTGACTGGGACTTAGATGTGATTACACTGCCAGAAAGAAAAGTTCTTGTCTCTTTATGGTTCCTCTCTATTTCTACAGACTTAGAGAAAGGGTTCAATTACTGAAAATACCAGAAGTGCTGACCTATATTCAGAAGTTTTAACCTGCATGTTTTTGTGGTGAAGGATTTGTTGAGTCATATATTGCATTGTGTTAATAAGCTGATAATACTTTATATTACTTTGGGTTTATATTTTCAAAACTCCTATAGAAACAATTGGTTTTTAGATATTTCTCAGGAATATTATATTCATAAGCATCATGACTTCTAATTTGTGTTTAGTTAATGATACGTGGCTGATCATAGCACAGGAAACACTCTCTCTTGGTCTGTCTCTTGTAGTCTTTAAGAGATACAAACAAATAAGACCCTGTAGCCGATAGGCTGTGAGCTGTGTGAATGGAGAAGGAATGTTGCAGACATGAAAACAATCTCTGGTTGCATTATTATATGAATGGCTCTTTAAGGATTTTCGTCTGAAAAATCATTCTGTGTTACGTTTAGCACTAACTAAATTTAAGCCAAAGTTTTATTTCCAAGAGAGAAATTTTACAAAACTTGTGGATCCCCAGTTTCAAAAGATCCTCTGTTGGTCTGGACTCATAAGCCACAGAAAAAAGCCACTCAATTTCTCTAAGCTACTGTACAGTTTCTTGGCAACTGATGATAAACAGATATGGCTTGTTAGGAAATCTGTCTGCCTTTTTCCTCTTTCTTATTTTAGATGTAATCTGGAATGAAAACCAATGCTGTCATACAGGCTCCAAAAATAACAACTCAAATAATATTTATAATATAACTTGGGATGTAATATTAGATTAAGTCTTTAGGCTTAGCTATATTGCAGAAAAAAGTTGTAACATAAGTTTTCCAATTCCAAGCAACAATGGCAAAAAATCAGACTCCATGCATTGCCTCCTTCCTGCCCATTTGCTCCTGGATGAGAAGAGAATCTGCTTTCGAAACCTATGTACTTTGAAGCTGCTGTGCTACATGACAATATGAAACTCTAAATAGCTTTGGGTCCCTATCTCAGATCCTTGTAGATTTAATGAGCAGAGAAAGGAAGTGTGATTTGTTACTTTTCTGAGTAAAGACAGGGCCACTACCCTTTGAGAGCTGGAACTAGCTGAATAGGAACTTGGAGTCAAAAGGAAAATTTTATGAACCTTCACCATCCTCTTGTCAAGCTGGAAGTCATTAACACGATCAAAACCAACCTATGGATATTGACAGACATTTAAAAAGAGAGAGAAGCTGAGATTTGGGCCAAATCAGTGAAAAGTCAGCAATAGAGACACCAGTCATAAATCCAGATGCCAGGGAATTGTTTCACAGTTAGATATGTAAGCAAAGGAAAACCAGCAAATAAGAAAAGATGCAGGCAGACACTAAGGAGGAGCTCAGAAGCAGAGCAGGGAACTGAGGGGAAGGCCAGATTAGGAAAAAGTACCTAAAGAGAGTATTTGTTCTTATTCTGCTGATTTTGCATTAGTTCTTCATAAGCCTGGCTGTTTGGAACAATATATTCTGAACAATATAAATTCCTCCTCTTGACAGAAATGAACCTAGAGCTCCCTATATGTGGGATAATTTTAGCTACTGTTTCAGTCATTGAGAGAATTTCAACCAGATTGTCTGAATACCATTAATTAAAAAAAAAAATTCACAAGAATTTTATGTTAGTGATTTTATGTTCCAGTGAAATTAATTTGACACAGAAACCTGTAAAATTTTGTTTTTCCTTCTTTCTGGAAAGTTTTTTTTTCTGTATTCTGAAGTAATGAAAGTATTTACCAAACCCATAACATACCTCTTTCTTGCTACTTTGGACTCTAACTCTACTATGAGTTATCCTAGGAGGATATTAGTTATTTCAAAAGGTAGCCAAGTAGAAATTTAGATTTCAAAAAATAAGACCCAAGCACCTCAGTAATTATTGATGAATAGTACTGTGTAAAAATCCTGAATATGCTGTTCTAATGGAGCCAAGAATTTTAAGTAAATTGGGAATTAACTGTGAAATAACATGTCTAAGAATTTGATATCTATTTTTTTAATGACGATTAATCTTGAAGAGCTGTGGAAAACCCAAGAAAACTGCAAATGATCTTCTTAGCAGACCAGGATTTTCTAGGAAAACCTTAGTTCTCTGCCAAAAGTTTCCCATATAACTATTTTCATCCTTCTTTAAAGGATCAAGTGTTCTCATCTTGAAGTACAATTTAATGCAAATTTTCTCCCACGAAAGTGAGTTAGTTTCAGGTGGGTAATTCTATCATGCAATAATAATTTTTTTTGAGGGGAAAAAAAGCTTGCAAAAATCATGTTATTGCACTATAGCAAGAACATATAATTAATAAAACTGTGAAGTAAAATAGTCTGCTGCAGCCCTTAAACCAAATAAATTCATCATTGGCATGAAAAATTCTGCAGTGAAAATTTTCTGCAAGAAAATAGCATTAAAATTAATAATTATTTGAAATGTACTTACAGTTCCTGCAGTTGCTTTGTTTAATGAATACATTTCAAACACCACTGGCACACTCAAAGATTGACTTGATCTCTCTCTTTGCATTGCTTTGTAGTTAGTGGCAAACAGGACTTTAACCTTACCTCCCAAGCTCTGTATTACTTCTTTAACTGGCTAAGTAAATACCTGGTAGGGTTTAACAGTGCAGTTTCACATTCTTCTATTTCAGCAATGATGTTCAGAGGGTTTTTGTCCTCAGCTAATTTTTCCTGACCCACACCTGTCTCTGCAGTTGTTTTGATACAAATCTTTTAAAGATAGGAAAATAAGTAGGGAGCAGGTTCAGATTAAAATATCCCTCGATTTTATCTTCTTTTCCAGTGCTATTTTAAATTGAAACCCAGTTTCTTGAGCCAATTCCTGAGCGTCCCTAGAAGCAGTCATGTCAGCACAAGGGAAAGGATGGGGCAGGAAGGAGGGTTGTGAGCAGAAAGAGAGTTCTTTATTCTAGAATTGTCATTGAAAATCGTTAGAGACTGTAGCTCTATAGCAATCTAAAGCAGAAAAAAGTATTTGGCACCAGAAACTTAGTTTAAAAAGATAAGAAAAAGGAGGGAGCAATGATTAATTTACTAGAAGTACAGTAAAATACAATCAGCTCACATCAGTGCACCTGTTCCCCAACTTTTGGCACAGCATAAAATAAGAGATTAAATATTTCTCTCTTTCTATATTATCTGGCTGTGTGTGAGAACACACACAGGCAAGCAGACACTTGTGCAAGTATCTTCTTTTTCCTCCTGATTGTGGTGCTTGGCACGGGAACTGAGTGGAGAGGCCTGGAAGCAGGCAGTGGAGGTGGCTGCTAACATACAAGATGCTGCTGGATCCAGTCCTGCCAACACCAGCCAGAGAAGGAGACTGCTAGAAAAAAGGGCTTGGGTGTGGGTTTCATTTAAGATATGTATCTGGATAATTAAACTGAGGAAAATATATTCATTTTGGATGGAACTGTGACAAGTTCTGTCAACTTTGATTCTGTCTGTATAGTTTTTTGACGTAGTGTTTCTAAACAGGGGTGTAAACTTCTAAAGTGGCCTAACCCCCTTCCCACATCTAGTCTGCATAAGCAAGCACCCACTCTGAAACACAGAGATCTCACTCTTGATCTCCCTAATTGGAATTGAAAATATTTAGATTATAATTATTTTCTGTGGATTCGTATGACTGCCTGATATGATTTTTACATGAATGGCCTTCTAAAGTTTTAATTATATGTCATTTATTAAGGTTATATTAATTTCTTTCTAATTCTTGGAAGTAAGAGATTGGTTTAATTGGTTTTCAAGGACTTGTTCAGGTAATTTCCTATTGTTATGAGGCATGTGTCATCTCCCATTTAATTATTTTTGTTTGAACACAGAAGTGATTGTCTGCTTCCTGCAGTAGCTTCTGTCCTCTTATAGCTGCATGTGTGACTGCTGTAACACTGTGACCTTGTCCTGAGGGCGCCTTTTTAAAGTCAGAGGGTTTGTCTTTTAACTTCTATGTGAGTTTGTGTGAGCGGGAGTAGGGAATAGAAATCCAACTTGTACTTTTTTTAAGTGCTATTATTTCTTTTAAAAATAATTTATTTGACATATCATAGGCATGTCTAGATCATGCAAGAATGTTTGTGTGGGAAAACACCTCTTTTCAATTTGGCTTTCAGCATCCCTGAAAGGATGCACCAAGCATCCTTTGGAGGATATGTGCCATGCTGGGACAGCTGCCCTGCCTGCTGGAGACATGCAAGCAGCAGATCTTCCACAGCTGCTCTTTGCAAAACTGTTGGGGGCTCACCATGAGCCCAAAGCTTGTTCAAGTTTTTCTACCTGCTACTTACCCCCCTTCATCTCCCAGCTCTGCCCTCTCTGTTCTGTACGTCTTCATTGTGCCAGGAGTAATGGAGAAATCTGCAACAATGCAATTCTCTTAGACACTGACCAAGCGAGAGATACTCGCAGGAGCTGCTGCTGGTGGTGACTGAAAGGAAGGGTGGTCGCCCAGCAGAGCTGGGGCACAGGAAGCAGCTTTGGTGGAGTAAATGCCCGTGAGGTAACAGTGGCTCCAGGATGTCTGAACCAGCCCTGGGTGTGACACGTAGGGGACAAAGCTGCCGATTATTTGTCCTCAGATGTTCCTTTCCATGTGGGCTAAGCAGGCAGGCAGCCCGGTATGGGTGATAGGAAAGCTACTGGTGGATTCACAGAACTTCTCTGACAGTATGCTTTCCACAGTGCAACCATATTATTTCTGCTGCCCACTGGCCTTAGGGAGCAAATGTCTAGTTGCTTTGCATCCTAACCAGCCATACTGCTCTAGAAATTGCCTCAGCAGTTTCAAACGCTGGATGCTGTATTCATGTTTACACTACCTATGCAGCCTCATCAACGCTGCCCTATCTGATGTGAAGGATATTAGCCTTGTTTCAATTATGTTTGTTGACATGATTTTTTTTTTTTTTCCAGAATTCTAATGTTTTCAATAATATACTAGACTTTTAATTTGTCCTCTTTGGCCAAAAATTCCCATTTGAAAAGCTCTTAGTCTTTTCTTTGTTGGTTTTTTTTGGTTTGTTTGTTTGGGTTTTTTTGCCAATTTCCACATTGGCAGAAAATACAAGAGTTCAAAACTATTACATTGAAGTCCACCAGTGCTGGATTGAGTTTTGAACAAGTGAAGACAAACTTCATAATTCCTAGATAAAGCGACAAGGTAGAAAAGCTGATAAATGGCTGTCATTCTGTTCTTTTTAGACACAGAAGACAGAAATAATTTTCTCTAAATGTAGTGCTGTTATTATTAAGCTATTCAAAAAACAAAATATTTTCTCCCAAGTTGGAGATGGTACCTCTGCTGGGTTATCATTTTATGTGCTTATGAATGTATGAACTGCAGGTGACTATTCAATAAATCCATTTTTCTTGTCATTAATATTAAAAGATTTCCAACTTCCACTTGCATGCTTTATTTATGATCAAGTTCTTGCAATCAGAAATGTGATCTTTAATAAAATGAAATGTATGTGTCTGATGGAAAGAAGCATTAATCATGCAGAAAGCAGCCAATACACATTTATTTCCTTTTGCCGTATTGTCACATTGCATTTCTATAGGTTAATCATGATTTCTAAGAAATATGTAAACATATTTTCAAAGAAGTGCTCTCCTTTAATGCACTGGGAGTCCCAATAAAGAAGAGTGTGTTCAGTTTGCTCTTCTATTCAGAGAGCAGGGCAATCCAATGCCCATTTACCTCTGCTTCCCTTACAGGTATTTCTATTATCTTGCAGGTTGTGGATTCAAAACTTATAGATGTGAAGTTAATTAAAGGATACATTTTAAACATCAGCACCACAGTGAAGTGATTCTAATTTTCCATAACCTTACTGAAAGTTAGCCCATTCTTTGTAATACTCATTAGTGCTCCCATGAATGCATGGAAATTATTTCTATTGATATTTCATTTATTTACATAATTCCATCATGAGTAATACCCAACTCCTGCAAAACAACTGATTTGTGAGTTTGTTAATATTCTGCTTAAGCCAACCTGGTATGTTTATTTAGCAATAAACTCATTTAGAGCTTATTCTTTTGGCAAAGAACATTTTTAGAACAATGTTTACACTGAGTGAACTACACAATATTTAAATCATACAAAAATGAATCACATAATTTTAAAAATTACATTCATAGCACAGCTGTACCAGGCAAGAAAGTGTGAATGAAAAATGAGTGAAAAAATTCTTTGAATAGTTGCATTAATTTCTACAGGAATTAATTGTGTTTATCATTATTTCCTTTTGTGTTCACTGTCATGAACTGCCACTAATCAGTTGAATCTCACAGGCCCACACAAAATGTAAAGTGACCCACAGAGTTTTCATCCCAGGCTCAATTTGGCACTGCATACAGAGCTGACTGGTATTCACTGTTCAAGAAGCAGAAAAATCTTAACAGGCTCAGACTTGTCAGCCCTCAAATTCTGAGCAGTTTGTGTTAGATAAGCAGATGAAAAAACCAAAAATCAACAGCACAAAGGCATTTAGTGCTGGATGTGTGTGCCAGCCTCAGGGTGGGTGTGACAGAGCTATGCCCATCACCTACTCCTCCTGCTTGTACAGCCTCGGCTGCATGCATCATAATGTTCCCTGGATGCTTGATGAAGCTGCCGAAGCCTGGGGTAGTCCTGGTGCTGGAGATGCTGTGGGGCTTTGGCACAGGAATGGTTTTAATGTGCTGAACACGGTCAACATGAGCATGTAGTGCCTAACTTTAGGCACAGGTAAGCCTGAAAGCTTAGCTGCACTGGGATTTTGATGGCTGGGATGCCGTTGGTGGGTGTGGGCCACTGAGGATCTAAGCTTTGAACTTGGATGCCTGCAATGGCTGCAGGATCTTGTATCCACCCGAATCGCATCCTTAGCCTTCAGTGAGTTGGGAGACTGATGCTATGGGAAAAGCCCTGAGGATGAGATCCTTAATAGTTGTAAATTGGCAGAGTACCACTGAGTGTGGTACTCTGAAGCTTACATAATTTACACTACTAGATGATTTGGCCCTCTGTCTTTAGTTGGAGTCTTTAGTCAGATCAGCACACAGCCAGTATTAGAGGCACCTCATTATGGAGGAGCCATCTTCACCCATGTTCTCTTTCTGGGAGGTCTTACTCTTGTTCTTTCATGGCTTCTGTAGCTGTACCAATGCCAAGTAGAGGTCAGTGCCACTTAGGAAGTAAGTTTTGTAGACTGAAGCTACACAACAGAAACTCTGGCATATGAGGCTCCTCTCTGGGCTGAGGGCTGTGTGTGTTTGGGAGGAGGGATTTGCAAAGGTGTGCAGCTGACCTGGGTGAGTAGCTGTGCAATCTAAGGATCTTTCTCTTCCTTTCTTTTTGATCTTCCCTTCGCCGCATTTATTTTCTTCATCTCTTCCTTTCTTGCTTAGTTGAAGAACAGTTGCTGTTCAGCTGCCTATTCCAGATCCATTTAGGACTGTCGCTTGGTGAAATACAGAGCTGCAGGTGTAGCAAGACAAGCAGAGCTCTTGAATAACTGATGGTGGAAAGGCACTATTTGGCAGTGCTAGTTGTACACAGAGTATTGCCCAACTGCACTGCTCTATTCAATGGCTTATCATTGTATATATTTTATAACCCTTTGTTAGTCTTGAAAATTTGCTTATGCTGATACCCAAAACTCAAAGTTGGTGCCAAAATTTTAATTGAACTTTGAAAATCTTCCAAGACCCTGCTTCATCTCAATAGTGGCTGTGGTAAATTCCCTCAAACTCATAAAACTCCCAAGTGGTCTTTTCAAAATGCTGGTGCATATAGCTTCAAATTATGGACCAGAAGTTTTGCATGATTGTATGCAGTAGATGTACTCTCAGAGGAAGGGCTCTGGTGAAGTAACTCATTTACTTCAGAGAAAATCACATAAACCTTTTCCATCATTTTCCTGTCTTTTGATACTAGCTTACAATAATAATAGCAAAAAATTTCAAAGGTGTTGAAGAGCAGGTTAGAAGCAGCTCTGTTTTAAAACTGTTTAGACATAAGCAACAAACAGAGAGTGAGTTTGTCCATGCTTTGAATGCAAGGAAGTTTTGCTTGCATTTTGCAAGTGAGGCTGCTGTTGTGAATTTTAAGTGACACTTTCCTTTTGCTATCAATATGCATCTTCTGTGACACATACAGCTGACTATAAACTTCAGTGTGAGTTTGGTACATCATACCTTTATCTGTGCATTTCTTCTTCAAGTAGAACTTAATAATTAAAAGATTCCCACCTTCCCAACAGCTGGGAAGGTGAGCTTAGCGTAGAAAATTTACTCATGTTATTGTACTTCTGTGGCTTTTAGAACTGGTGTACAAATAACTCAAATAAGCACTTATTAGAGAGGCAGCACTGAGATACACTGATCATACTGATAGAACTACTGTGATATAATTATACCACTCCAGTAATATGAGTACATTTTCTTGCATAAGCAAGCCTCAAGTCAAACCCTTAACATTATTAAATCATAGTTTTGCATTATGAACAGTAACACTATACAGAGTTTCAGACATTAGAAATATTGAGTCTGTTCACAGGGGGCTAGAACAGGATTATATCCTTAGTGTGTAATAGTGCTTTGTTTCTTCTAATTTTAAATGTCTCAAGGGAATGGAGCTTTCACCATTTCCGTAGAGACACTATTTCACAGCCCATAGATCTTTCTGTCAGGAATATTCACCTTACAGTCTCACAAATTTTTTTTCTATGCAAGTTCGGTAGCATTTTTAGCTCCCCTGGATAGCTTTATACGAGAGAGGTGAAAGGAGAGGAATTACAGAGAGAGAGAGCAAAAACAGTGAAGTCTGAGGAGAGCTCTAAATTACTTCCCCATTAAAAAAATCACAGGACCACAGACTGAATGTTGCTCTCATCAGCACCTTGAACAGTTTGAATCCTGTTATGATAAATGTAAACTTAAAAAGATCTTAATGTCAAGTGGAGCAGGAATTTTACAAAACCAAGGGAAATTTCATCTAGAGATAAGAGTAAAATATTGCTTTGATTTGATTCAGTCTGGTAGATTTCCTCCCTTAATCTGATATATCTGCTTTAAACCTCAAGGAATTGGTGCTGGTTTATAGAGAGTGAGACCTTGCAATGAAATGGAGAAGTGGGAGTTAACTTCAAAAACATACTGGCTTTCTCCCAAGCAGTGAGTGCTGACAAGTATAACCATATTACTAAAATCACATCAGGAATGTGATATATTAAATAAAAACATGATCATCTACAGCCAAAGTAGTTTGTATTTTATCCATGAAAAAGCATCATGTTACATCAATCTGTCCAAAAAAATGGGGCACATCAGAAAACAATGTTAAGAAGGCTTTTAAAACACATCATTGAGATTACAGCACCTTTAAAAATAAACAGCACTGAATACCAACACAGGTAAAATGTCATTGTGAAGCCCAGATCTGAAATTCAACGGCATGCTTTATAGCTTTCCAGTGTGTGATAAAATCTGTTCACCAGATGTACTATCTGTCTCCTGTGTAGCATGCTTGAGCATCATCTAGGTCTGAGGCCCATTTATTTCATGTAAATGCCTTTCCTGTGCACACCTTAGGGCACCCTAATTCTCCATTTTATTTCAGGCACTGTACAGGGTACCATCTGGTAGTGTTAAGCTCATCTCATTTTATTGCACTATTGCAGGGGCTATATCCAGCCCTATGGCATTCTTTCAATGAAGAGAGAGTTCAGTTACTGCCAGCTATTTATTTTTGCCAGAAACACTATACACATGCAGAGTTCACATGTATATCAGTCTCACCTGAAAAGCAGGTCACTGCTTTTCACCCCACGTGGTTAAAAATAACTAAATAAATGGTGAATTGCTGATATCGGGTACAGCAGCAGTTTTGGCATGGTTCTCTTCAGTTAAGAGTAGGAGTTCTTAATCCTCCAAGTAATGATGTCTCTCTAGTATCTCACTTTCATTAGTTCTATTAAAATGAGAAAAAAAATTATGTCACGCCTTAAAAAAGCACCTTACAGGAATAGCTTAATATTTAAAGGTAGCAATATACCTCTCAACTCTGCTTTGTTACAAAGTTCGTTTGCTATTTTAGGCACAAATTTACTTCTCTACATCACATTTCCACCTGTTTATTCTTGTAAATTATTGCCATTAAAAAAATTGAACTTGAAATTGAAGTTATAGAAAACTTCATCCATTTCTAGGTTCTTCTCCATTGTCTGCCATTTTTAATCATCCCCTTCCTTTTGAGTGTTTGTCACATATCTTGATGGCCTGATTTTTTAAAAATCCCTTTCGTGCCAGCAATTTTGTGTTCTTGGTTATTGCTACTTAGACATCTAACTACCTGCTTGGGCCTATGTTACAGTGGGGAAACTGCAACACGTGTATCAATCAACGAGGCCCATGGAAAAGAAATATGTATGGACAGATTCTTGGTAGATGTTTCAGAGAGATGTTTATTTCTCCAGCTGCATGGCCGGGGCTCTGCCGAGGAACTGCTCAATCCCAGGACCCGAGGGTCCTTGCCCACACGGGGGAACACAAAACAACCCATGGGGAACGAGGCTGAGCAGGGGCAGCGAAACCCCGTGTCTGTCCCCCCAGGGCCCCTCTGCCAGGGCTACATGGCAGGGGGGCGACCCCAACAGGCCTACAAATGAGGGGGTTGGAAGTCTAAGTGACAATAATTACTCCCATGGTTTTCTTGGGCAAAAAGGGAGCCTGGTTTTTCAAACTTAAAATTTTGCTGGCAATAGGTTTGAAGTATGTAATATTTGAAAGTACAATGCTGTTGTCTGCTGTAGAGCCTAATTCTAGTTTCCTGTAAACTCTGCTGATTTCAGAATGCCTGCATGCCATTAAGGCAGACCAGAATTACCCTCACTGCTGCAACTCTACCAATGCTGGAGAGGAAAAAATCCCACCTTAACTAAATCATGGTGGAAACATGATGTGAAACACATTTAGCACCAAGTTAGATGCTGTACAACAAAATACACAAATTTCAGTGTTTATTAGATGTGTGTAAGAGATTCCATTCTTGATGTCAATATCAGCATGGATGAAAAAAATGAACTGCTTTTCTCCCCTAGGCTTTTAAAAAACTATTTAAATCACATTTTCATCCCAACCCCTTCCCCTAGTGTTTTCTCCCTAGGCAACATCAAGACCAGAGTAAAGTTGTTTGGATGCAGCATAACACCTTCCCTCCTCCCTCCATTTTAAAGCTCTGTCTCCTCTCTGGAGCAGTAGTTGGATAGGATACTATCCTTTGAAGAAATATGTGTGTCACCTGGGAGCAAGAGTTATGTTAGGCAGTGCTTCTCGATGGAGCTCAGGCAGTGTAGATTCTTCAGTAACCACAGCAAGGGGTGGCATCTGTCCTTTCTCACCCTGGGCAAGAGCAAAGTTTCCCATCTAGTGAAAAGCAGAAGTGTTCCAGTGTGGTTCCAGGCTTTCTGCACACTCTGGCTGATGCCATTTCACTGGTACCACTCAGTTCATGTGTCACTCTTTTCAGCTGTGAAAACATGGATGAAACATTCATGTGACTGAATGCTCCCAGGAGCTGGGCAGTGTCAGTTTTGATCCATCCTCAAACAAGGCAACAGGTGAAAGAAATTGAGGGGTAGCTTTGAAAGTATTTATTTTAGGTAAATATTTGAGTTTCTCAGCTGCCATTTCCAATGCTGGAAATTGCTCTCTTTCTATAATCTGTTGCATATGACAAGGAGGTGGGAGTGGACTGCTTCAGAAAATTGCTTGGCTCATCTCTGGTGAGCAGCACAAACACACCATCATAAAAAAAAATAATCACTGTTAAATGCATTCTCCCCTTTCTCTTGACTTTCTCAAGTCATTGATTACTAGCAGCCACAGCATGGCACTAATAGTCATGTCTGAAAATCCCACTTTCCAGATAAATAAATTATAACATAATGAAGCTTAAAAAAGGTGGAATTATGTTCCTTAGTGTGAATTCTCTATGGTTTTAGTTCACTGGCAATGACAAATATAGGTAGATTCACCTGGATTAGCTGTCTGTGTTGATATAAAGGACAGGTGAATGGAAATAATAACTCTCTTTATCATACATTGTTGTAGGAGGCGTTTATTTTTCTGTTTTCAGTCTCAGCTGAAATTGAGAGTACTGGCTTGTGACTAGACAAGCTGTGATTCTTCACAGCCAAAGTATATTTTTTCTGGTGGTTTGTAAATCAGTAAAAGTCTCAAAAGAACCCCCAAAAGCCTTCATATTTGTTTTGCTGGGGACCTCCATCTCCTTTAGCTTTCAAGCCACTTGTTCTGTAAAAATGTTAATGATAATCTTAGTATGAAAACGCATTTCTCCCCTTCACCCCATCAAACAGTTCATCTCAATAATTCCACATATATTCACCTGTGAAGAGCCAAGTGTCTGAACAAGTCACCATAGAGCTTAGAGGAGTCAGAGCTCAGAAATTCTGGTAGATAACTGAGTACTGAGATTTTCCATATACCAAGAAATGATGCTTTAAGGAAGGGAAGAGAACTTGGCAAGGTGTGATAGACAGGTGTGGGTGCAGCAGGGTACCGGACAATATCTATTGAAGGACTGGAGCCTTAAATATAATTAAGACTGTTCATTTGGCTTAGCAAAAAGAAAACTCATAGATTTTTATTGATAAAAATGCAAATGTGATAATTTGAACTAAAAGGGGAAACATAATGGCACACACTCATATCTACATTTATTTTCCATTAGGAAAATGCTAATTAGCCATTAATCATTTGATAATGTGTGTGTAGCAAAAAGCAGCTCAGAGTCAAATTGTCTAAATAAATAGCACAGTAGCCAGTCAAGGTGAAAAATGCCATGATTCTTTCTAAAGAAGAAAAGTAGAAATCATTGTTTCCCTCACTGAACTTGTAGCTGTGGCATACATACGGCTGTAGTTATGACACTGGGAATTATGTCCAGGTAGTCAATCTTTTCCTAAAAGTGGCTGCACTTAAGTGGAAGCAACACTGAAACAGACTTACCCATCTCTGCAATCAAACTAGGAGAAAACTGTCCTGGGATGCATTGGACACTGGAATTTGAAAGCATCACGTTCTTGCAAAGGTTCCCTCTGAGCTGGTTTCCAGGTGCCAGTGACTTCTGCTCTCAGCTAATTTCTGCTCTGCTCCCACTGCACATTTTTGCATTCATAGGCCCCTGGAGTGCTGTGCAGCCAGGCCTGCCAGCATTGCCTGTTTATTTCAGTCTCTGGTATGATATTGGAAGTAACATCTCAGCCTGGAAGTATATTAAATGAAGTGTGAATGCAAATTACTACCAAACCATCTTTTCCATTTTACAAAAGGTTCTTGTTTGATTGGTTCATTTTACAAGACTTAATTCTGTAGGATGGGCTACGCATTTTTCCCATTATAAAAAACCCCTGATAACTAGTTCCACATCTGAGACAGTGAAGATTAAAATCAACCATTGTGTAGTATATGAGAAGTAACTATTTTTCATAGGGTTTTTACTGTACATTTGGGATTATGATTTCATATTATGCAAATGCATTTTATGAAACCATAACACATAAACGTGTACTATTGTTAATACACATTTGCAGCCTAGCATGTGAGGCCTCCAAAAGAGCCATTCTGGTGTCTTCTCTCATTGTGCATTATGAATAATAAACAAAATGTAGTTAGACATATTCTATATTACAGAACAATAATAGTAAAAATTACATCCTGTCATTAATATGTATCAACAGCGTGTATCCTGGTAGCTCAAAAAGACATCTCAATGTGAATGCATGTTAAACAAAAAGAAAAAGTTGTCTAATTCACAGCAGGAACAGGGACTGTTCGGGACAGCTCTGACTGTTGTACTTGGAGGGAGGGATGGTAAACAAAATCCTTCTTATTCATCATTTCTTTCAGCCTCACAGTGGCATTATCTCTGCCACTGCAGTCACTGCCTGCATGTTAGTTCCTGTGTCATATTTTACAAAGTACTATAATAGGCCTCAAAATATCTGTTCTTGTATTTGTTTTCTAAAGAACTTCAAAGAAGCAACTGGTGTGTGAGCAGCCTCACTGCTACAGCCATGCCTTGCCTGGGTGCTCAGTTTTTAAAAGCACCACATGCAATGCTTATGTTGATGAGGCCATTCAGACATAGAATTACAACTATATATTATTTCTTCTTAAATTAGTAATGGAAAAGGAATGAATTTAGCTGTTTTTCCACTTCAGTCTGATTTTTGCTCTACAGGTGCAGAAAAAATCACTATCGATATTCCTGAATAAAATGCTTCAACACTTGCTTGTGATGTACAGGTGTGATCCTATTTCCACTTATTTCATGGATCCCAGAACTGTACAGAGTATCCATTTTTATGCAGTGAGCAAAGTCACACTGGCTAGTTTTATTCTGCTGTGATGTATAGAAATGCATCCCCCTACCTCTTACCTGTTACCATCGCTTCCATGGAGCCACAGCTTGTCAGCCTCAAATCTGCGCCAACATTATACACCCAGTACTCACCCAGTGCCATTACTCATCTTGCTGATATCCTGGAATGATGTCTGGGGCCCTTTATGGGCTTGACAAATCTGAAAAAACAGAACAAAACCAACCAGGAAAAAAAAAGAAAAAGAAAATATGGTTGGGGAATGGAGCTGTTCTGCTATACCCCAGATGAAATCATTAATAGGACACCTTCCAGGTGTTCTGGTACTGAATGAGGCTCATTCTGGCTGGTAGAGCTCCTTCCAGTGTAGACTTGTCCATATAAGCTGAAATACTACAAAGACTTTGAATGTCTTTTGTGAGCTGAGTTGACCACAGGTTCTGGGTATTATTACTTGAATTTAGTAGAGATTTCATTAGAACTTCCTTATAACCCTTTACCATAGCTAAGGGGAAAGATTAACTTAATATCACAGTCCAGTAGAAAAATATTACTTTAATTCAAACGTCTGGATTTGGAAGATTCTTACAGGTATCAGTTAAAGAAGGTTCCATGTCTAGATGGCATTACAAGCATGATATCTAAACTTGAGCAGATAAACAGTTGAAATTACATCTTCTGTATGATGAAATTTGCCTATATAAAAAGCTCTTTTTCTCATTTTGGGGGTTTTTTTACCCGACCGCAAAAAATATTTGTAAAGGTAATTTCACCAGAAATTTGGAGGCTTTGAAGTGCTTTTCTATCCATACAGTTCTTTATGAATAGGTAATTTTTATCTGTGCTCTACTCAACTGAATGCTGATACGACTGTCTGGTCTCAAAGATGCCTGCTTAAAACTTTAATTGCCTCCAAATGACTAGTGTAAGATTTATTCATTTATCCTTTAAGTACTTTGCAACTTATTTCCACTTTTTTCTCCCTTAGTTTTGCCTCCAGTAAAATCCTAAATTTTTCTGGTTTGCTGTGCTATTTTAATTAGACATTTTCACTTATTTGTATAAGTAAGCAGTCTTATAAGTTTGAGACTGTAAATCATTCATCCATTAAAAACTCTATTTCCTCATATTGCAAGTTCGATTCATTGAGGAAAGAAATAAACCTTGCTGTGGAATAGAATTATGCAATGTCATGGACACATTAACATTTGGATCAAAATTTTACATTGTGTCAGCCAGTAAACAGTATAAATGGTTCAGATTTGCAATAAATAATTGTCTATTAATACCTTGGCGTGCTGTAGCAAATTAAAGTCTCACTTCAGTAAGCACAGATGTAGGTAAGAGCTGGGGCCTAAAGAAAGCAACTGCTATGCAGCATTAGAGTAGAAAGAGCATCATGAGGCATTGCTGCATCTTTCCAGCAATGAGAATAATGTATACAGATTTAAACAGTAATAGACGAACATAGGGGGGAGGTAGGTTGTAACTGCAGTTGAGTCTAATCAGGCAAGATTTAGAACCATTTGTTTTAGATGCTCTGGCAGATGCTTCCCTTGCAGAAGATTAAGAGAAGCATTTTAAAATACAGCTTTGTGTGCTGTTGCGTACGAAACAGAGCCCATAATTCAGGATGATCGGGACATTTGATACTCAGGGACCCCCTGGATCATTATGTTGGGTCCATTCCTGTTGTAGTCAAACAGCCCCAAAAATATTATCTATATATTTATTTTGTTAAACTGCCGTATTTTGCAGCATGCAGGTTGTTGCCAATTGTCTTGAGATTTTCACAAATTTAATTGCTAACTGAAATTTTGTCAGATTATTTCAGTAACTTCCTGCCCCACAGACTGTGAGCAGATGGCCCTGAACAATCAGTATCTGAAACTCAAAGTTCAGTTTCTCAATGTGGGTTATTTCTGTGAATGTTTTAACAAGCAGACATGCCACTACTTCAGTGCTAAAATTCAACACTAATAGGAGCATTATTAAAATTTTAACTATATATGAACAACTAGGTGTTAGGAATTACTTAGAGAACTCCACTGCATAATACTGTCTCTCAGGTGTCTCTAGTGATGTCCCCCATGAACCACAATTGTTGTTACTCCAGTCTTGAGCATGTTTTTTTCTTTTGGATTACCAACTCAGCCCATAATGCAGTAACACAATCTAGTTTGTCCATACACTAATGGGAAGGCATTAATCAAGATATTGTTCTCCCTTACATTAACTATAGAGCAATATATTTTAGAGCAATATATTTGTTTGAAGGCATCTTTGAGACCAGTCAGTCTTAATAAACATTTGATTGAGTAAAGCACAGATAAAAATTACCTATTCTAAAGGAACCATATGGATAGAAACACAATATCTCCTTATTTCTTATATCTCCTATTTCTTTCTCCTTATTCTCCTGTATTTTTGATGGTTTCTTTGTTCAAGAGTGTTTGAAAATGCACCCTCAGTGTGCAGGACTGCAAGTCATCCATGATCTGTGCTTGCATGGCTAAATAATCTCTCTCATTTTCCTTGGCACTTTGTGTTCATGTCCTTGGTGTCTGGAGCACGAGTCAGTGCATTTATAAGCAGAGTACAAGGTCTGTTATTTTGTAGATCTGAAGCTGGTCATGCTAGCTGCACAACACAAAGGCTTAAAAATCTTCCTTCACTCCAAACAAAATTTAAATGCCTGCTCTGGGGGAACACAAGAACTCTCTGCTTTCTGCATTGCCTCACGCAGTGGGACTGGTAAAAGGGTTATAAATGTACCCATGAGAGCCAGTGCCTCTGTGCTTCGAAGCTCCTTGAGATAGACTTGAGGTCTTCCTTAGCTTCTCTAGTAGTGCTGTAGCTCTTCTCCAAACTTCTGAGGCTATTAATAAAGAACCTGAAAATCATCCATCTAATAAAACTCATGTCACTCCTTGGAACGCTCAGACCTCTTTAGCTTCCAGTGATTTCCTCCATTTGGGCAGCAAACTCTGTTGTCTTGAGTCCCTGCATAGTTACTGTGAAATAATGTGTGCTATTACATAGTGATCCACAGAGTCACTTCACTGGGAGCAATGGTGATTACAGAGTAAATTGTGTTAACCTTCCTGTGCTATTGTTTGGTAGCTGTGTAATTATTCCAGGTCACCTGTGCAAATCAAAGTTGCTTGATAATTTTTCTCTTACTCCTTACTTGCAGCAATTCCAAGTTAGAACACTGATGGTATCTCAGCAGTGTATGTGGATCCGAGCCTGCCAGAGCTGTGCACTGCTTTCTATATGCAACTCTTATTTTTTACATTATCAGTAGAATACTGATTAGAGGGACAGAGGTTAAATTTGTCTACATGAACAGCTGCACCTCCATTTTTTCCTCATCAAAATCAAGCTTAATATTACATTGAATAGACTTCACTCACACCCTCTTGCTGTGTAGGGACTTCTGAAATGAATTAGGCATCCTGAATTCACTACCACTCTTAAAGTTATGAATTTTGAACAAGACAGTCAAAAATTTGGTGAAACACTGAAAGATCTTGAGCAGGATTTGAAGAAGGCTGTGGCTAAGGCATCTTATAGCAGTCAAAAATCAGGTATAAACCATGATCAATGAAGTATTGATGGTTGTTGATCTCTGTGGCCAGAGAATGCAAGTGTGTGAGATGACAAGAGATGACAAGGTGTGACTTTTTTGCATATGCAATAAAGTCTACACATCCACAGTGTAACAAAAAACTGCTGGGGACATGACATGACCTGACACGATTTTCTTTAGTACCAGCTTGGGTTGCATGCTAGAATACAAAGAATAAATTATATGATACATAACCAGCTCCCATCAGTGCTCCAGCAACCTGTGAAGCACTATTTAGGCATGCCTTTCCAGTGACACTTCTGTCTCCAATATATCACACAGCAAACACAACATAAAGAAACACACATATCAGTGTGCAGTGTATCATCCTGGTGCAGAAATTTTCACAGTTAATTACAAAAATCGAATGTAAGCAGTCCATCTCCTTACTATACTAATTAAAAATAAAAATACAATCAGCCCTGACTGAGTTTTTGACAGGTCATTAAAAGACACAAAATTGAGTCAAGTACAAGGACTGGTTTCAATACACAACAGAGTGAAATTATGATATAAAATGTTGAGGCTGAAGTTAAATTAACACTCATTTTGTTTCCATTGTTTCTCACCCTGGTGTCAGTGTTTGGATTTACACAGTGCAGTTCTCCAAAGGTAAAGCTTCAGGCACCTTATTCTGTGAAATCAAATATGCCATTTATTGTTTTCTTACAGGTTTTAAATCTGCATCCCTAGCAGCAATGCCAGCTGTGTGTACTCCATGCAGTGCCTTTTGGACCAAAAATTTTGACATGACTTTCAATCCTCTGAAATTTTTTTAGCAATAAATATATACTCTCACCACTCCAAGTATAGCCTTTAGAAATAACTTTGTTCAGGAGTGAATTGGTGCTTTTGGTGGATCAGCTTAGGGTTTCCAAGCAGGACTAAGATCTAGCAAGCATTTTCCTTGTAGCTTTAATACTATACAGTGGGGCTGCTCTAGGCTGTCATACTGGTATTCCCTTTCTTTCACATGGGAATCCCAGTCCTGAAGATACCCGTAGTGCATGTAGCTTACCCAGGCTCTTTTCAAGGGCAAATAAATATTTCACTTGGTGAATGAGAATAGATTGGACTTCAGAAGGTTAGTTTGATGTTTGGCTGTAAAATACCCTTCTCCCATTACACTGGCAGTGTGAGGAGTTCTCCAGTATAACTAACAAAATCCAAACAAACCCGAAATGCATGGGTGCAGCCACTGTTAATATTTTCCTGTTGACCTTGATTATCAACGGCATAAAGAATGTCCTGAATACCTTTGAATTTCCTTTGAGCTACCTTTTAGGGGGCTACAGGAATATTCCCTGTATGGTTTGGAGAAAAGTGGAAGATGCCACTGTGGATGAAAATGCTGCTTCCTAGCATGCTCCAGCTTCCATTTACTGACATCAAACATATATTCACTTGCATACAACATTGTAGAACAGTGTGTAATGTAGTTCTCAGCTGAATTGATTTCCAACACAATTTGGCCAGCCTATAAATTGGCACAAGCTCAGTTTTTATGGATCTGGACTTGGGGGACTTTATTTCCTGGCACTGGGAAAGGAGATGGGATGTGGTCCTTGCATGGGTGTAACAAGAGCCCCTATGCTGAGCCACAAGGATAAGAGAGTATCCCAAGAGGAGGTTTACCTAAAGATGTAGGAGTTTCTGCCTCAGGGCTTGTCTGCTTCAGGAGTTCCCCTGCAGCAAGCAAAAATGTGAACTTAGAGTTTTGTAAGACCCCTTAGACAAGCTGCCCAAGGACCTGCTGTGAAGATATGCTTTGAAATGCTGCAGAGTCACATTCTTGCTTGTTGTTGATTCCACTATGCAAAAGTGCCCCCGAATCTGTTTCCCCAGCACTGAGGCTCCCAGTCCAAAGGAGTCAGGACTATTGACAGTTGTCCTTGCTGCTCTGGCCTTTAGGATTTGCATGTGCTTGTGCATGTGTATGCTTCAAGAAGCCAGAGTCCTGCACCAACCTGTGCCTTGAAAGAAGGGATTAATGCCTAGAAAATATCTTACTCTAAAAGTTTAGACACTGTTTTTATAACTTGGTTAATGGTCTAGTACGGGGGAGGCCTGAGAAAACATGGCAAATATGTATTAATGCCAGATCTTCCTTGTCCTCTATTCTTTTCTACTGCCTCTACATCAGATGAGACTCCTTTTTATCCCTAGCATTAAGTTTTTATCACTTTACTAAAATACTATAAATCAATAAAATAGGGCAGAAAATTGCTTTCTTACATCATTGCACCAACATGCCGCTTGTATGGTCTGGAATGACAATGAGACATCCATCTTTCTGTGCAAAAAAAAGCCAGTTCCCAGGACAAAATGCTAAGTGGTATATGGCTAAAAAAATTACAGACCAAACAGTAGCTTCTGCTGAGATGAGAAATGCCTACTTCACCTTTCTAATTTTTTGAAGATAAGAGAAAATTCTAATTCTCTAAACACAAAATATTATTGATAAATTGATATTTATATTCTGTCCTAAAACTCTCTTCCTAGCCATTCTTCTTCCTGATAATATTTGCTTGGTTCTTATGCCAAAATCCATGAAGACCTCATTTTCTTTTTTCTTCTTTTTTTTCTTTTTTTTTTTTAATTTTTAAATATACTCACTAGGGGGGATGCTCATAAAATTCAGCCTCAGCCACAATCTGGACTATGGTCTGCCAAGCTCCACATAAATAAATCATCAAGTCATTTTGGCATCTTCTGGGCCAGGAGGAATATCTTCAGGGTAGATTTAAAGAGACATTATCCCGTAAAGTATATCCTTTGTGGAGAAAACTAAGCAGCAGATTAAAGGCTCCTTTGAATTTCAGATATAGAAATTTTTACAGGTAACAGCAACAAAATACAGTGAAAGACTTTAATTCCAAAATGACAACTGTGTTAGCTAATCTTCCCTGCTGCTGTCCCAGCAGAAATTAAATCAAATGCCCAGGACCTCAGGGTACTGTGAGAGGGTGATACTGGAGATGCCGACTTTGTGCTAAAATGTCTGCAGAACACACAGCAAGTGGCCATTTGAGATTTTCTCTTAGCAATCTGAATGCTGAAACAGGGATAAAGCAGCCAAACATTTCTTGGCTTTGCACTTTCTAAAGCCAATCTAAACACTGAGACACAAGAGCACTCCAGCTCCGGAAGAGCAAGCTGGGCTTGGCGTGACAGTGTGTTGGCCTGTCAGCTGGAGGCACCTCGGCCCTCTCTCCTTCGCTTTCACCCTGGGGAAACAAAACCTCAGCTCAGTTAAAAGAGAGCAAGAGCGTCCTGCAAGGGCCCCAGGCAGGGGTGGCCAGTTGGGCAGGAGCACTGTGAAGGACTTGTGCCCTGCAGCTCAGGCTCAGAGCCGAGTCCTGGTCATGGGACGTCTGTGCTGGCTGGGAATGATCTCTGTAGCTGGCTCTGAAACAGAGCTTTGTTCAGCTACCCCGTGTGGTGGGCATCTAGAACAAGGACATGTAAATCAGATAATAGTTGAGAGAAAGCAAGCTCTAGCTGGTTTGTCAAGAGGAGGCCTTGGGCCATAGTCCTATCTGCCATTCACAGGTCACTGAAATCAATGGAGTTGTGACTGCAATTACACCACAGGGAATCTGGATCCTTTTACTTGGGCCGTGGGAGGCTATGGAACAGTAACAACATAGAGCAAAATTGCATCCTCTTAGGTTTAGTTAAAATCCCCAACTGAGACCAGGTTCATTGGCAGGTTCTAAACTGTTGTTGGTTCCTGAGAACACTGGAGAAGTTTAGGTGGGCAGCAGAGATAAGTCAGGCAAAAATTAGTGTCTTCAGCTGGGTTTTTCTGAATATCCTTTTTTTTCATAAGAGCTGCAGACAGACAGGAGGAGTTTGAGTTTCCTGAGCTCATTTGGAGAATGAAACACTTAGGGGTGCACAGAGATTGTGCTCATGGTGGAATCAGAACTGAAGAGCCCAATCTAGAATGGCATCTATGCACAGATCAGAGTTGCAGCTGAACTACTGACTGCCTGAAGGAAATTCCCTGTCTGTCTTTTAACTTCTGAAATGCAAAGGAGAGACTTAGCTGCAAAAAATTTGAAATTCAGGAGTGATCTTAGGAATTGTGATTGGGCCCACTGTAAGTAACAATGACCTCCTGAGAAAAACTGAAAGCTGAAAATCAAATTAAAAATTCAAGGAGTTTCAAGTCATATCTTCTCACAAAATAGTGTACTAAAACTATACTTACCACCAATGATTATGACTAGAGATGCTCTTTTAAAGAGCATTTACCTATATTGAGTGGTCTAATGATATTGAAAATGCAAAATGGAAAGAAGCATCAGATATCCTTTCTGGGTTACTCTGAAATGAAATCTTTGGGGTTTGGAACAGTGACACAAGGTAGTTAATGTGCTGGTGGTAGTCTTTGTATGTATTTCTGAATTGAAAAAAGGCACTCAGAAATACATGCCAGGCAGTTACAGGTTAAGGATCATTTACATAAATTAGCAAATTTGCAAATGAATTCATCTAGTGAAAAGTAAGACACGGGACACTGCATTTTAATAATTGACATTCCACATGAAATGCAATGTTCTTGAGGAGGAAATTGAGCTCCAGGTTGCTATTAGAACCAGCGGAGCAGCAAGAGCTGGAAAGAAATGCCATCTCATATTATGTGAGTTACTGCTCCTGCATAACAACTATCTTCTATTCTGATAGACTTTATTTTAATAAAAATAGTACTAGGACTTTTACAGGGGTAAAATTCCATCGTCTACAACACTGGTCAGGAAGCAAAAATGCAAGAAATCTTTGTGATCAGGTTCTAACAGTCAGCTAGTAATTCATTGTACTCTAAAGTAACCTTTCTTGTTCTATTTGGCAGGCAAACCTCCTTACTCTTCAGTTATACAAAGTAGTTACAGTCTTACCCCAAAATATGCAACACTGACAGAAAATTATAAATTATCTAATTTTTTTGTTCCCTGTCATAACATAAGTTAAATTGCAAGATAAAGATAAGTGATCCACTTAGCTGCTTCCTGCTGTCCTGATCAGTTTAAGAACACATTATGTTACAAATATTGTTCTTGATACAAAAGTAATGACTTTCATAAGGTGTTAGTCAGTCATTCAAAGTCACAATACTTCCATTGTATGCCATAAATACAAATTATACACTCACTGAGAGCTGAAAGCAAATCTGTCCCTAGTAATGTTTCTCAGTATACTTTAAAGATTAAAGTAAACCCAAATAACTCTCTCAGTGACACACTTTTTCCAAAATCACATAGGGTAAGTGTGTAATTTCAGTGAATGCCAGTAAAATTTCTCCCCCTTTAATATTCCTAAATACTGATGAAAATGTTCTTAATCTGGCTACAACTCTGACATCATTCACAGGGAGTACTGTGCTAAACTTCCTGAGATGGAAAGATAAAGCAACAAACTATTGCTACTTGCAAACAAGTGTTTGACATTTGGTTGTCCTTACATCCTTACATCC
The DNA here is from genome assembly GCF_965178545.1 of Coloeus monedula. Classification (NCBI taxonomy): domain Eukaryota; kingdom Metazoa; phylum Chordata; class Aves; order Passeriformes; family Corvidae; genus Coloeus; species Coloeus monedula. Next base: position 17,968,175 of record NC_138787.1, read on the forward strand.
TTTTGACTTCTGTTTTGATACAATTTATTGCAGCAACATGGGCAAGCTCACTAAGTTCTGCCCCCCTTCATTTCTCTCCTTTTTTTAGGAACCTGAGACATTTTAATTCCTGAATAAGTTGAGAAGTTCCTCCAAATGAATCAGCTGCATTAATAATGTATCTTTATCAAATGATTCAGCTGTTTGAAATACAGACAAGACTCTTACCTATAATGAGCTCAGACCCGATAATAGGCAGGCTGACACCCTCTCTTTTCAGTATTTTGACACACTGTGGTGCATACATATGTACAGGTAGAGCAGAGACACGGGTCGCAATGATGCCCTGATAAGGAAAACTCGCTCCCCTCACTGGCACAGGAGCAAATTTATGTAACTCCAATGCCCTTTGGTATGAGGTCTTACTGAGAAGTATTCTCCTGTACTGATTAACAGACTGAATGAAGAAAGCTTCCATTTTAAACTTCATTCTTCATGACATAAAAATAACTGTCAAGTATTAATGGGAACATTCATGTGGTGGAATTATTTCACAAGAAAGAAGAAAGAAGGCAGCTCTTGGACATTTTTCCCAACTCAGAATACTCTTTCCCCACCAAATCAGCACTGTAACCTAGGTCAGATAGCCCCCTGTGTTGTATCCTATGCAGAACAGTCAATAGGCTTTGCAGAAGTCCATAGCTTCACCAAAGTCTTTACCTTTAAGAGTGCAGTAACGGGATAAATGCTTTTCACCAGCATGTCACTGATGGATCTGAGCAGCTTTTCATGTATGCATGCTGCAAACTCTTTATATTTTTACATTCTAATAACAGTGAACAGCATAAATTATCTCTAATTCTTGATTCTGCAAGGAAGCAGCCATCTGGTCTAATACCACTGTGACAGTGATATAGGACTGAACACTCTGTGCTTGGTCTGCTGCACAGGAAAGGACAATAGGACATATTTTAAAATGTCAGGATACATCAGAACCATATTCAGGAAAGTTTGCATTTATGAAAATTGATAGTATTGGAGATATATCATGATGCAGACCTAATCATGGCTGCTGGTATGGTGAATTAAATTAAGAGCTGATTTGAATTTTTCTAATTAAAGATGTGTTATTCCTTCTCTCCTCATGTTTTCTATTTTGGTAAAAGAAGCTTATTAAACAATTTTCAGGAAAGTGTTGTGATTCAAAGGGTTAAGGCTTTAAGAAAAAAGAAACCCTGGTGTTAGTGGTGGTTTGACTGTCTCAGTGCAGTATTCAATGGGCATTTATTTGTATTCCAAAATCACTGCTGGTGTTTGCATAATTGTTATTGTAGACAGACTTGGTAAGAAGCATACCCAGCTACTGCAAGGTAGGGTGGCGTGTAGGCACAGCAGCTTAGCAGAGCTGGGAGAGAGAGCCTGCTTTCAGTGCCTAAAGCACAAGCACTAGAAATAAAGGAAGGGCAAAAAGAAAAAAAAATTGTCTTTTGTGGGAGTAACCCCATTTTAAAGGTAAGCTAACATGAATTAGATCGAAACCTATCGAGCCATGGTTTGTCCCAACAAACTCACTTCAGCTTTGCTGTAGTACTTACATAACTAAGTAGGTTGTTTATGTAACTTTTTTGAATAATGCTGGATATTTTTCAAGACTTCAAGACATCAGGAATTTAGGAGTATAATTTATAGGCATCACATAGAATGTATTTCCATCATTAGCTGTAACGATTTTAAGAAAATTACTGTATTAGTTTAAAAATAAGCATTAAATAGTTTTTTTCACAGTGTGAATGTTTGTTAACCTGTAGAAGTCAAAGAGTTAAATATTGTAACAGGATTTTTAAGGGGCTTCTTAACTTTATGACCAATAATATAATTTGTAATTTTACGTACTAGGAGGGGCCATCAAATTCATACTCAAGGGTGTTAGCTGATCACAGGGACAAGAAAGAGTCATCTCAGCCCTTTTTGCCATGTAGGACATCACATAAACAGCCAGCTGTTTTCTTTGAAGCACCTAACCCAGGCCACTGGTGAAAGCAGAACTCTGAGCCTGTAGAATAATTGATCCAATCTGATCTGGTTTTTATGTTCACTTGTTTACTCTTAAAATACATATTCTTCAGATCAAAGATGGGGCATTTTGGAGTCTTTCATTTTGCTTTCTGCTTACAAGCATGCCAGAGGTATACATTACATGAGTCCTTTCAAAAGTGTTTCTTCTGGAGCTTGCACCAGCATATTTACTAGTTAGAATTGTCCAGTGCTGGGATTACCTTTAAGGCTTTATATAGAGAAGTACTGCTTGCAGGGTGTTGTTCTTAAACATGCCAGTTTTGCTAACTCAGGTCATTAAATGCTAAGGCATACTTGTATTGTTCAATCCTTCTTGCCAGCTCACTTTCCTACTACCATAACATCTCACAGGTGCTGGGATGCTGCTTTCAGGAACACTTTTTTTAGAGGCAATTGCAAACATAATATTATTCATGAAGGGGAAAGTAGACATAAACAAAAGCAATTTAGCCCAGCTCCTGCTTTTGCAGGGACCATCTCCTGTCGTGCTTCTGCTCCACAGCATCAGAAATAGTCTTTGCCTATACTGTAGGCAAAGAGAGCACACCTTCAGAGGTAAGCATGGAAAGGTAGGTGAAGGTAGATCTGTCATCATCTTGCACACCATGTTTTTGAGAAAAAAATGCAAACTCTGGCTAGAGTCTTGCATTTTGTGTGAAGCTTCTGTGTGCCTCAATGGAAATTTTCAGTACCTGCATGAGTAGTTAGGAGTTTACCAAAGATGAATGGGAAAAAAATTGATTTATCTTTGTTCAAAGCCTCATATCAGAGTTTGAGGGAAGGGGAAAAAAAGCAGTGTTACCCTACAGTCATGATAAAGTTTCTGCAGATATTTCATTTTCCCTGTTAACTATCAGACAGATCATGTAAAGCAAAGTTTCTAAAGATGATTTCCTTGGGGGGTTTCTTCTGTTACAATCCCAACTGGTTATAATCTTCTAAATTCACACAAACAATAAGAAAGGTTATGAATTCAGTTATTCTATGCCTTACCATTACTCTATGCCTTAAAAATATGCCAAGAAACCAGCTAACCTATTGGTCTTCACTCTTTTGTTGCTTTGCTGGTTCAGAGCCAAAGTAAAATGTAATCAAATCTGTCAGGATCTGTGAAATCCTAAACTCAAGCTACTTCCTGTTTCTGGCAGAAAAATCAGAAGCAATACTAGCTCCAAAGCCCTATCAAATGGTTTCTACACAAGAAGTTTAAAAACGCTGTCTCTGAAGGTAGGAGACAGAAATCGGATAAGAACTTGTGCTTGTCTCTCTGTGTATATTCTTTGATACCATCATCAGTGTCCTATGTGTAAATGCTGAAATCAAGTTTCGCAAAGTCTGAGTTTTGAGTTTCTTCTCTCGTCCTGTATTTTACACAAGGATCCTTTGCAACAAGCCAGTGCACCACAAGTCATGCCTGAACTTTTCTAGGTCACTGTTGCTGCAGAGAGCCATACGGAAAGCCATGGTCCCCTTCTGTTGCTGCCTTTGCCAGTTTCTGACAACTGTGTGAGCCCCTTCAAAATACTGAACTAGCAGAAAACTAGCTTGAGAAGAAAAACTGTATCTTTCTTATTCATTTTGTGAACTGAACGAGGTTACAGAACAAAAAAGGGGTGGGGGATGGGAGAAATTACTGAGTTGTACAACTGTGTCTTTGTTGACAGTAAGTTTCATCATTTCAGCCATGGTGTTTCGCATGACCCAAGGTGTCTGGAAATAGACAAAAGTGGCTATTGTTAAATAGCATTACTTTTAAGATTTTGTGCTTTGATTTTATCAGGTTTCTTAAGACAAAGAAGATCATGGCTGGTCAGATGAGATCTCTCACTTCCCTTTCCTCTTTTCCCTTGAAAAGCCAAAGCTCGTTATGCTAATTTCTACCTGCACGCTGTGCTGAGCTCCCTTTAAGGCAGAGAGGCAGTGAATGTGCAACAGTGAACATTACTTTGGATGAGGTATGAAGCCACGGTCTTGACTCTAGATAGAATCAAACCATGTCTGGACCAACTAGACTAACTAGACTCAGGAAATGCTAATGAGAGTTTATAACAGAGACCCTACTAACAGGCTGCTGTGTAACCGGGAGAGATCTATGTTGTTTGTCATCTTATCAGAACTATTCTCCATCTGGATAGATGTTGCACATATTCATTAACAAGAGTTCAAGGATACTAATGAACTAAAAACTGGCAGTCTTTTCCTATTCTGGACAGTGCAAAATAGGTTTTATGTGCAATTAATTAGAATTTCTATAGGTTTAGTTACAGAAACTCAAAGCGTGGCCCACATAAAGGAGTTGTTGAGTAATTTTTGTAATCTGTATCTTATAGTGGGAATTTGAAAATCTCTTTGAAAAGTCATCACTGTAGTAGTTGGAATATTGATTCCCATTTGTTATTTATGTCATAGAAACCTGACTAGAAAGACAGGGAAAGAAGGAAGGAAAAGAAAGAGGGAATCAAATAGAGGAGGAGACACAAAGAGAAGCTAGAAAGAGGGGGGACCGACAATTTCCATATACTTTCTGGTAGAGTTTTCACTAAAGGTCTCATTAGAGTATCAGAGGACGGATGTAGAGGATAATTACCTAAGAACAAGTGAAATTCTGCAACACTGCTGTAAGCCCAAGAAAGAAGACTATGAAATGCTGTGGGCACCTACACACATCAGGACAACTAAACAGGGTTTGGAATCAGAAATACCAATGACACGGTTTTTATGATACCCTGTTGTCCTGCTAGCAAGTGCTTTACGATCCATCAATCAGTCACTCAAGTAGTCAAAATCTTTAACCACATAAAAATCTATTGAGAACAAGTTTTATTTACAGTGGTGACCTGGCCAAGAAAACTCACAAACAGCAATATGTAACATCACTACAGACATACAATCACTGTTGTATATTACTAGAAAGCTCCCAAACATATCATGAGGCATAAATCAATTATATAAAATACCACAAACATCAAATAAACCAATAAAAAAGGGAAGGTCATAACACAACCAGACATGTCATGAATAACCGCCACAAATATCAGCCAGTGTTTCATCCACAGTATGAATAAAACCCCAGAAGATATACAAGCAATTTTTTTTAGATCCATTTGTGTTCTGTTAAAAATGTGTTACTGTCTTTTGATGTTGTCTATTTTGCAACGTTACTTCTTTTTATAATTCACTAAGGGCATAAGTTACTTTTAATGTCTATGTTAATTAAAATTGGGAGGGTTTGTTTGTTTGCAATATAAGTGTGCATTTTAGCATGTATGTTTTGATTAACAATTCATTGCATAGTTCTGTGCTTGCTTGTAATCAGTAACATTTTCCTTTAGTAATAAAGTTCACAATATTGTTATAGTTCAGTATGCTTAAAGAAATCAGACATAGAACAAAGTGGGAGGCACAGTTCGGTATCATTATTGTCATGTGTGTGTGTGTCCTCTCCAACCCTTCCCTGGATTATGAACATAATTCAAAAGCCACTATGATTTGAAGAACACTGCCTCCAGGTAGTCAGCAGCTCTCAGAATGTGTACCACTATTTGTATATTAGCAACAAAGAACACATACAAAACCATGATTAAACTTGGTCCTTAGAGAGTTGAGAGCTTATACATGGAACAATGTATCTGTAATGATTAGGTGTGATGATTGCAATCAATCCATTTTGAGCTGCCAGATCATGGATTTCTTAGTGTTTATATGTCTTATTCCCAGAAGTCCATATTAAAAGCTGTCCTATTCCTCTGTGCTCACAACTGCAATATGCATTTATATTTTTGTGAGAGTCTCAAGATTTTAACCTTCATAAATTCTGGTTTATTTGATGGTGTTTGACACATGGATTTTCAGGTTGCATTAAAGTAGGTCATCTGTTTGAATGAAATTCTATTACATAAATAATATAGAATATGCTAAATTCTATCCTCTGCTTAGTACTCAGAAATATTCAGCATTAGTGTAATGTAAATAAGCTTCACCTTCAGTCAAACTTGACAGAAGATTAGATACCATGTCTCATCAGATCCTGTTCTCAAAAGGGACATCTATGAGAAGCTCATACCTTAAAAGGTGCTGATGACATTGTCCACCATTTACACTGCTGCAGTGTTCAGCTGATGAGACATCAGCAAAACAAATCTGTCTGCTAAGTTGGAAACAAAAGCATTTCATTGCTGAAAACAAGATCTGCATTTAAAACTTCTTTGTAGCTAAAGTGAATGTAATGAATTAAGAAAGTAGGTGAAAACATTTGGTTTATTTATATTTATCCTTTTCCAGACATGAAGCTTTTCCTGAAAGTCAAAAGGAATAGATCATCCAGACTGTAATCTAGATCCCATGCTCTTAAACTGATGATATTGGCTGAAAATCAGCCCACCATCATTTCAGATTAGTCATTTTTGCTTCATTGATAACATATGCACTCAGAAGCAAGTTCTGCACATTTAAAAAAAAATCCTTCCCTCCTATGCATGCATTTTTCCAATATAGACCCAGCTAGTATATGCTAACACCAAGCAATTTGTTTTGCAGCATGTCACATAATTCTCTTTTTTTTACACCCAATATCTATGATTAAGAAATGTAATACATACTAAGAAAGTCTTAGATAATTTACACTATGCATTAAAGTGTTTTGCATGAGGATATAGTATGATGCAGACAGCAGAAGAATTATGTCTTTCATTAAAAGGTTTGCAACTCAGTGTGCTATGATATAACTATAGCAGTTTTTCTGTCTCAGTGAAGGTTTTTTATTTTAAACACTGCCTTGAAGACCAAGGGATGCATATGCAATAGCATTATTTTGGCTATATGTTTTAACTTAATATCACCTCTTAGTAATTACACACTGTCAGTTTACCTGCTGTCCCAGGGTTATGGGTGAACAGCTCTGCTGTCACTGTTCTTCATCTCTCTGAATCCTGAAGTAAGCAGTAAAATAAGATGGCATTTTTTTCATTATTTAACATTTTAAAAAAATCCTTGTTCGAAGCCTGTTTGAAGCAGTTCAGCAAGAATGATATACATTAAGGTCAGGATTAAAAGGAAACCAATTACATGGAAGAAATATGATTTTTGACACAGATCCTTTATGTGCAAATTAGGATTTGTATTTGCTACCTAATTTAGAACGCACCAGAGGACAACTTTCAGGGATGCAAACTAGGCTTTGGGTGCATTCAGCATTTGCGTTTCTAGGGGAATTTAGTCAGGGGAGAGGAGTGCACTTCACAAGAAGGTTTGTGTTGAGGGTAAAACCTGGCCATTGGTCGGGATGCTTTGTACTATCTGAAAAAAACACTTTTGGTGTAGAGCAGCAGCTTGGAAGCTTCTCCGCCTTGGAGTAATATGGCAGTGTGCGTGTGGACTATTCTGCATCCTCTTCTTACCTCCACTGTGTTGCTGGCAGAATAAATGGCAGCTCTAAGCTGATGCAGCATTTTGGTGCTTCTGACTATAAGAATGGTTTACAGGGCAGAAAAGGTTTCAACTCCTTGTTTTTCAGGGTCTATTTCAGAAGCACTACAAACCATGCTTAGACACTTACAGGTATCTTCCATGTCTCCCATTCACCGAAGTTAACAACCTGCTGTGACAGTTTCTACCTGTTTTCCCTTTCTTACACTGCCTTCTCATCACTTGTCTACTTAATTTTGTGTTCACTGGTTCTTCATATCTTTACACTAAATATTTGCTTGGAATATGTAGCTATGAAGCTGTTCTTTCTTTCTATGTCAAAACTCTACTGCTTTATTTTCAGGGGGCAAAATGTATTGTACTTCCTTGAAACATCCAGAAATCATAACTTTACCTCAGTAGATAGTGTAGATTGTGTAGATCAGTATGATGTGTAGTTGTTTCAAACCCTCCCCAGCTTCACATAGGTCTAAGCATCTACAACGTCACATGGTAAGTGGGGATATTTTGTTCCCTGCTCAGTGCACTATGACTATTATTTCACTTGTGCTTTAAACATAAAATATATTTGAGTTTCCAGTCCAGATAAAAATGACAATACCTATCTAAGAATGGCCACTATAAACTAAAATGCAGGAGATTGAGTTTCACTTGATAGTAATTAATATTAGCTGGTATAAATACCATTTTAGTTAAGTGGTAAAAAAGACTGTAATATGTAGCACTCAAACATAGCTCCTCTGTTATGCTGTTTCTGACTAATATAACACATATACTTAATAAATCCAAGGCATTAAAATGATTTTTTCCATAAGATATTCTGTTAGTATGTGGGATTTAGTTAAATTTTTCAAGCTGTAGTTAAAAAGAAATTGAAGAAGCAGTAAATCTTACGTTGTTTGGCCAGAGCTTACTTGTACTTTGGTGCAGAAGAATAATTATGTTCTCCTTGGAGTGCAAGGCAGCCAACACTGAAGGTCTGTATATCCTCCCAAGACCTTGTTTATAAAGACAAGAAAACTCAGCATGGCTTGTCCTGACACTTCACCTTAAAGAAGTTGAATTTCTTCTCCATCCTCCTACCCACGGCTGTGGCAGGTTGGAGTCACAGCCCTGAGGAGTTTGGCAGCAGTGAGTTCCCAGAGCAGAGGAGAAAACCTCAAGAGATGTAGAGCTATAACTAACCCCATGCAACACAGCGTGCTCAGATTAATGGTAGCAATAGGCAGATTTTTGACTACTGTAATGGCCCTTAAGGTTGTAGGCATCTGGATGCCTTTTAATCTAACAGAGTGCTCAAGCCAATGGTACCATGCCTCAAGACATGAATGGTATAGTGCTATTTTGGTCTCTTTCTTCCTACTGAGCTGAATTCCAGACCCCTGTAGTGAGGTCCATGACCCTCAGTTGCTGCCCAGTTAATAATTTGCTGCATGAATTACAAACCATCTCCCAAATGCTCTGGGGATCTGAGAAAGTGAGAGTGACACTGACACCTTTGGAAAATGTGGTGCATTGAGCTATGAATGGAAGTTGTTACTATGGCAGTTGGTGTGTCCTGGGGGCAGGTGAACTGAAAATGGGCTGTTGCTACTATTCAAGGAATAGTCTTGTGGGATTTTATTTCTTGCATAACCAGTTAGCTTTGATGAATACTAAGTCTTCAGTCTACTTGATCGTCTTTCAGCTCAGGTGTTTGGAGCATGTGAGCCACAGCTGATACTTCATTCTCCCGAGACCAGGGCTCCAGACCAGTGCTATACCTGAAATCAATGATCAAAAATTAGAAATTTAAATTAAGGTCAGCCAAAGGAAAACTCTCCCTGGATCTTCCTGGGTTTGTCTCTACCACACACGGTCATCGTGATGCCATGTATCTTGCTCTGCAGCAAATTTGCACATGGTCAATAACTCTTATGTGCTGTGACTTTCAGCACTAAAGATTGCTCACAGCAAAAGTCACTGGCAGATGAATTTTGAATGTATGAAGTACTACATGCTATTAATCACTCCTCCCCTCTCTTGCCAAATTAACCATCTAAAATGGGCAGCCAAATTTATTGGAAACTTCTAAGTTTAATATCACTGGGACATGGCAACCCTGGATGTACAGACAGACTGGGAAGTGAGAGGCTGGAGAGCAGCACCATGGAAAGTGATCTGGGGGTCCTGATCTATGGTGAACATGAGTCAGCAGTGCCCTGGCAGCCAGAAGGGCTGACCCTGTCCTGGGGGGGCATCAGGCACAGCATCACCAGCCGGGCAAGGGAGGGGATTGTCTTGCTCTGCTCTGCACTGGGGCGGCCTCACCTCGAGTGCTGGGGGCAGTTTCGGGCGCCACAATATGAAAAAGATATTAAGCTATTAGAGAGCATCCAAAGGAGAGCCATGAGGATGGTGAAGGGTCTGGAGGGGAAGCTGTATGAAGAGCAGCTGAGGTCACTTGGTGTTTCAGCCTGGAGGAGACTTGAGGGGAGACCTCACTGCAGTTACAGCTTCCTTGTGAGGGGAAGCAGAGGGTCAGGCACTGATCTCTTCTCTGTGGTGACCAGGGACAGGACCCAAGGGAATGGCCTGAAGTTGTGTTGGGAGAGATTTAGATTGGATATCAGGAAAATGTTCTTCACCCTTTCAGTGTTGTCAGTCACTGAAACAGGCTCCCCAGGGAAGTGGTCCCAGCACCAAGCCTGACAGAGCTCAAGAAGTGTTTGCTCTCAGAATTATTAAAAATATTTTGATTCTTGGCCCTGTCCTGTGGAGGGCCCAGAGCTGGACTTTGATGACCCCTGTGGGTTCCTTACAGCTCAGGATATTCTACGGTTCTCTGATTTTTATCAATCTACCTTAAGTCAACAGCTGTGAATTAGATGTAGTACCTGTTTCCCTCAAAGTGATAGTAGGAAGATAGGTGCTTCACAGAAAGTAAGTGCTGTATTGATGAGGACCACATGGTAAAATGAGGATTTCTGTCTTTACAACATGCTTTGAACAGTGCATAGGAAGAAATTAATGGGACCATATACTGGCAATAGGATAAAAACTGCTGATTCAAGAGCTTCTTATTTAGTGGTCACTGTTTATCCTGTATATTATTACCTCATCCTGGAACTTGAGAAAAATGTTGTGGAACTTGTGAAAAATGTCTTGTAATTTCTATCAAAAGTAGCATGCAGTCAAGTAACTAAAGATTCTTGTAAGATGCATACATGTAAGAGGTTTGAGTTAGTTTTATACAGACTTCCATTATTCTAGTATTTCTTTCCATGATTGGCTTTGGAAACTTATTAAAGTTATATCAGAATAATTGGGGTACAGGATTATAGGAATCATTGTACTGGGAGGAAAAGATGCTTTAAGATCTATAATCCACTGAATTTTTCAGACCAGAATTTGTTGGTATTTGCTATCTGAGGCAATGAGTCAAATAAAAACAGTTGTCAAAGCAGTTAACTGAGTATGAAAAAAAAATCTTTTTACAGTTTCTCAATATCAAAGAGTCTTGCATATGTGATTGGGAATTTTATTTAATGGTTTTTGTTTGTTTTTACTGCCACATACAACTTATGGTAGTCTGTCTGGGAATTTTTTTTAATGGTTTTTGTTTGTTTTTACTTCCACATGCAACTTACAGTAGTCTGTCTTCTGTACTCTGACATGACAAAAATTCAGAAGTGAGATGAGGATGGGAGAACCCCAAAGGACGTCTCAGGGTTACTAGCCTGTTTCCTAAGAGCCCAAAACATGACCTTTCTCTCTCTTCAGAATATCTGTCCTTGTGTAAAGAGACATCATTAAGAGATGCTGTTTATCCTTAAGAAGCTGTATGTGTTCTTGTAATGCAAAACAGATATACCCTGAAACATCTGCCCTGTGGAAAGATTGTAATGAAATGGCACTTCATTTGAAAAAATGTAAAGAAGTGCCACTCAGATTACACCAGGAGCAGGTATATATTGTGCATGTACATACTGTTTACATCCTCAGGAAAACATTTCACACAATTGAAATACAAAACATTAGCAGTTTTCTTTCTTGTTCCAGTTAATAGCAAGTTTGTAATACAATGTACACAGATATCAGTGGATGTAGAGTCTTATTACCTCTGCCAGCAACACCTACAGGGTTCAATTGATAGAGCAAGTGGTTTTCTCCTTAAAGCTGCAGACCATTATGAAATGTCAGGCTTTCTGCTGGTGCTTTAAGATGGGAACCAGTCACGGAGACTGGAACAAGTAATATAGCTAGCCTAGTTTACAGCATCACTGCCAGAAGTGTTTGCTTTTATTTACTAAGCATTAGTCACTAAGTTCACCTGAAGCCAGTTTCAGTCATCAGTCAAATGCTGAATCAAGAGTTGAAGATCAAGTGAAAAGAGGCAGTTAAATGGAATGTTTCCAATGATATTCTAATTTAAAATGCTCTAGCCAAAAGCGATTCAAATTTTTAGTGTTGCATATTCTCATTCAGCTGGTGCAGAGACATTGTTGTCACTATGTAGCAAGTAGGTGCTCAATAGTACCACAGACTCACAGCATATTCTGAGTTGGAAGAAACTCACTAGGATAATCCAAGTCCAACTCCTGGTCCTGCACAGGACTGCTCCAAAAATCACACCATGTGCCTGAGAGCATTGTCCAAACACTTCTTGAACTCACAGAATAAAAACTCAGTACTGTCTTTCTCTTCATCGCTATCAAGGTTCTACACACAAAGAACTGCAGAATAGGACTTGGCAATGTCTCTTGGATCCCACCTTCTGTACTCTAAGGTTTTGAAGGCCCTTAAGGCTTTTTAATCTACTTGTCTAGTTGGAAACTGGAACAGAAAGTACTGATAATATAATAGTTCAGTCCCTCAGCTTTGCAGCTTGTACATAAATTTGTATGCCCAGGAACTCTCCTAAGAGCTGCCTTACACCTCCAAGGACCTCAAAATATACTGTTATAATTTGGTCCCCTATTTACAGGTAGGCCCATTTCATAATATCAGGAATGAATGAGCTGCTTTCTACAAATATACATAAATTTTTTAGACAATATTCATTTTTAAGATTAAAATTCACATAAATAAGGTGATATTGCAGGCTACTGAATGTACCTTTGTGATATGTGCATAATCATGGCTCTTTTAAAGTCAATGGGAGTTTTTGACATCAGTAACCTCATGATGCTAATTGCTTTAGCAGAAATTAAATGTTTTACTAAAGACTTTTTTTGAAAAGTTAATCCTTACCTTTGGAACATTTTGTTGATTTTTTCATAATTATCCATCTTACTGTGAACTGAGAAGATTTTCTAGCAACACAAAATATTTGAGTCCAGCAGGGTCTTAATTTTAGTACTGCAAGCCCAAGTTAACAGCCTCTGGAAACTAAAAAAGTTCAGTTCTTGTAACTACCCTGGTAGTTCCACAGTAAATATACCTGTTTGTTGGCGGAGGAACATGCCCTTGAGCTACTGAGGTTGAAAGCACATTTTCTATCACTGCTGAGAAAAAATTCCAGAATTAAAGTCTTGCATCCACTAAAGTGCATAGCAAAATTTCCGTGAAGTTTAACAGCCAAGAATGTGTCCACATACCTGATCTAAACTGTAGTCTCTGACACCATCTACAGAGATGGAAAATACCTTAGAGTGAGATCTATACTTCTTTTGCCATATACTTAAAATTTATATGCAAAACATACTGATCGTAAGTGAAATATTTTCTTTCATAAATTGATTTTACCCCACTCCCATTGATGCATCTGTTTCAGCAGCAATGTACAGGCCCATTACTAAATAAGCAATCTCTAGGCACACTGTAATAAATTTTGCACATTTCTAGTATTTTAACATTTCTGGCACTGCTCTCCTTGTTTGAGAAAAAACAACGTCTGCTCATATTTTAAAATAACGTGACTAATTTACTAAATGTGTAGAGTGAAAAATGTTTATTGTTAAGATTTAAATTGACTAAGAAGAGCAGAGAAAGACAATTTTATGTTAGCATCTTTTTTCCCCATGCTACTACAAGACAGTGGATGGAGCCATGTGATCAGCATAAACATGACCCTTCCAAAAGAGGCTGCTGGCCTTAGAAGCACCTCTTACCAGAAACATTATAGAAGCTTGGATGGCCAACAGTATCCAGAAATAATTGCAACTTTATCAGGCTGATTTCAAGTAAGTGCTGTCACTGCCTGAATCTCGTGATAAATTGCATTGATCATGTAGGTTACAGAACCCCTATCAGTATCAAAGGAAAGACATTATAGTTTGACAGTGGTGCCTCCACTGTCAACTTCTGGAAGTATTGTACTGCACTACATTGAACGGCTCATTTAATAACTGTTTATAAATTAAACAAGCAGAAAAATGATTCCTAGCAACTTAAAATGCTTGAGAGAATTTTTGTTTTAAGAGACACTTCAAATTAGGTAAAAATTTGAAGTATGGATGTTGCAGTAATGTTGACCAATGTTATTGTAAATAAGGAATAGTGGATGTGTACTCTAGAATTTAATATCAGGCTCAATTATTTTGGAACACCCATTTTTACGGGAGGGTAACATGCAGTATATATCATGGTCAGATAATAGGAGTTACAGAGGAGTTTCCACAAGCCTTGTGGAAACCCTGACTCCAAAACCATCAGGAGTTTTCCATATTATAGCAAGACTCTGATCCAATATTCACTTCTTAACTGTGTTTTAGGATTGCTATAAAGCTTTGAGATTGAACCCACAGTTCTAGTATGTAATTTCAATGGTGTATCAGCAGGCTGTCACACTGTCTGCTGCTATACACAGGTAAAATGTTACGTGATGTTACATTATTAATTTGAAACAAAAGGTGGAACTCATGGTTGTCACAGGCCAGACAGGTCTTATGCCTTAAGCCTTGAGGAAACCTTTTGTCACCTCTTCTGGTCTCAACAGCTAGCCAAAATTTTGATTTTTGGTTACTCTTAGGAGGAAAATTAATGATCAAGTCAGAAAATTCAGTTTGGAAACATCTACTTTCTTAATACGAGAATGTAATTTATAAGAACATGATGGAAAAAGAATTTTAGTTTAAAAGTAGCATGAAATGAGGGTAAGTTTTGCAATTTGTCTAGCGACATTTTTTTCTTCTATACTTAGTATTGACACACACAGAATAGACTGTTATGCACCCAAATCCGTAACTAGAAATTGACTCTTTATAGGGAAAAATCCATTATCCGTGTGCCTTGGGCTTACTGGGCCTAAGAAACCGGAAAGGTTTTGCGTATTTTGAGATAGTTTCCCCCCACACCTTGTTTTAATTGATTCTGCTCTGAGTCTTAAGAAATCTGGATTTTAGTGCTCGGCCCCATCTCAGCCACCTTCAATGAGGAGAGCTGGGAATTCAAAATAAAGTGTCTCATAGGTTATGTCTGCTAACAAATTTCCACTAATTGACATCAAACTGGTTAATTTCCATATAATAAGTGTTGATTGATTCAAGGGCTTGACTCAGCTGGCCAAGACTGTCCTTACAATGATCACTTATGGGCTACCTTTTTGGAACACAGTGGAATATTTAATGTCTTGCCAGATTTGAAGGATGCTGGGAGTTGGAACAATGTTTTTAATCTTGGCTACTAATTACGTGGCAAAGGTATAAACTGGGCTTTGCAAATCATTATTTCCATTAGAAAGGTGTTGGAAGCAATTCCACTGAGGGCTTCCCTCCTATTTATGCAGCTGTTATTCCCATGAGGAGGCCATTGCAGTCATGGCTGAAACATGGGCTTCTGTTCTGTTTCCACAGCACTTGGAAGAAAAAACAAAACAGGACTAATGAAAAACACACACGGGAAATGCTTTATTATTTCATCATCCTCACCTACTGAGATCTGGCACCACTCTGTGTTTAGGAAGAACTTCTCCCGCCCTCTCTCTCGCGCGCAGTGTGGTTGTATAAGGCTGACACTCTGTCATTTCCTGTCAGATCATTTCAGAGGAATTTGCTCTTATTTCCTCCCAGCCTCATCCCCTCCTCCTGGCCTCAGCCTTGGCTGCGTGCCCCAGCAGCCATGCCGTGTTTACTTAACCGCATGGAGCGCTGGGCTGCCCGGGCTGCAAATGCTGGGGCAACACGCACACACGCACATCAGGAGCTTGCTCACGGGAGCTCGCAGCCACACTCAGGAAACACACAATTCTTTTGTGAAGAAAACATTCAGGGCCAAAGCCAAACCTTACTCAGGGTCTTTGTAGATTGTAGGTGAGTGAGTTCTAGATGTGGAAAAAAATAATTTTTTTTTTTTGGCCCACAAGTCTCCACGTAAATTGTCTTGGAAGAGGCATTGTTTATCATTTCAAATGTTCAAATTAAGGCATTTTCTGGACTTATCCATGTGTCATGGAATCCATAGTACATGACTACGAGTTAATTCAGCATTCAAGTTATCTGCTAGTGTTAGCCAAACATATCTGGCTTCAATATATGTTCCTGCAACGTTGCATATATATGTGATTACTGCTACTAGTTTTTCTACCCTGGCATACTGGATAGGTTTGCTAAAACGTCTATGTTTTATAAATGGTATAAAACTATTTTAGCACCCGACAATGGTGTGAAAATAAACCATGCAGAAACAGGACATTTATACTTGAATGATGTGTGAGCTTTTCAGTGGGTAAAGTGGTCACAGTTCATTGTTTAAAAAAAAGTAGTCAAGTCACTAATAGTCTCCACAGCAAGATTTATAGCAATGGAGAAAAAGAACTAAGTAAACTATCTGACTGAGAAGTCATTTCTTCCTTCCTTGGCAGCATAGGATTTGTTTAAATGCTGTTAGGAGAAGGCTAATTAAAACAATTTTGCCTGAAGTCTGGGACATTGCTAAATCCAACACCAGCTCAGTGCTCTTGATCTGGAATGACAACTTGTTCCCTAATACTAACTAGAAGTTTCTTTCTGATACAGAAAATTAGAAGCCAGAGAGAGAAGTACCTCCCTCTGACATAGTTGAGACAATAACCATTATTTTGAGTAGCAGTCATAAAAGAAATGATATTTGACATTTTATGACAACATTTAAATTTTATTTAATATTACTGCTGATATTTATTTAATTCAAAGCTAATGGGCTATCTGCCAGGCCAGAGCAAGAATGAATAGTTTCTATTCCACTTACGACAGAATTTTCTTGTCCAGAATACTATCAGAGTTCAGAGCAAAATCATGCAATCATAATCTGTATAAGTGGGGGGTTTAATCCATTATCTGGAATTAATGCTTAGTCCATCTCCTTTCATGATCGGATACAGTATCAGGCAAATTGCAGTTCTTTGTTTTATGATTCAGATCCTCTTTGTTTTCTCAGTTCCATTGTACATTTAGTAGAGTAATAATATAATATTTAATACAAACATACAAAAATACAGTAGAATAATACAAACAAGAAAATAGCAAGGTTTATTTCCATTTGTTGAATATCCACTGTATTGAGCCCTACAACTCACAATCTTACAATCTAATATTAATACAACTTTTAGGATTTTCCAGTTTTTAAATTTACGAAACGGAAGTTAGAAAAATTCTCAATTCCTTATTAAAAATAATTCTTGGTATTAGAAAGTTTGTCCATATGTCTGAAAGTCTATTATTAGCTTTGCAAAGCAGCTAGGTCAGGTAGGAAAAGGTCTTTCTTCAAGTAAGCCAATCTACTAAATAAGATACTTTAATTTTCCCAGAATTATATGCACATTTTCTTTTATTTTTTTTCCAATTTGAATCATATTTTTGGTAAGACAGGTACTCGTGTACAGTTATTAGTTTGTTTTCAGGATCATCACTGCACACTTTTCGCTTTCTAAGGTTTCTTTATATTCCTATATTTCTAGGTCCTTCATAGTGATGACTGGCCCAAACAATAAGTAATTTCAGTAGGGACATTCCAAACCAAAAGAGAATTTCGTGTTGTTAAGATCTAAATATTTTTCTAGGAAAAGAAAATCCAAAGGATGCAAGAGTAGCTTGCTATTTGTAGTCAAAAAGTTTGGAAAATTTATCACAAATGCTGACATTTCATTTGAACATGATCCTGCTTACAACCACCAACAATAAAGATCTTAATTACTCATTACTTATGAGTATTCAGTTCTTTTTAACTCAGGTGAGTTTACTATGTACATTTTCCTAGAAGTATTCATTATACATTACTCCAAGTCTGAGCTATGTCTCCTAGGGGTAACTGGGCAGGGCGTATGGTCTCATTGTCTGCTCTTGAAATTCAGTGTTTCGTTCCTGCTGGAGCAGACTGTGAGAAGGAAGGAAACTGATTATTGGTGCTGGGAGCTCCTCAAGGCAATTACAACCCAGAAAATTAGGATAAGTCCACTTAAGATGAGTCCTACTGCAAAGCAGGAACATCCGTGGAGTTTTTATCAGATCCTTATCCGATCAGTTCTTAAAGGCTTGCACAGACAGAAACACCTTATCTGCAGATTACACAGAAGCCTAGAAACCTATTTAATCCCTATAAGATACAATAGTCTATGAAATACCAGTATTTGGAAGAAGAGAAGAATTGAGGGTTTCTAGATTGAGATAGACCTATTGAGAATTTGCCAAAGTTGCCAGAAAACGACTCTTCCTCACCACCAGTGACTATGTCCTCTGAAACTGTAAGAAAATGGACCAAAAGGAAGGTGGGCTGGAAACCTAGTACTGAAGATCAAAAGCAAAGTAGTTTCAAGTAAGTGTACTCAGAAAGGGAAAAAAATCATCCTGAGGCAATAAGCCTAGAAAGAAGAGGTACCCTAGGACTGTGGTGCCTCTTACTCCTTTGAAGCCTCTGAAGAGCACAGTTGAGCTGAAAGAGGATCTATTGCAACTTTCCGTAGCCACGTCTCACGTGGTGGTTTTTTCTATTCTGGGAACTATAACTAAACTATTTTAGCAGAAAAGACATATACACTTATCATGACAGGCTTTATGACAGGTTTTATGACTTATTAACTAGCAGCAACAGAATGACTGAGACAGCATCTACAGCAGCAGAAAAATTGGAAGATTGCTCTACTGGGAATACTTTTTGTGATCTAGTATTTTCCAAGGGAACATTATGAGACACAGGGAGGAATTTCATGTCTATTTTGATGCACAGCCTGTAGATAAAATCTGGGATTGTACTGCTATATTACAAGTATTTTATTATGATTCTAAAAACCTCAGTCAGTATATATCTGCATGAATGGGGCACAAAGTAACTCTAACAGTAATTGTTCATCTAAGGGCAACCTAAGAGTCAAAAAAATAGTCAGAAAAAGTTTTTCTTCTGAACTCGTATACGGAAATAAGAGGTTCTATTGGACCTGACAGTAAGCAGAATTCAGAAGTAGAAATACTGTTAAAATGCATGCCTTGACAAAGTTTGAAAGGAAGTGAAAATGTATATTCAGACAGCAATGCTGAAGTCATATCATATGCAGCTAGGAAGAAATTATGAAAACTGTTCTCACCTGCATAAATATTAAGGTTAGTGGACAACAAATATGATTAATAGGACGCTCTGAGTCCAGTCTTCAAGCTGAGCTCTACCCCTTAGATGTGCAGAGATCATCTTGGAAGCATTATAGTGGTCAACTGGAGGAGGCATGGAGGGCTTCCTGTGAGAATGGTGCCTGTGTGAGCAAGGTATGACTGGAGATGGAGATAGCTGTTGGATGGTCAGAAGCAGCATACCTCTGTGGATGAGGTCCAGCATACTCTCAGGACAGTTTTGTCTAAATAAACTCGGCTTATGCACTTCAGCACTCCTGAGATACTTAAAAACAGATTTCTATAAGCCCCAAGGAGATACAGGTGAGAAATTAAAGGCTGTGGAGCACAGAGACCAGGATTATGAGATTAATCAGTCCACAGAAGGAAATGTCACCTATGCTGTACTGGAGCATTTACAATGCTCTATCTAGAGAACCCAAACACACCCAAATCTGCCTCTCTGACCCTTGTGGAGAATTGTAGGAAATATGATAACTTAATGATGAGTTTAATAAAGGTATTGCCTTTTTGCAAGTAAAAGTTCTGGGTGAGCAAAAGGCAGCATTTGTATTTGAGGATTCTGCAAATGCCACTTCATACTTTGGAGGGAAGGTCTGTGGAGCAAGAAGACTCACTGAAGATGATGTGTTATCAAAAGCTGAGGGCAGGAGTGACCCAGGCTCTAAGTCAGGAGAGATGCAGATGTATAATCAATCCTCTTCAGAGAAGTATTCAGAACATTTTGCCAAAACTGAGTATCAGAATTTGAATAATTTCTTTCTGGTTCTAAGCGCTGACAGTGTGCTAAGTACCACAAAAGAGAAAGCCCCTGTTTTGAGAGGCTTCCAAAATAAATACTTTTTTTTTTCTGGAGTTTGGCTCAGTGCCCATTAGTAGCCAAACTGTGATGCAGTCCTAGACATAATGACATACTGTGCTCATTTTCCTCTGAGAAAGATGACTGATGATAATGGTTATGAAGAATTTCAGCTCTATTACATGGGGACACGTACATGCACAGACTGCAGAGCCATGTGTCGTTTGGGAAACAGGCAAGCATTCTGTATCTTTCAATGGTGAGTTGCTTGCATTAATGACCTGACCTTTGCTGGTAATATTCATATGTATAAAACTCACCAGGAAATAATTAGGAACAAAAGATAAAATCTTGATCCCATTGGAGTTAAGAGGAATTTTCCTTTTTAATTAGAGGTTGACATTACCACTATTTGGCTAGGTAAAGAGTGGTCAGTTTTTTGTTCTAATTCTGTGCTGCCTAAGTCCAAAACCTACAGCTGTAGTAGGGAACTTTCTTATGTCAACTCATTAAATATAAGTTCCAAATGAAACCTTAGCATAGCAATTATATAAACTAAAACTTCACATTATTTCTTGATCGTATTCTTTGAGTTTTAACTTATCCTTTTAATTAAAAAATTAAACCAGAATTTTATGGAGGAAGAAAATATGAAAAGTTCCTTCTTTTTCTGTCTCATGAAATGATGGTTTAAATCTAATTCCACAAGAATTAACATAATTATATCATTGTAGGCAATAGAGAATGAGAATCCAGATTTGAGTATTTACAGGAAGTTCAGTTCCATACTTATCTTTCTGCAAAATAGTAATCTGCTATTACCTCACCTAGTAAGATTACTGCACACATGAGCAGGTATGTTTCATCCATACCTTTAAACAGGGGAAAGTGGTGGATATTTTTAAAGTGTTTTTCTTCGTTAGGTTTGAATAGGGTCTTGTTTATGTGAAATCTGGCTCAAATTCAAGTTAAAACATTGTTTGCTTTCTTTTTTTGTCTTCCTGCTCTTAACTATTTCTTTGCAGTGTGAAAATACCACAGCCTATGGTTGATGTCTTCATCACAGTGGAATGCTTTTAAACTTAATGAAGAGTCACAATAAATCAGTACACTTCATTCTGCTTTCTGTCATCAACACATACATACCTCCTTAGCTATTAATCCACTCAGATATTATTAGAAGTCAATAAGACATGTAAAAAATAATTACTATTAATTTTGAAAAGGATCGTACCTGGTATCAGAGCTACTAGCTGTCTTGTCCCCAGTGAAATGACACTTATACATTGTCCATTTCTGAATTCCTCAGAAGAAAAAAAAATAAAACTACATAACTTACAGCATTTAGTTGCATCCTTGCTTCAGGATACTGAAGTTAAGGATGTGCATTTTGTGCAGAACTGGGGCCTTAACTAGATGACCTGTTCAAGCAAGGACTTTATGTGATTCCATGTTTGCCTACCCCAAAGCACTCAGATACTGCAGGACTCTATTAATGACCATAAAAATATCATATTGATGTATTCTTTCTGATGTTTCTTAATTCTAGATGTGGCAAAATATTCCAAGGGTAAGGCTTTTCCCCCCTTCAGTTAAGGGTTCAAAGCTTTTTACCCAAAACCCATAGTCTGTCAGGGCCATGAGGGCACTTCTGGTCTGTCTGCCGTGCCTGGCTGGCAGCCCAGGTCCCCATGTCAGCCCCCCGGGGCCACAGCCCCTGCCCCAGCAATGCCACAGCTCCCCGTGAGCCCTTTTGCCAGCCCACATCCCAGCACAGCCTCCGCCTGTCCCAGACCCCAAGAGGTGCCCAGGGCTGGGCTGCCCCAATGCCCCTGCAGTTGCCCTGCTCCTGGCCAGGATGGGAGCCCCCCGGGCCCTGGAGCTGCCACCCCACGTGTGTACCACCCGCACAGCTGCACACAGCTGCACACAGCTGCACACAGCTGCTCTGCCCTGGGGTGGCTGCGCAGCACTGCTGGGGCTCTGCGGGCCGGTCTGAGAACTCTCTGCTTCTCATCTCATCAGCGACACAAACCCGGTGTTAATAGGTCAAACCCAAACCCTGGTGTTTGCTTCACTGAACTTGGAAAAGTTTTCATTCAAATCATAACTTTTCAGTCTTCTCTCTGTGGTTATGCAAAACCAAATCAAGTGTGGTTCTGTCTTTTCTTAGCTGCAGCCTTCACAAAAACTGAGAGGTGGATCTGCTGGGAGCTGGGCAAGGGATTCTGCAGTTAGTGTTAGTTCTCAGAACTGCGTTTTTTTTATTCTTGAAAAGGTTTTGGTCATTTTCTGGGCAAGTGTACAAGTCAATTCCTTTATTATTTCAGTTTGGTTTTCCTTATTTTCCCTGCCAACACAGTTAAATCGTAATTAAATGTACTGTACCTGAAACATGCCTTTTTACATGCTGAGAGCAATGGGATAGGGCAGGTTGCTACACTTTGTTTCAGATTTTCCCTCTTAAAGATAACAAGGAAACTCATAAAAGGGCAAGATATTTGTGAAAGCAACACAAAAAGCCAAACTATGAGAGTGAATTCATTATGACCGAGAAATTTTTACAATATATTTGCTTACAGGATTGTCCCTAACCAAGGCTACTATCTTAGTAAGGAGGTTACTATGGAAACAGTGAAACAGCGTTTCACAGATTTCTTGATTGCCCTTCTCAAGCTTTATTATATTCCTTGTTGAAAAATAAATTTTGAAATCTCTAAAAATAAACAAGTCTCTCTTGTGTGCAATGGGTATTTAGGTTTGTAAATAACTTATTGACATCTTACAGCATGTTAGAAGTCCATTTAATGGTTTCTGTTCCATGAGGAAATAATGTATTTTATGAGATTTTTGGTCTAGAATGAGTTTAATGCCACTTAGTATTTAATGCCATTTAGTATCCAAGTTTTCTGTCTTTGGGCCCTGGGTAATAAACCTATAGTAGAAAGACAGTTGACTGATAGGCAACATAAGATAGAAAATAAATTAATAAAGCTTGAATTAAAAGCATTTTTTTAAAGAATAAATCTTAAAAATAGTTGCTTGTAAGAAACATGCTGAGTGTGATGCCATGCGGTCCGGGATATCGCTTAGGTCAGTTGTGTCATCTGTCCTGGCTGTGTCCCCAACTTCTTGTGCACCCCCAGTCTACTGGGGTGGGGTGGGGTGAGAAGCAGAAAAGGCCTTGACTGTGGGTAAGCCCTGCTCAGCAGTAACTAAAATATCCCTGTGTTATCAACACTGTTTTCAGCACAAATCCAAACCACGGCCCCGTAGCAGCTACTATGAAGTAACTTTATCCCATCCAAAACCTGCACACATTTATATTATAAATGTTTCCGTGAAAAAGGCACAGGAGCAATGTCCACAAGACATGTTCCACCCATGAAATGGGGCATCCCTCAGCAGATTCTGCCGGAGTTCAGCTCATGTCCAGGAAACTGCTGCTTTGCTTTCTTCACTGGAAGCAGCTGCTTTTTAGATCAGATTGAATTAAGGCCTAAGTCAGTACCTTTGTGCTTCAACTCTCAAGTGGTGACCTTAGAATTTAAAGTTGATTGGAAACAAGTCTTTCTGTCTATCCTGGTTAAGAAGAAATGCTCAATATTAATTTGCAGTAAGAAATACAGTTTGTTTAAGTGTTGAGACAGCCTCTACTGAAAGCCGTAGTTCATTGTCGTATTCCCAACCTGAGCAGATGTTCCCCTTCTTCCACGGAAATAAAATGCAGGCTGTAGAGCAGGCAGGGCTGGCCTTTCCCAGTGTGGTTTGGAAGCAGTTTGGGAAATTGGATCTTTTGTCTAGCACTGTTCTCTCCAGTGCTCTGGAATCACATGGCATCAAGACAGTCAAGCAGTGGAGAGGCTGGCCAGACCTTGTGTAGGATCCATCCACAGAGGTTTCAAACCAGCCCTGAGTGATTTGGTCTGACCTCAGAGCTCATCCTGCTCTGAGAAGAAGTTTGCACTAGAGACCTCCTGCGGTCCCCTTCATTATCTTGTGATCCTATGTTTCTGGAGAAAACCCTCCCAAAATGGACATATGTAGGATCTCAAGCTACAGCATTGCCAAGGAGATTATTAAGCTATCTGATCCACTCCCTTTTCCCTTGCATTGACATTGAAAGTCTTCTAAAAGATTATTAGGCCTTTGAGTGTAACAGGAGCAAGTCACTCCTCTCCATACTTTCAAGCGCTGCTCCAGAAAACAAGTACTGCTTGAGGAGCTTTGAGATGTGAAAAGCAGCAGAATGTTGGATTAAATACACAATGGTTCAGGCTTTTTCCTCAGCCATGCATGCTCCTTGTAGTTGCAGACGTGAGCTGAGAAAGGTTGCTGAATTTCCCAACAGATTGGTACTGCACTAGGGCAGTTTGGGAACCTCTCTAGTAGGTTAGTGTTAATTTAGTCATGATTGTGAGGAATGTCAAATGTCCTGTACAGCAGATGAAGTGAGAGTACTTTTTCATAAGAGGAAATACCCAGCAAAACCCTTCCCCTAAAAGCCTCAGCTTTGAAATGCCTGCCTACTAATCTTGCTTTTGCGAATGTACAATCTAATGCATAGGCTAAAAGATTTCCAATTGTCTCTGCTATTAATATATGACATCTATTTGTTGAATTTTGCCCTGGGCTTAACTAGTTTTCTCTCAAATACATACAAAGCAAATAGTCTAAATTTATTTTGGAGTTGGAGGCTTATACTTTATATATCCTAACTTAGAGATACACCAGTTACTTAAAAGTTGAGCTTGACTCTCTTTCTGTGGGCACTGAACCAGCTGTGGATCTAACTGCTGACTATACTGAACAATCACATTATTGTAATGCCTAAATTGCTCCTAGAGGGCTATTTTAGCCTGATAAAAATTATAAATTAATAAATTAAACTGTGTTTCAATATTCAGCGTTTTACTACTGCTAATAATTTAGGAGTTGATTTCCTTTGCCTCTTTTATTAATGTATTTATAGTACACAAGGTATATGCAGAGGTTTAATTACTTTTTATTTTCAGTGCTTACAGAAATTAAAATTCTTCACTGGGCCAAATTCAGTTCTCAGAACAGGATTTAACTTAAAACTTACCCTTGGTGGTGTCTGCAGGAAAAGTGTTTAAGCCTGCTGTGATAGTCCTGTTTTCTTGTTTGGTTTAAGCGTTTTAAGAAGCTGAACTGAAAATTTTTAAGTATTAGGTAATCCTTCAGGGTGTCTAACAGGATCTGAGCAGTGTTTTGAGGAATACAGATAAACAAGAATGTCTCGAAAATTTATTAGGTGTAGATGCTCTTTTAGACAGGTGCAAAAAAGACAGAACTAAAAAAAGAAACAGTCAATTTGTCAAAACCAGCCTTGTTTGAAATATATGCAACACAAACTGCAGAAACTTCTTGTGTTGCAGAGGAGAAGAAGTGCTGAACAGAACACGTGTCTTATCACAAACATCATTGCTGAACAGAACATGTGTTTTATCACAGACATCGTTTAAACCCATCTTTTATAGTGCCATAGGTACACACTTTACAGGGTTATAAAAAGTCAAGGTACTTACCCTAGTGGGTTTACAACCCACAATCATGAGCTTAAGTGCTTTGATGGATCAGGCCCTTAACAAGAACAAACTCACAGTGAGACAAAGTAAGAAGATGGGAGGTCAGTAAATGGGGAGCAACGACATTGTATTTATACCCTGAGTGAGAGGGCGTCTCTGCCCCAGAAGGCCATGGCTGGAGGACAGGACTGTGGTACTCCAGGTGCTCCAGACACATCTTTTTCTTTCAAGGATCTTTCTGCTGTTGAATGGTAAGCAGCTTCTTTGAAGAGCATGTAACAAAATGTAAAGGAAGAAGTTTTTTCTGTAAACAGGGAAACACCCAGCTCGAGTGGAAGGTTAAGCACTGAAGGAACAGAAAAATGAGACTTAGCTGAAAAGGGGAAAAGCTAATAAAATGACATATTTGATGCTTTTTCAAATATTGTGGACAGAGCTAATGCAGACCCAATATAGTTTTTCATGGAGCAGACTGCAAAATTGCAAAGAGTGGGTTTGCACAGTTTGCAAAGGAAAAAACTGCATATCTTTTACCTGTGCTTCCACACACAGTAAAATACTTTTCAGTCATGGTCTCTGTCCTCCGATCTGTTTTTCAGCCAAGTAAAATAGAAATACAAATACAAGACTGAAGGGGAAAGTTAATAATCACTGAGAAAGACATGGTCCCTGCATGCCATGACAGCCATAGCAGAATTATGTGCTGCCCAGCCCTTCTCCAAAGTGGGAAAAATAATGTTCAAACAGCAAATGGACTTTTCAAGGATATGCTCTCAAAGCAGACCTGTGTCTCTTCAACTTCATCCTTCTGAAACCAAAATACCAGTATCAGATGTATCTGTTTCTTGGTAAAATTCATGCCTTAGCAATGAACAGCAAGGACTCTAACATTTGGGTGAAGTTATTTTGCAACTGTTTTCTCCAGCTGGCAATTAATTTCCTGAGATTTCTCAGGTAACACCCTGAAAACAATAGAAACATCATTTTTTATTATACAGGTGTGTAATACAATGGGGCTGACTGTGATGGAGATTTCCTCATGTACCTTATAAAATCAAAGTGAAGAATAAAAGTGACTGCTAGCTTCATTTTACAGGCATCCAAAATTACATGTGACCAAACTTCAGGCATCCAAAACTACTTACATGCAACCAGTACCTTATGCTGTCACCCTCACAAGAGCTAAGAAGAAAAGACTGTTAGAACAGCCTCTTCAAGTAAAATATAGAAAAGAATTAAAGTAGGCAAACTAGCATAATCAAATCATGTGCACCATGTTTCTTACTGCCAGAACAAAGAGTGTTTTCAATCCCAGCACCTGAATGATGGATATGTGTATTGGGCCTTGTTGGAGTCCTGGGTCTGCCTACAGAGCCATTAACCAATTTGCTGCTTGAAACCGTAGCTGCTGAAGTAAAACCTTAATTCAAAGCAAATTCCCAAGTCCTCTAGCTGTAAGTCCCAGATGGGTAAGTGTATCCTAATCATAGAAGAGATCTAGTGACTAGATTTTTAGGTCAACACATTGAGGGAAAGCATGAGAGTGGAATGGATAGCGGTCCAACTAACACTTCCTCCTGAGCACTCCTGCTTTTGCAAGTAGCTGATCTTCTTGAAAACAGGGAACTTATATGCATCTCAGCAATTCACTGTTTTGAAAAGGTATTACTTAACACTAATGCAATTCAGAGATTGAAATGGCCCTAGCATAAGTAGTAAAGACCATTCATGCATGACTGGAGCATTTTTGGATCCCCAAGACAGGCAGGTTACCAAAAGCAGAGGCTGGCCAGTTACATGGAAATCAAAAGCAGAAGAAGATCTCAATGTGCTGTCTGACTGGCAGCCCAGTGTATGACTGAACCTCCTGGGGCATGTCAAATTGCACCAGGGAAGCAGGGAGCATGAGAAATGCCCTATTCCTGACTAAATCCTTGCAACATGCATACACTGTTTAGTCATCAAGGCAAGCCTAAAAGATAGGTCTGCAAAGCTTAAAACACTGCTCTTCAGAAGTTGTGCTGGCAATATCAACAAGTGTTTCAGTAAGATTCTTCCCATTAAATTAAGGTATATCTCGTAAGGGTGATGATGAACTATCCTTTGATAGCTGCAGTCAGGGAAACATGGTGTAAATCCAGTTTTTCCTCATCCTTGTGGAGGTTGGCACAGGCATGCACCAAAGAGGCTCTCAGGCCAGGTTAAGGGTCACTGCTGACACTTGGAGCAGTGCACAAGATGAACACAACTGTCACCCTGCAGCAAACTTGCAGGGGTTTGAAAGGTGACAGTCAGTTACACAAAGAAAGAAAGAGATAGCAGCTGCTGGGAAAACAGCACTGTAAGAGCACACAATAAAGCAAAGCATCTCCAAATATTCTAGCATCATCTGTGGGGCCAAATTCAGCACTGACAACTTGTGGAGCTCTATCTGTATTCATTGTACATGTTGATTATCACAGACTTGTTACTCTCAGTTTCCAGAGCAGCTGAATGACATATTGATGTTAATTGTTGATTTGCTGAAGTATCCAAGAGGCCTAACACCTCCAGCACATTTGTCAAATGATGCAGAAAGATTTTCAGATGGTTTTTATTCCAAAGAAAGGTGCAGAATTTCACAGAAGAAGCGGGCAAATTAGATAAATTAAAATAAAAGATCCCTTACGAATGACATCCAGTAGAGGAAGTTCATATGGTGAATGAAAAGCAGAAAGAAAACAGATTTAATATCTCTTTGCCAGCAGAGCACTGTAACTTCAAACCTTAATTAAACTAAATGCATGACTGAATTAAATATATTGTTCCAAATGATCCCCCAGGTCAATGAAATTATTAAGTGATTGATCTGCAAAGTAGGACAGGTGATGAATCAACCTGAATTTACTCAGTTTTCACACACATACACACTCCCTTGTGCAATTTGTTCTCAACAAAGGGGGTAAGTAGATAAAAATGGATAAGTCATTCTGCTGATAGCCTGTTAAAGTGCTCCTTCTATTTGTACTAATAGTGCTTATGTATTTCTCAGATTAATGCCAGCATCTTTTTTTTTTTCACGTATATTTTTTGGCTTTTAATGGCAGGGCCAGGTGGGGGGTGGGAGGGAGCATAAATGTAAGAAAATAAGTGGATCCCAGATGTTTTTTTCAGGTAACCTAACCTGTGAACTGCAAATAAGGGGATGTTTGCAGGGCAAGCATCCTGGATTTCAGCATTCCAGAGATTAATAGCCCATTCAGTTAGTTAGTTGCCATTCAGAGTTTCAGAAGCTCTTTCAGAGAATCAAATATTGTATGGTTATACTTTTAATAGTGAATCGGGTCAAAAAGAAACCTAAGCAAGCCCCAAAACCAAATATTCCTATGCACCATGAAAAATGGGTAAGAGACACAAAGGAGAACTAAATCTATATTTCCAGTATTTCCATTGCTTTTCTGCTAGCCACAATTACATTTCTGTAATCAAATAGAAGGTGAAAGAAAACATCGCAATGCCTGATGCTATAAATAATGCATGAGTGGCTGTCTGAAACAGTGAAAACCAGTTAACAAACAGGCCAGTTTTGTGAAATGTAGTCCTGTAATGCTGCCAAAGACAACGTCTGCCTAGATTATCTGTGCTGTAAGGGTTGGCTGTGTAAACTAAAGTCACCTGGGGACACGTTAAATTGTACTCTTGAAGGTCTTAAAAATGTTCAAATGCTTTAGATCATAAATCAGCATCTTTTGATCACTTATTCCCCTACTTTCTTGGTCTCTGAGTCTGCTAAATTTCAAAAGGCAAGTAGGGGTTGGAAAATGAAAGAACTTTTAAGTAAGGCATAGGCCAGAAATGATGACTTTTGTGAGTTTTGTTCTTCCTTATGAATTGACACAAAATTACAATTAATTGGGAGAATTGTAAATTGCAACTAGTGGTATAGTTATCTAGACTGAACTTTAAGGCCACTGGGGTCACTTACAATCTCATCTTTATTTTCAAAATGACAGAGTGATTTAAGGATCTTGTGTTTTATTTTCAAAAGTGACTCTCTCCCGTAATGAGATTTAGGTTCCAAGATCTCTTTTGAAAACATACTTATGCACTTTACAGCATTTTAGACTACATAAATGTAGGCTTTATATCTTTAAAGCAAAGTGAATTTAGGTGCCAAAATGCCTTCAAATATTTCATTCTACCTAGCCCTTGAAACCAGAAATTTAAGCTCATGAGGCACTTCTGTTTGCAGGATTTTCCTTCACTTCACATCTTTCTGATAGACATAATTTCCAGTTAAAATTTTATGGTTATTAAAACCATCATGAATCAGTGGAATTCTTTGGGTGCACTAATACAGCTAAATAAGTTTGAATTCTAACATGCAAATTCTACTTTGCAGGAAAATACAACAAAGAAAAATTCCTTTTGT
Organism: Coloeus monedula; assembly: GCF_965178545.1. NCBI lineage: Eukaryota > Metazoa > Chordata > Aves > Passeriformes > Corvidae > Coloeus > Coloeus monedula. The sequence continues at coordinate 17,997,929 of NC_138787.1, forward strand.
TGTCTTTGCAGAATAATCAGTCACATTTATCTGCTTTGCAAAACCTAGCTAATAATGCTGCTTGTCCCCTGAGGCAGGTGATGGTACATCTATATAGCACACTGAGCAGGAGTTCATGCTAGGTGAAAGCCAACACTCAGCCATTGGCATCTTATAATAAATCTGGCACAGCAAAGGAAAAAATTGCAAGTCCCATTACTTCATGGTAGTATCAAAAGCTTGCTTGTCCTTGTGAAGGACATGAGACAGCTTTGGCCACAAACCTGCCTGCCTGGACAAAGCCCTCCATATGATATCCTGCCATGGGTCATTTGACAAAGGTTTAGCAGTGAAACCAGAACAGAAGCAGAGGATGCGAGTGGCAAGAGCGTGGGCATTGCTGACAGCTGAGCAGATCAGAGCCCCAGGACAAGGGCCAGGGGAGGGGGCTGCTCTCCAGGCCCTGCACTTCTCTACAGAAGGAGACACTGAAAACACTGCTGATGTGAGACCTGGTTAGGGAAACCATCTGGATTTGACCTGCCAGTACTGAATGCTTGGCTGAATCATAACATCCCGTAGAGCGTTGCAAGATGTATGAAATATATGATGGAAATTTTAGCTATATACCAAAACTAAAATCTGCCTGGCCCCTGGAAAATTACAATTTACTCATTGTGGGAAAAAAAAAAAGCCTTTGAAGTATATTCAGTCTTACCTTTTGCTTTGCTTGAAACTCAGATTGAGTATAGTGAGTACAGGGTTTTGCTTTCTTCTTTTGGTTTTTTTTATGCCAAGTTGGAAGGGACCCGTAAGGATCATCAAGTCCAACTCTTAACCCTGCACAGCACCATCCCCAAGAGAGTCACACCATGTGCCTGAGAGCATTGTCCAAGTGCTTCCTGAGCTCTGTCAGGCTTGGTGCTGTGACCAGTTCCCTGGGGAGTCTGGTCCAGTGCCCCACCAGCCTCTGGGTGAAGAACCTTTCTCTAATATCCAACCTAAGCCTTCCCTGACACAATTTCAGGCCATTCCCTCAGGTCCTGTCACTGGACACGACAGAGATGACATCAGTGTCTGCTCCTCTTTTTCACCTCATGAGGAGGCTGTTGACTGCAATGAGGTCTACACTCAGTCTCCTCTTCTCTTGGCTGAACAGACCATAATTCCCTGGAGGTTTGCTGTTAGACCATAACCTTTTGAATGTTTCTTGAAGGCAGCATTTTTAGTAGTTAAGTTAGAAACAAAATAGATGTGCATGCTTTTTCTGGGCAACTCATAAAAACTGATCTCACATTAGTAAAGGTTTCAGAAATTAGTCCTGCTCCTTCGTGTGTGTACATAAACTGCCTCTTGGTGAAAAGGGCTGTGTGACATTTAGTTAAATGAGATTGATTGCATTAGATTATACAGATTCAATTAAATCATCTGTTATTCTGAAAGCAAGGAATTCACACTGTTCATTAGGAATGTGAAAAACGGGTGTTGTATCTGCCTGCCTTTATAACTTGCTCTGTTATATTCTACCATGACATGCTGAGCTGTAGCAGATTACATTGGTTTGGATTACATCAAATACTAAAATTCATCTTTCTCTATTTTGTTTCTCTATGGAGATTGAAGCCCTTCCATAGCATTGTTATAAAGCCAGAATGCTAAGGAGGCAGATCTGTTTTGTTAGTTTTCCTTAGCTACCATCCTTTGCACCTGCAAGCAACAATTTCAAAGGAAAGCTATTGTTCCAGCAGTCACTGGAAACAGCATTTCAGAAATCCAAAAAGACTCATGTAATTGCACTCTCCAGTCCAAACTGCTTTGATCAATTCCCTCAACTGCCACCAAGGGGACCAAAAGGAGCAAACAATTGTCCTTTTGTCAGCAGTCCATCATCCTTGGTAATCTACTGATGATATTGAGGCAAACCAAAGCCTACGAAGCCATAGAAGGGTAGAAGGGTAGTGAGAATTTGACTTTACTCCTTCAGCAAGCTGACCAGTAGCAGAAATTACTCCTCAGGCTGGATCTTGGAGTCTTTTGCAACCATACAATCATTTGAGAGATACCCATTATTACAGAGAAAATATGTATATTTTGTCTGATACAAAATAATTTTCCATATCCAATTCTTTCCTGTATGGATGCAACGGACTAAAATCATCTGTAGTGGAATTTTATGAATCATTTAAAGGAAAAATGTGTCTTCTGTTTGCCTTTCAGGGTCATGTAAGTGATCCTTCGGGGGAAATTGTAGCTAATGTGTTTCTGTCTGCTGCAGAATGCATAGGGTCCAATCAGTGGCTGCTCAGAGGCCTAACCTGAATCTTAGAAATAAGTGTGTCTTTATACTTTAGATAAAGTAATTGTTAGTACTTCGATAAGGAAGGTGATTGTAGCTGTGACCAAGCATACTGCTGGTAGCTCCTTACTGAAGAATAAGACAGGACACTAATCCCTATTTAATCTTGGCTAAAGTCTACACTTATCTTCCTGATGATGGTAACAATCATTTTGAACCCCTGTGGCATTTCAGTGTCATACTCAAATAGGAAAGCAATTAATTCTTTGCTTTGATGGTATTATTTAATTCTATATTATTAATTTAAACCTTACAGACTGTGGATTGCCACACACAGTTAGCTTTAGGATGCATGCTGAATCAGGCTCCAACAAGTACCCAGGCAGAGTTCCCTTCATATTTGTAGCTTTAATGTAGTCAATTAAAATGTGATGAAACGATAAATCACATCCATGCATTCTGTTTACTTTTCTATGAAAAAAAAAAAGCAATGGTTTGAATTTATGAATCAGATGATCCTTCTAGGGATTAGGTAACTCAGAGTCTTGAAATCAAATCTTGATCATATTTTTAGGGCAATGAATATAAAATAATAATCTATCCTTTCTTTCTTTTTTTTTTTTTTCTTTTTTTTTTTTTAACCCAGTTCCTTAGAATAAATGCTTAGTGTAGTAAAATGGAGCTCTGACGTTTAGAACCCTGGCATATATCAACCCTTACTACCTTTTCATATAATGTGAAATGCAGCAATCATTCTGCGGTGCCAAAAACTGTTTGGGCTGCAAGACAGATGGGACTTTCAAAATGATATGTACCTATGACTGTTTGCTACTATATATATAAAACATCTCATTTAGTCTCATCTGTGATTTTCCAAGAGGAAAATGTTTTCACAAGTAATTTATCTCAGTCTTACAGGTTCGGATCATTGAATGATCATTTCCAAACAGGTCTTGCAATTGTGTTTCTAGTTTTGTTAATTAAGCTTTGGCTTTTTGTGTAATTTATCACGAACACTTTAATGCTCTTTTAAAAACAAGCACACACAATTAATATAGCTATCTCATAACACAGGAACAAACAAATAGGTTTTTATTCCAGATTTTGTTGGTTAGCAGGTGTTTTTTTCAGACCTTAGTTTAGCAAGGTATTATGTGTAACTCTAAACCCTGGAGTGAAGTTCATTAGTGTAATACATAAGGCATACATAAAAGTGCAAGAGTATATATTTCAATATGTAAAAACTCAAGAAAGTCTTTGATCAGCAGGACAGATGTTTGATCCCCGACAGGTGCCTGGTTGAAGCTCAGAGAGGGAAGGAAGGGAGGACAAGAGTTATTGCGTCAAAGATCAATCTGAGAGCAGTTTTCAGAGCTAATCATCTGAGGAGGGAATCTTCTGTGTCCCTTAATACAGCAACTTCAGCGGGCAACTTTGCTTTTAACTCTCTTTGTAATGGAGATAAGCAAGGCAGTTTTATATCTACAACATAGATATAAAAAGAAACATTTACTCATTGTAGAAGAAAATGGACACATTTTCTGTGTTTTGGGTAACAATGTCAAATACATTTGCAGTGATGAGGACTAGAAGACATGGAATAAGTTTTAAAACTTTATTTTTGTTTTCATTTAAGCAGAGGCAATTTATGATAAAGTTAAATTCTTTTTCTGTGTACTAATTTTAAAAATTATTCACTTCCTGATCTTTTGCAGAGTGTAAGGATAGTTTGCTAGAGGACATGACTGCAATGTCTGACTCTTAAGCATGTGAAACACAGGAATCCTGAAAATCAAGCAGAATACTGGAAGCATTTAAATAATACAAGGGCTTGCAATGCATTCCCTATACTGTAGTTGGTATGAAAATTCCTGCAGTGCCTTTTTATGCATAATAGATTTTGTTCTGTTTATAAATATTTTAATGAATTACTACTGTTCTTCTATAAAATAGTGATTTTACTCTTTTAAAATTGTCTTTTACCTTCTGTGTTTTCTCCTCTCCATGTCTTTCTCTCTGGAGCTACCATTTTGTTTCATATTTCAGGTTGCAATTTGTTCTGTATTTTTTGTATTTAAACAGAAGTTTAAGTACATTTTCTACATGCTTGTTTAATTATTGTGAAAATCTTTCTTCCTGTGTTGACACCTCCTCTTAGAATTTTAAATGCCATAATATAACAAACAGGAGATAATCCTAACTAGAAGGCCTTTTTATCACTGTGAGGGCAGAGTCTGAATATAAAAGTATCTTTGCTATTACTAGGGAGAAAAAAATGTTTCTGGAAGACATCGAAGCGAAAAAACCAGCAGTCCCCAAGATCTAATTAAGAAACACATCCTAGTCTCTGTCTCCAGGTCACTTCTGCTCACGGGAAGCTGCACTCCAATTACAGCAGGAGCACGAGTGTGCCAGCGGTGCCAGCACTGCAGGAACAGGGTGGGGCATCGCTCTGAGAGCAGTGGATGAAGAGTGGGGCATTGAGAGCTCTCTTCCCAGGTCTGTCAGCAGTTTACTGGTACAAAACTACCACTGGGGCCAGTTGTAGAGGGCTGGAGCTGGACAACAAGCCAAGCATCAGGGGGAAAAAATCAATTTACAAATGACAGTTGCCAGTGGTAGGGCAATAGAAGGTTCTCAAAGGCAGTTAAAAGATGGAAATAATGCGTCAGAGACAGAGAAACAAGACCAACAGTGCTTTTTTACATTTTTATGTTACAAATTAATCTAAACACCACTTTGGAAAAGGGTATTTTGCAACGGTTAAGCCACAACCAAACTTTGCAAAAATCAAATTTATTTCAGGCCATTAGTGATTTTCTGGCTTGAGGAAGCATGGACTTCTGGGGACATGGACTCCTTCATGTCATGTGCCTTCCTCTGTGCTGGTTTTCTCAGGTTCCTGAGCTGTACTTCTTTCTCTTTGCCTTTGAGCCCGTGCCCCCTGCACTGTGCATGCGCCCCACCACAGAGCGGTTCATAACAGGACAAGGTCATGTTTCTGCAGAGGTTGCAGGGTCACCAGAATTCACATTTCTTTCTAGCCACATGTCATTTCTCTCCTGGCATGGAAAAAGTAATTAGCTTTCCCCATACACCCCCATACTGAGAACAGAGTTCATTTCCTTTGAGAGGAAGGGTGCCGCTTCCTTTCTTTACTGGGTGAACATCAGCAAATGAAAATCATTACTGGGTTCACTCAATATATTTGTCAGGAGACATTTTAGCTGATTTTTTTGAGTGAAGGGAAATTCCTTTCACAGGACATTGCCTCACAAACCCTCAATCTGATGTTCAGAGAGAAAATGAAGCTGAAAATGATGGCTTTCACCCAGCTGAGGTAGAAACATTTTTAACATGATTCCATAAGATGCAGGGCAATTTCTCTTATAGTTCCATTCATTTTTGCACAAATGTCTTCATATGGGAACATACAGACCACAGCTAAAGCCTTTTTCACTGCTTTCAACCAAAACCAGTATCCAGATTTCTTTCCCTTTCTCTGGGACCTTTTTGTACTAAACCAGTCATCTTCCATTGGCATATCAACCTCCTACAGACTGGGTGAATTTGGAAGCAAAAGAATCCTGATTCTTCCTAATTCTGTCCAGTATCCCATGTCTTACCTGAAGTGTTCAGTTCTAACCAAATGGCAATGGGCACATTCCTACACACAAGCCTCAAATACAGGCTGGCCATTTATCACTTCAATCTAACTTTGGTTTTCTTATGATGTGACAGTCCCATAGTGTTACAGATTATCAGCAGGTACAGTTTCTCTGATGTTTCCTCCTTCTTTACTGGAACAATGTAAGAGTCTACACATGTGCAGATGAGTATCAGAAGTCATTAGTCCTTGGTATAAATTTCAGAAAGATCAGGAATCCAACTCTTTTTTATTTTCTTTGACTATTTGCCTTCTTTATTTCCTGTGGGGTTGTTTTTACACCACCACAGAGCAGAATTGATCATGTTTACTATTCATGCTATTAACTAGGGCTTTTTAAAGCTCTAGTCAGAGCCCTGTTCTGATTGGTGCTTCTTATCACACTGATGGCATAACCCCTGATTCACAGCAGCTGAGTAGTAGAGCCTTTGATGAAGGGCACATATACCTGCACTAATTTTGTCACTTTTCTATGTAAAATCATTTCAACTGCAGGCAAAAGCTGAGAAAGGACTTGCCCGAAGCTGGTCATGGATTAGTGCCTGTACAGACAAGAAGAGAATGATCAGCTCATCAGCAGTGAAATGAGCCCACATATTTGTCTGAACTGTTGAAGATCTACATGGCAAATAAAAATCTCATACAATACTGAGAATTATTAATAATCTCAGTTCTATTATTTCAGATCCAGATATGACCAGCTTTCCAAGAGCAGAAAGTAATTTTCTGTAACTTGCCATGAATTAGAATTGTGTACAAAAATACTCCCTTCTGCAATGCTTAAACTTGATATTTTGCTTAGAAACATATTGAAAAAATATATTCAGTGATTAGCTTTGCAGAGGAATTAGGGATGAGAATGAAAAACAGATTTCCTTGTTGCTTCTGTCTCAGCCAAAACTTCTCAGAGTATAACTTAAAGAAGAAAAAGATCTGCTTGAAATAAATAGGTCCCCAGTAACCAGTGAACCTGCTGTTCAGCTCTGTGCAGGATTATTTGGTTCTTCTCTCCTATTTGGAAAAAGGGGAACAGAGCAAGAGGCATTTGCTGCATCGTAGATTGTAAGGGCAGCTTCACTGCCAAACCCAGCAGAGTTAAGGCCACATTTAGGCATGTTTCCTCATGCTGAGTATTATTCCCCATTCCCAAGTAATTTCACTGATTTCAGAAAGGAAGACTTGTAGAGTGAAATGCTGCTTGGCATTAACAAGTAGAGTAGAAGCTCCTTTCTAGATCCTCTGCTTTTAATAGAGATACTTAATTTTGCCTTACACAACAACTCTCTTAAAAATTCTGACAGCTGTGCTTTGCCTTGTAAGTCTTTCAAAAGACAGTGCTAAGCTAGCTGAAGCAAATGCTTCACAAATCTGACATGTTCAAACTATCCATATCAAAAGATTACTTTTTTATCTTCAATTTATTCTGCAAAAAGACTCTGGGGGGTTTATTTCAAAAAATGAAAAATGGGCCAGCAGAAACAGTGGTGTACAGCTCCTATTTATCTGGTTTACAGCTATCAGTTTGATTGCTAGAATAGCACTAGAGAAACTAGATGCTTTCTTGAATGTGGTATAACAAACATTCTATTAATACAAAGGGAAAATGAGTTAAAAGCAGAAAGATAAGCCTGAGATGCCAGGTATTTTATTTTATGGACAGTATGAGATTTGACCCCTGAGATCTCTTGAATTTAGCTGCAGAGGATACTGCTCCTGTAACAAGGAGAGCAGAGTGGGGTTTCAGTCCTGCAGCTCACACGTGGAGCTGTTTCAGAGTGCAGCCATGCAGGCTGTGTGTGATGGGGAGTGGGCGCTGCTGGCTCTGCCGCCCGGAACGGCAGCCCTGGCAGGGGCAGGGGGCAGCCACTGCTCACACAGGAGGGCTCTCTCTTCTCCCAAACTTCCTCAGGCTAAATCAAATACACTTTCTAATGGACTGTTACCTGAATTATCTCATAAAAAGTTCAACGTTTTCTAGGCACCAGAAGCACAATTAAAAAGTCTTCCCCAATAGGAAATCAGGTATTTTTAACAGCCCATTTCTTTGATCACAACATTTAATTTAACCACTGCTGTCTGCTTCACATGGGCTGTGATCATTGAAGCTGTTCTATTTTCTGAACAAAATGGGAGGTGCACGTAGGTACCTCTGCTTCTGTTACAGACACGTTGGAACAGCTTGGGGAGAATTCAAATCTGTCTGATGATCAAATTACAAACCAGCAGTAACAGGATAAAGAAACACGTTTGATGCGTTATTGCAGTTAGGTGAGAGCAAGGGCAGTCATTAGAAGTCATGTGTATCCTGTCCTGCTACAGCTTTTAGAAAAATCAGAGATCACTAAAAGTTTGTAAGACAACTAATTTATTTTTTATGGCTTTTTTTCCCAACACTAGTTGTGTTTAAGGGATTGCTATCAGAAACAATCAGTGGAGATTTAAACAAACCCCAAAAGCAGCAAATAAAACAGGTCCTTTATGATATTCGAAAATTTTTCCTTTGTGATAGAAACTCTAGACTGCACACATGGTGCTTTCAGGACACCAACTGAGAATAAAGCTGCTTTCAGAGGCAGTAAGTGATTTCATTCTATTAATGTCCAGGTGATTTGTGGTGCCCATTACAGCATCACTAATGTGATGGCAAACGTTTCCTGGGCATGCCATGTTTTCAATGTTCTGCAGAACATCGTCAGCTCAAGTGCTTGCACAGTGCCTGATTGGAAAAGACGGCCCCTGGGGTTCATTCTTTTCATCAGTCAAATACTAATTCTGAAACAAAAGGGGATCTTTTCATTTTCAAAGATGCTGAAATAAACAGTGTAAGGGAGTGTAAGGGAGCAGTGTAAGGGAGCAGAAGGACACAGTAGAAGCCCCTACAAAGCAGGTGTGTAAGTCAATAGAAACAGTCACAGAAATTTTCTATATACCATTCCTTTCATAGACTGCTCGTCATGTTTGTTCCATATTCTTCCTAGTTGAAAAAGCAAGTCAATATTTAAACTATGTCCATATATGTGTGTCACCATTTAGTTATGTCAGAAAAAGCAAGGACAAAATGACTCTTATACTTTGAGTGGAAAATGGAGATACTCCTGGTAAAACATAAACAAATATACCCGCTGTAGACAGAGCCTTCAAGGATGTCACTTAACCACTCCCCTCCCCCAGGGAAAAAAAGTCAAAATTTATCTATCCAAAGCCAAATAAAACATGGTGCTAACCAATCAAAGTGCCTCTATTCCTCATTGTTTTGCTCAATGGAGAGAACAAGGAAGTTATGCCCCATGGGACTGAAAGATGCAGCTGCCTGAATCACAGCCTTCCCCACAGCTTCTAGCTCCAGCGAGTGCTGGGACACCTCGTGTGACAGGACCTCACTGCTGTTTGTCACCAGGAGAAGCCTGGGTGGGGGCAGCACTTCTGAAGAGAGGGCAATCTCTGTGCCTCAGACTTCACACGCTGTAGTGCTAACACTAAGAAAAGTGGCATGGCCTGCAGGAGATGATAACAGGGTGGGTTGTGGCTTGAGAAGTCACAATTCAGAGGCATCAGTGTCACAGCCCGAGAGAGCTGTTCAGCTGGAAAAGCCTGGTTGAGGAGAGAAGCAGCTGGGACAGACAGGTCCCTTGCATCTGCCTGTAGTGCACAGGGCTGATTCAAAAGGCTCTGTTTCCTAGGAGGAGTATATAATGAAAGCTCCATGCAGGTCAGTGTGTGATGTTTCCTGGGGTTTCTCTCTGGGGCACTGCAATAGGAGTGTAGGCAGCAACCACAGGTGAGAAACAGGCTGTGGTACGGGGAAAATGGACCTGGGATGAGCACAACTGCAGGGCACTGAGCAGTCCTGGTAATCAACTGTCCTCCTACTGTCTTACTCTACACTTGCTTCCTACTAACAAAGAAACTAAGATTTGTTTTGTATTTTTAGTGATATAGCAGAAGAAACTGTTGAGTGGGTGGAATAATCACATAAAACAGTATGATTTTAGAATGAAAATACCACTTTATAAACTCCCTCAAGATTTGGATTCTATGTAAACCAACAGAAACTTTAAAAAGAATGATAGGGTAAAATCAATATTGATTATTAGGAGTAAAAGTGCTATAATTGAGGCCATAAAACCTTTTAAGATCCAACTAAAATTTTCCAGTAAAGCTACAATAAATTATTCCTAAAGAAGTAGAATATTTGCATGTAATTCAATGTCATTATATCAGAGCCTGTTTAATGAAAAAAAAAGACTATTACTGATTCTGCCATGAAGGCTATTATGAGAGGAGGATTAGCATAGTTATTTTGGCAAGTTACCTTTGCCTACTAATATTTCATTGCATTCTACAAAAGTCCACTTTTAAAATCCCTACATGCTTTTAAGATCTCACTTTTCATTATTGCTTGTTTTTCTGCTTCTCAGACCTCTCAAATCTGACATATTAACTCCTTTATTATAGCTCAGCAAGAGCAAGCCCTTTTAATTTATGGAAGGCCCTAATTTTTATAATCTGATATCAGTACAGGCTGTAAATCTTTTTAATGATAAAATAAATGGAAGTCTAACATGGCATTTTTGTCATCACTTCTTTAATAGTTTCTATCTAATTTTTCGGATTTGTAGTAAGTAGAATTATGCAAAGGAATAAAATCAAATAATATTGTGAATATACGTTGGGAGACAAGTCACTCATGCATTATTCCAGTTTTACCCCAAAATAACTTGAAAGTCATGGATTTAACTGATAGCATCACTGATATTTTGTTGTTCAGTGGAAATACATCCCAGAACTTTTAACTGTTATCAAGTGAGGAAGCAGTGATAACTACATCAGCTTATACCTGCCACTGACAGCCAGCCAGAAGTTTTTGATTGCTTACACAAATGCAGACTTTTTGATTATGCTTCCTTCAAAATCAGATACTGCAAAATCAGATCTTCTATTCTGAGGGGAAATTATCCAGAAATTGAAGCTGAAGGAGAGCACAGTATTCTGATGGTTCAGGGATGCTTCTTCATGCAAACTGACCACTGACCTGTAAGGGGTACCTGAAGGTTTACCTATGAAAAGGAGGGGTTTACTTTTAACCTAGAAAGCCCTGTGCTGCCTGAAAGGCAAATGTCTGAAAACTTCCTTCTCCTCCCCTTGTTCTGTAAGATCAGTGAAAGCTCCTCTGTATGAAGAAGAGGCACCAGTCTGAGCCTGCCATGGCTTCTGGACTTGCACTTCTGTGAAATAGCTTGGTTCTGATGGGCTGCATAGGACAGGGCAAAGCTGTGTTCCTCATGGTAAGCTGTTGATGCTGTTAGAGGAACTGTTAGCTTAGTGGTCAGGATTTATCCATGTTTGGTGAGATGTGCTTAGAAATATTGTTTGATGCAGGCTTTCTCTTGTTACAATATATACATCATGTGATTAATATTTACATTCACTTTGGTGAATTCCACTGTGCAAGGGTAATTATCACAGTGGTTGTTTTATGTTGCATTAAACTTCAGATGTGTAGGAGTTCTCTGAAGAAGCATATTAGTATGATGTTTGTGTACCCTGCCCTGAATGGGAGGAATTTCCTTTGGTCTCTGACAAAGTGCTGAGCTACTCTATGTTGGTATTAGCACTCTGCATCTCATGGGTGCCTCTGCTTGTGTAGAAGGCTGAACTAGCCATAGATAAGGTGCCATGGACACTGGTGTGGCCTCACAACAAAGATACTGTACATGAGCTCCCTCCCAGCACACCCACAAAAGCCTCCCCTTGTATGGTGCTCTCTGCCCAGAGAGCAGCACCCATCCTGTTGTACGAGCCTGCTCCCTTGGGGATGAGCAGCAACTCCCAGGATGTGTGAAGTGATCTGGGGGTGGAGGTGCTCACCACTGGGCAGGGATGGGCTCCTGTAGAATCATCTGTTGGGCTTAACTCTGACATGTGGAAAAGTTTTGTCTGAATGCAGGGCCTTGCTGCAGATGGATCTGTACATGGGAGTTTCTCACCACAGCATGCCAAGGGCATGGAATTTTTCACATCGAGTTCTTGTGGTTTCACACCACAAGGTTTGAGCCTAGCATGGTTTGGGAAAAGAGTCAGGATGGGAAACTGGTGGGTGGGTTTCATTCAATTAATTGGTGGTAAGACAGCCTTCTGCTCTGCAGTTCCCGCCATCTGGAACAGCCTTTCTTTATCTCTCTACCTCATTGACTCTCAATCTGATTTCAAATCTCAGCTGAAAACATCTCTCTTCTGTGCATTATACCCTGTAATTTCTCTTTCCTGTTATTATTTCTTTTTTATCTCTAACATGTTTTCAGATGGAACATAAGAGTTACCACACAACATTAAGTGATGCAGCACCGTTACTCTAATCTGCAGCAGGCCAGGCAGCAGCAGGGAGCATTCTTCCCACTAGAATATAAATAGATTTTAAATACCCAGATGTATGTCAATTGTGTCATTTAATATGTACATTTCAATTGTTGTTTTAATGAATGATTTTGTGGGAGGCTTTATTATTTTTACTTGCAGTGTCATTGCTTTCCTCAAAAAGTTGCCCTAAAAATTAGAAATCATTCTGACTGTTAAGTACTCCAAACACTACTGGATTTTTGTGTCTCTTGTTTATTACAGTGTACCTTTCCTACAATGAAAAATATCACTGTAAGTCATGCACACATGCTGAAATAGCATTGACCTGACCAGCTTAGTTTGCTCGGACTGTAAAGGTTGTGGGCTTCAGCACTCAGTGTAAAAGCATCCTTACGAAGAGGGTTGAATGATGTCGGTGTTGATGATGATGGCACTTACATGCTGCAGAACTTTTCAACCAGAACACATGGGAATGGGGTGTGGGTAAGGGAAGGAGGTGAAAACAAGTATTCACATTGTGCCTCATAATAAATCAACTGCCTCACATTAAATCAGGGTATCTGTGGAAACGGAATGGGCACTAAAACTGCAATAAACTTTATCATTCCAGTATTAAAAAAGCAAGGACCCACATCAGAGAACAGTCTGTTACTGTCCAGACAGTCCAAATTTTGAATGGTAGTCATCTGAGTGCCTAACAGGCATCATTCTTATGAGGATTTGATGTTATGAGTCTGTGAAGGAGTCAGAGTAGCAAGTTTATAGGGATAAGTGACATTTTTTAAGAGTGATTGTCATCACTGAGAAAAAAAGACACTTGAACTTTTGAGTGCATGAACCTTCCTTCTGGTCTGAAATAGAAACTGTAAATGTCAAAGGGCAATAGCTCGTGGCTTCTTTCTTGGGAGACTAATGGTCTCTCTACCAGTTCAGAGACTACATTATGGAGATGGTTCCATGGGTTTCCTTTTCCCTTGGTCATGGCTCTTTCTTCCCTTTGTGACACGGTATGATGATTTTCTGTCACTCATAGGTAGGCAGGGAGTATTCACCATTGCCCTTGTGTATTTCAGATCTGCCACACAACAGAGCCATTCAGTTTGAGCTAAGGTGTTCCACCTTGGAAGCAAGGACAGAATTTAATGGCTTCTGCAACAACATCAGTGATAATAAGATTTAGTTTTAAAGAAGGTGCGTGTGCAAACCCCACCTGGCTGGTTTGTCTCCCAGAGATAATGGTAACTTCTAGGAAGACCTTCTTTAAAAGTGTCAAGGTATATGAGCTTATTACTAAATGGGTTGTGAACAGATGTTAGAAAATTTTGTTATTTCTGTATAAAATAGTCTTTGTGTGAGACCTATGAATGTGCTTCCTAATCTGGGATTGTCCCAAGCAGTTCAGGACATGTGGCAGAGTAATGTGGAGTGAACTAAAATCACTGATCATAAACCATCTTGAAAAGAAAAATATGTGTGTTTACTGCCAGAGATCACTGAGAGTAAAAACCTGTTTTAAATCAAGAACTGGAGCCATTTCAATTCCTTAAACTAGCTTTGGTTTAGCCTGGAAGTTAGCCCTGCTGTTAAATCTAAAGCATCAGATTTAGCCCTCTGTAAAAGCAAAGTAGCATAATAATTGAAGTATAATCTTCTTTAAGTACTTTTTAAATATGGGCATTGACACTGTAGGATTATCCATTTTATGTCACATACTTATTTGCTGAATAAGTTCTTGTAACAAGCTTATAGCGGTTGGGGGCCCAATCCTACCAGATTTTACACATTCCCCACTCTATTTGTGTTGAATCAAATTGGAATTGAGGGCTCTACCTTGCTAAAGTTCATAGTCCATTTGCTGCAATTTTCTTCTCTACTGTCCTCTTGAACCTTTTATATGCAAAAGGTAAAAAAAGGACCTCAAGAGAGAGATGATCACCTTCAAAGTACAGTCATCTTGGATGAGAGCTCTTCTTTTAAAGATTGCTCCCTGAACTCTTTAATTATTTGTAAGCATATCATTTAGATCTCCATATAGAAGCCAGTGGATTTCTGAGAGTATTACACACAAATCTGTTAATTACCCTCCTGATCATGCCCAATCAAGGAAACATTGCAAGTTGTATTTTAGGCAGCATTATTTTAGTACTGTTTTGTTGTGGTTGGTCACTTCCTAATACTTAGAAGCTTCAGTCAATAACTGTGGGGATATGTCTGCTGTGAAGAGACATCTGTTTACTCAATAGATCTTTTTATTTAATTTTTAATAGAGCTTTTCTAATTTGGCTTGACCATTTGTTGTTAATGTATTTACAATGATTACAGTAGCTATAATTCATATCTAATGATTTTTTCTAAATCTATAAATATTATTTATTAAAAGATAAAAATTCAATACTCCTTGCAGCAGCCATTACAAAAACCTCAGCTATTGCAAAATGAAATAAATGTATTTCACACCTGTATTGCAACAGATCAAAAAGATAAACCTAAAGAAGCAGTTCTGATACCAACTAATTTACATTATCTAACTTTTCAAATAAGAGAGAGTAGAATTTGGCCCTCACTGTACTCCACTGTAGCATGGTTAAATTTCTGCACTGCATATTAAAAAAAAGAACAAAAAAGTTAGATTTTAGCAATTCGTTAAAAAAAAAAATAAAAAACCCAAACAAACACTATAAAACTGAAGCTGATTTTATTGGTTTTAGAAAACAATTTAAGATACAAAGAGACAGATTCTGATGTCTGCTTGCCTGCTGTAGTTCTGTGTCTAGACAAATGGTCTGTAAGAACGTATGGGAGGAATTCTGCTGCCAATTACACATTTGTGCACTTGGAGTAATTCAAAGGAAGTTAGTGCAATTTAAAACTGCAAATAAATATAGGCTCAAAATCAATTTCTTCACTTACCTGCCAAAATTGAGTTCAGGGTTCAACATACACAACACTTTTTCCATCTAAAGAATTCATAGCACTTTACAAAGGTGAATTAATACTACTTACACTTAAAAAGCTGAAAGAGTAAGGCAGACAAGTGTGTTGGACAGAATCCATGGCAGATTGGGCTAGAGATTGAAGATAGTGTTTTTTCAGATTTGTGTCCTCATTCCTGTACTTGAGTTCTAAAGAAATGATGGAAAGATTAGGAAGAAATATCTATAATACAGGGATATTATCCTTTCTTTCTTAGCATGTTTTTCTAAAATCAATTTTATATGAAAGGAGGATAAGTGTGTGCCTTATCCACCCAAGTAATTTTGTGTTTTTATAGATAATGCACCCCAGTAGTTATCCCCAGGTGCTGAGCTTACAGATTCTAGCTGGCCAATGATGAATTACAGCCCAGTTTGGTAGTAATTACTAGGCAGTATGTAGGTAAATTTAATTTTGCCCTGAGTGAGCTTGGACTCCCGGGCCCTATTCTGTCAGCAGAACCAGCTAAGAGCAGGCAGCTTCATGGGAGCCTGTTTGCTGGGGACTGATGGAGAGTCCAATGGGGGATGCCATGTCTTTCTACAGCAATCCCACAATTTCTCCCCAGGATGTGGTCAGTCTCCTCTAAAAACTGTCAGAAAAGGGCAGTCTCACAGTAGTGTGCATTTCCTTACATCAGACTGGTTCTTAGGTGAAGATTTCTCCATCCTCTGTGACATTCTAGTTGGTAGACCTGACTGAGACATTCCTCTCTTTTTTTAAATTCCCAAACTGCCATCAGTGACTGAGGCAAACACTGGTCCCTCTAAAGCACCAGTCTACACAGTTATGCTGACTCCATCTATCAAGAGGTCAAACACCACGAGGTATAAAGCACAGATTTACAAGATGAGCAGTTCTTGAGGATTAGTAGAACAGCTTCATATATCAATACCAACACACGTCAACATGCAGTATCTTTTATTTTCAGTAACTTCACTTGTTATTTTTCTGTATTAGTTAAGCTTTTCTAGTAGGGTGCTAATTTGATTATTCCCATATTAAAATGAACATATACAGGGATTCTTTTAATTTCTATTAAATGAAATTGTAATGCTAACTGCACAGTTTCTGGCCATTGGTAGTTACGCTGTAAAGCAAAACCACAGGGAACTCCATAACAACTCACACAACATATATGCAATAGAAAAAAAATTTCTTTTCAATCAGGCTTGTATCCCAGCCTCAGGAAACCCCACCTGCCCTGACTCAAAGTCATCTCTTACCCACACAGATATTCAGATAGCTTTAGTCTGCATTAGTTCACTGTCCAAGGGAAATAGAATTTCCCTTCTATTTTATTTTAATGCACACTAGCAGATAGATGCATTAAAAAATATAGCCTAAGAGCTAGTTGCCTTACATGTGGAAAAATAAAAACACATTACTGGTATTTCTGAAGTTATACCAAAATTAATAATTAATAATATTAACAACAACAACCTTAAATAGTGAGCCATCATTGCACTTGACCAATTGGTTAAGCCATTCCTGCTTGATGTGTGCTATCAATGTATGAAACACAATAAGAACAAGACACTGAACATGTCTGAAGACTGCTTTAGGCTGATGGATGAACACTAAACAGATCTAGACAGAGGTAAGGCAGAAGAGCAAGCAGGGAAGAAGAGAGGGAGACTTGATAGGGCCAGGAGGAGTAACAGCAGAGTCTGTGACAGTGCAAGTTCACACTTCTGCAAAAAGGGCTGAAAGAGGAACATTCCTTGGATGTTTTCACTCCTTCAGTCATGCTCACACCCTTTTACATTTTCTCCCTGGGATCATTTTTGCATTTGATTTGCCCTGACATGAGTACAGCTGTGTGTGCCAGCCCTCAGAGTAAGTTTGTGATTACCTCACGCTGGAAGTCAGGGAAAGGATTAGCATTATACAACAGAGTTTTACTAAAGCCAAATACAGCTATTAGTCTCCTGCCAATATTAATCCACAAATTGAAACATTCTTGAAAAATTGCTAAGTCATTGCAAGAGATAGATCTGACTATCTGGAATCTAAACAGCCTATGGAACAGTGACAGAGGGAAAGATTTTGATTCGTTTCCTCAGCTGAAATGGGGAAGCAGAACATGGAAATAATTGGTCCAAAAGCAGTGAGAAAGGGAAATAATTTCAGAGCTAAAACCACACAACAGATTTAATATTGATATCTAATGAGGGTAATTTGATGTATGAAACTTTTAAAAAATTAAATAAATAGCCTGGTTGAAAAACCATGGAAGTGAGGGGTAAGATAAAATTCTGTGACGCTTTTCGTTATCTTGATTTTTGCCTTTAAATTTGACATAGACAAAAAAAAAACAATGGAAAATGGAGGTTTTGTTGTTTTGCTAAGGAAGTTGTCTGATTTTATCTTTAGGAATCCTAAGAAAATCAAAGTTGATTTCATTTCACTATTGTTTGTTGCAAGGCTTATGAAATAATATAATGAATCTCTAGACAATAACTAATTATTACTGATTACTAAGAAATAAGTCAACAAAGATATTTTCCTGTTTGCATTCCTATCAGACTGTATCAAGACCATCTGCATTTTCAAGTCCTTTATCCCAAGGGATAAATAATTTGTGTTGTTCATTGAGTATACACATGCAAACATGTCATTTGGATTTGATGCACATTTACAAAACAAGAGCTAGAGAACTTAAACAGGAAAACGAGCAGTAATACACAGAAAGGAAAGCTTAAACATGCAATCACAGCAGATAGAAAAATAAATGTTTCAGTGAAATGATTCTGCAAAATTCTTGTTCTGATTGTATGGCATCAGTATTTGTACTCAGAAACTGCTCAAGGTGTATCACTTCTATTTGCTGCTGATCTTTTTGCAGGTGTTCACCCCAAGAATGAGTGTGTGTATTTGTGCACATGTGGCCTGTGTGCATTCACATCAGACAAGTGCTTTGCCCCATTCTGGCCTACACTGAAGAATTCAAGTCTGGATTTGGGAAGGGAATTAATAGCTATATAAACTGGACTTTAACAATTTTAGAATGTGTTTATGTCTGGAAACTCAAAGCTGTCGATCATCAATATGCCTGCTTTATGTGCCCCCCATGGCCATCAGCAAGCACACTGCTCTCACTTTCAATTCTTCCAGTCTCCACTCCTGCAGAAACTGCTCTTTGCTAGGTTTTTTGACACAACTGGAAGGATTTTGTCCTTCTCAGCAGGCTAGGATTCTCAAACTCCAAGCTCAGTTCCTCTCTGCTACTGTTTTCACATCCCACCCCTTTGCCTTCACTCTCACATATTGATGGAGTGATGGTGGTAGTGATGAGAGTATTTTCTAGTGCAGCTCTGGGGTTTCCTTCCTTTTTCCTGATTTTCCTGGCTTCAGAAATGGATGGCTCAGGAAAAGGCAAGGCATACTGGAGGACAGATGTATGGGAAGGCAGGTTTCCTAGCAAAGGCAGTCAGAGCTACCGAGGGACAAGCCTTGCTTCACCTTGCACCAAGCAGGAGCTGCATCTTCCCTGAGCACGCAGGAATCTCCATGCTTCCCCTTAATTTTTGGAAATGACACCCTCATCCTGAAAGTCAGCAGTGCCCAGTCTTTGCTCTCCAAAAGGCACTGCAAAATAGTTTTCAAGTACTACACTGTTCCCCTTGCAAGAGTCAGAAGTGTAAGAGGCCACTGAAGGTTACTAAGTTTTCCTGTAATTTTTTTTTGCTCTGTGTATGGCTTTACTGTGATCTTTTGTTTTATGGCTACATTTTAAATTTTTCAAAGTCTCCTAGCATAATAGGATCTGCCATCTTTTGGCACCACCCAGTACAAAATAGTAGTTAATAAACCACTCTGACTGGACTGGAGACTGTCTGTACACATGCCTTTATATGACAGTCCCCCATGCCCATGGGGATGCAATCATGGCTCTCTAGGAGCCAGCAGAAACGACTTGTTTGTATCTGCTGATCTTTGATTTGATGGCAGTGTTTGTCTGTTTAATGAAATCACAGTGTCTGTGAAGCTTAGCTATGAAATGACTGTGTCTTTTCACCTTCATAGTGCCCTTAATATAAGAATTATTCTCGAGTTGTGCCTTTTGTGAGCTACATTATGTTAAAAACACAGCTAATTCAAAATGGAGTGAAATACCCTTTTTAGCTGGTGGATCAATATGGCTCAGTTGAGTAAAAATCCTTGGAGGGCTAGTGGGAGATTATGTGTCCTGAAGAAGTAACAGGCTTCCTTGTGGCAGTGAGAGCTAGTGTGCTGATCACTGCAAAGGCTTGATTAATGGAGTGATTAAAGCAGCAGAGAGTTAGTGCTCTGGCAGCTGGGGCATAGGAAATGGGCATGGAAACTACTGGGAGAGGGGAAATACACAGCTCCAGAATCACAGGGCTGACTTGCCCTAGCAAACACTTTGATGTTGGAGGTGGGGAAGGATGAAACACATCAGGCAAAAAGAAAAAAATACCTCCCTCCCCCTTCCTCCTTCCCCCTTCCCCTCTTCCCAGCCTTATGCTTACAAGGGAAAGCCCCTGACTTTGGCTCACTTAGCAGAAGGCAATAAAGCTTCCTATTATGAGGCTTTCTCTGATGTATCATAACTGGTCTCAGGCTCCAGAAATCTGATCCCTCAGAACAAAACTTACAGTAGATGTTAATAGAGTCTCTAGCCCAGCAATACTATGAACAGGGCCCTGCATGGGCCCAGGAAAACTTAAAATTCAGTCATATGTTTTATTCTTCATCTTTCCTGGCCTGTTTCTTTTTCCTAGGCTACTCCACTTTTAAACAGAGGTGAGCCAAACTCAGACTACTTGTGCTCAAGGAATTAATTCCCCTGAATCTACAGGCTGGGAGCCAACTTCTTTTTTTGGGTCCTTTGCAATGGCAACAAATCTATGTGTGGTTGTTTGAGTTGGTCCCATTAAAGATAAGGATCATCTGCAGTGCTGGAACCTGCATCTGGAGTCAAAATTCCCAAGACTCAAAGGGTTTAGATCAGATGTCTGGGAATGGAGCCGTCCTTGTTCATTTTAGACATCTGATCTAAAAAAACTTCAAACTTGTAACTCTTTTCAGATTATCTTCAGCTGTGAGAGGCCTGGGGATTCACATTCTTGGCTTACTAGTATGACTTCTCCGTGCCTCACATCACCACAGTTGATTAGAAATACCTTCTTTATTAACTTTCAGCTCCTGTCTCATGCATGAAGGTTAGTCGCCGAGAATATCCTTAGAGAAGGTACCTTGTATTTAATAAATGAAGACTAGGATGGGGCACGAAAAGGGGAATAAAATTCCCCCTCAGTCCGCTAGAGGGAATCTCCCCTCCGAGTACAGCTGAAAGCCTCGGCCCAGCCCCAGGCACAGCGTACAGGGCTCCCCTGGGCCGCGCTTGGCGTGACGAAGCAGCACCAACAGCCTTTCCCTCCTCCTGTTACCCTCAGTGAGCTCCCATTTCTAATTTAATAACCACAACAAAAACATCAAAATTCTATAATGGCTTTCCTAGAGAAAGATAGGAAAATTAGCACCCAAGAACAGTATGCATCTGAAACAGTTAGACCTTTAAACAAAAGATAAATGGCCACTAAACAATGGCATTTAAATATATAACCTGAATTAACAAGTTTAAGTCCCCTAATTTTATATCCCTGGTATATTACTTATGGTATTTGTGGGTTACAAACATTGATATGAAGCGGATAGTTCGTGTGCATTATGTGGGAAGCATTTACATTATATATAATGCATAAAGAAATCTACACAGCCTTCAGCAGGCCAGCTGTTTCTGTTTATGACACTGAGTTATTAATGAAATCCAGGAAGACATTTTGTAGTAAAATACGCTACCTGCTTGCTTTTAAATGTCTGGAGCTGTCTGTCTGTTTTGCTAAATAATTAAGGGAGTGATGTGAAATTAAGTATCATGTTTCAATCCACCTTTTCCCTTCATCAATTCTTTCTTGTAAGAGGAGTCAGGAACTAGAGAAAAATATGACTCACAGGGGCTGTTTAGGTGTTGCTGTCAAATGTACAAAAGGTAAAGAGAATGATAATATGCCTTTCCTGTCTGTAATAGTGTTCACTGTAGCAAACCTTTCTGCTTGTTACAGTAGAGTAAATGGGGTGTTTAATTTGGGATTGAGTGTAGTCTGGAGTCAAGGTGCAGCAGTTTTATTACAGAATACAATTTTATTGGAGACTGAAGATTTAAATTCCACCATACATACAATATATATATATACGTGGAAGGTCTGCTTTGCAGATACAGGCTAGTACACACAGAGAGAGAGTTCTTGTATGTTAAACACACTCTCTGATTTTTGATTTGAAGGAACCAAGGGATTATGCCATATTTCTGCATTTTCTAGTGCACTGTGAAACCTCGTTAGAATGCAGGCTCCTCCAGCCATCAAGGAAAGAAAACACACACACATGCATTCAAAAGGAGCAAGTGCTATTTTTCATTTCCTCTTCAGATTTTTGACAGAACCCGCAATGTCTCCAGTTCATGACCCTCAGAAAGAAGCTTTTGGGTTTGGAAAATATTTTCTTTGTTTAGCTTTTTTTTTTTTCCCAGCACCCCACTCCCTTCCCCCAGAAAGGTGCTTGGATCATGTAATCGTTTCTCCTCTATTTAGTTTAAATCTTAAGGCAGAAGACTTTCAATAGAACGGTTTTCTGGCAAGGCCACCATATGATGTGTATATTTGGAAATCAAATTATTTAGAATTATGACCATGTCATCAAAATAAGCCATTTTGAAATGCACTGCTAGCTCTCCAAACAGATTGTATGGGGAAAATTGGATAACACTTGGCTTGAGCGCTTAGGAGTCAGTAAAATCAAAACACTAGGGACCGTTTCATTTCATTTTCCTCCAAAGAGGAGCCCCCCTCCCTCCGGCCGTGCGGGGGCTGCGGGACCCGCGGGGAGCCGCGCCCGGCCCGGCCCGGCCCGCTGCGCGCTGCCGCCAGGTGGTGCCCGCAGTTTAGGGACATCTGCCCGCGCCTTTTTCCCAAAGATTCGGAGATAAATAACAGCCGAGCAGGGATCCTGGCGCAGACAGGATATTTAACACCCGCAGATCAAAAAACGTAAAGCTTTTACCTACCCCGGTACAATAAACCTGGCTTTAAGAGCCTTGTTATTCCTAGATTTAATAGCTTAGTCATTTCTTTTTTCTATTTACAACCCTTGCAAACCAAAGAGAGAAAAATAATATTGTTGTGCAGACTATAAATACTGTTGCCGTGAATCTATTTTATCTGGGGAGAAAGTACACATAGATTCTCAACTGCGAGCGTATTTGTGTATCATCCGTGGTTACTGGCACACTGTGAAGCTGCTTTCTCTAATGTGCTACAGCGGCTGCCTACCTTGGTGAAAGGAAATTATTTCTTTCCAGGCAAAAGAGGATGCTCATCCTGCTATGGGCAATCGCACACAATTTCCATTTCGTTAGAGTTTTCACAACCCTCTTTTTTGGAGCTCTCTGATAGCTAGCTAGTGGTAGCCAAGGTCACTGCCTGCTTTGGCTGCTATTTTGCCAGCAGCATATTTACACTGAAGTGTGGAATAAACTGTTTGTATCCAACTTTTTTAGGAAAAAAACTAGGCTGAACATAACTCTTATGAAAGACCGATACTGACAGTCAAGTATTAATTCTTTTATTCGCATGTGCACATAGCTTTAGAATGAGCTTATGCCTAGATCTTGCCAATGACCTCAACCTTGATCTGGAGGGACCATTTATTCACAAGCAAAACATTCATTCTCCTTACAAACTGGTCCTGAGACTGCTGCCTGTGTGACATTTGGTCCTCTATTAATAAACACACAAGGCACAAAATTACTGTGATTTTGTCCTCTTACCATTTGGGGTTGTATGTCATGCACACGAGCACTGTGGCTACTCCTGAGAAAATTTAAATTAGAAATTAGCATTTAGTGGCTTTGTAGATCTCACAGAGGAATTACGAGCAGTCCTGAGGCGACTGAGGGCTGTGAAAGCGCAGGGAATCAGGCACAAAGACAAGCACTGGCGAGAGAAGACGGCCTCTTTTTAGCCAGGGTGAGGGCATTTTTCATGACCGCACGACGAGCGCGCACGATGAGTGTAGTGCAGGTCCCTGTTCATCAAAATCATAGAACCACCATTTTGCAGCCCACATGCAACAGCGAGAAAATGGTGGTTCAGAACGACTAACACACCCGCCTCAGCACCGGAGTTCCTCTGCTCACTCAATAGCCCTGCTCTTTTTTTAATTATTATGAAATGGCAATAGATTTTAGATTAGGAATGAGACAGGAAATGAGGGGGAAATCCTATGTGCATCTGGAAAACACACAGGGTAAAAATTAACCTTGAAGCTCAAAGAAAACAATGTATGTATACACGTGAAAGCAGTCTCCATATGAATTTTCTCATAACTGTAAGGTGTATCTTCATCTTAAAACATGTGACTTTAAGAAGATTTAACAGAATAGTTACTGTTGTATTGCTGCAGAAGCCAATGAAGTATTTTTAAAAATAAAATCATATAGCAGAAGTAATTACATTCAACTCTGAGCAGGAATTAGCTTGGCACTGCAAATGATGAACCTTGCTTTATAAGAAGGGGACTTTTTAATATGATGATTTGGCAATTTGGAGGGATGGTTATTTTCATTTTAACAGGCCTCTGCTTAGTGTATGTCTCCCTAGGGATGTAATGAAGGTTAACAACTTACACGTGGGGAGAAGGGATTTTAGTGATTAGGGAAATTGCAGGCTCCAGTTTATGTGAGCATGTATGTGACACAGAGAGAGAAATTCCTCCTCATTTCAGACACTGATGCACAAAAGGTATGTAAATGCGAAACTTTTCCAGGGGAAACCCATGTATAATCTAGACAGTAGTTCACCTGGGGCTGAACTGAATGGCAAATACTGGCCCCTGGGCTCTTCACTAGCATCAGCTGAGGTCAAAACAGAGGGATAGTCCACTTTCAGCAGTGCATCAGCATGGTGTATCTTACCAAAAGTCTTGCTTTCACAAAACAATGTAGATCATGTACGGGGCTCAAGCAGTCATGGCTGGCAACTCAGAGAGGCAGGACTTGACATCTTTCTTTTCTGTACTCCAGTTACATTTTTTCACTGAACTTCCTATGTACTTCATGCAAACTGGATTCAGATCTTGGAAGAAATTCCAGCTGAATTGTTCACTGCAATGTTTTATTTTATAAGATTTGTTATTAAATTACTTTATAATTGATTTGGTATTAAACAGCAAATCAGAACTCTGCTTTCAACCAAAACCAGCTGTCCACTTAGGTTTCTGCGCATTCTTGACCCAGTGTGACAATTACCAGGGGAAAAACATCCCTTTACAATATTGAATGCAGTCCTGTGCCTGGACATTCAACAATATTCATTGGCCTGTATAATTTAAACAAG
Organism: Coloeus monedula; assembly: GCF_965178545.1. Taxonomy (NCBI): domain Eukaryota; kingdom Metazoa; phylum Chordata; class Aves; order Passeriformes; family Corvidae; genus Coloeus; species Coloeus monedula. The sequence continues at coordinate 18,022,623 of NC_138787.1, forward strand.
AGCAGTTTGTTAGCCTAATAAATCCAAGATTTGGGCTGAGAAATAAAGGTGCTGTCAATAATCCTTTAGCCAGATAATAGAAAGGGGATTATGTGATTATTCTGTCAAAAAATTAGGTTTCATGCTTTTAATTGGCATCATATCCTGTCATGAGTCTGTAGGGTTTAAATCACCGTCCACCAAGTTAGAGTGAGAAGGAAACCTAATAGTAAATCCTTTCATCCCAGAGCCTGTAGAGTTTTTATGTGAAGTCCTAATTTCTGTTAAAATACTTCCAAAGAAAGACAACAGGAAACAGTAAACATGGCAACACCACAAATATATTTCTGACTATTTCTGTCAGTGTTCAAAGAATAAGTTGTATGAGCTGGAAAGGAAACTGCTGTATCATTAAAACCCAAGCAGGCTCAAACAGCCACCCTTTTGTAAAATGGCCCCCCTCCCCACCGTCTCTCATAAATCTTGTTTCAAACTCGGCTAAAGTCATGGATTGACTTTGCCTCTTGCAGTAATGGCTTGAAACTGTTGTGCATCACAGCTCTGCATTCAAAGGGAATCAGGAGTGTTTAAAAACAACTTCTGGTGCAGGATGCAATTATAACTGACAGCCAGATGTCTGCCCTGTCTGGTACAGCAAGCCTAGAAGAGATTGCAAATGGTCCCAAGACCTTTGGATCTAAACAGTGCATCCGAGTGAGTGATACACAGATAAACAACAATACCACAAATCACTGACACCAGCAGAGGGGTTGCTGGTACTGATAAAGATTTTAGATGTCGGGAAGTGGCTGACCCTTCCAACCTCTCCTCTCTTATTTTTAACTGCGCCAAAACCAAAGTAGGTTAGTGGAAAAAGACTCAGCCCACGAAGTGTGTTTATATCTCCACTGCCAGAAGTTCACCTTGTGAGGAAAGTCCCTTCAGTTATAGTTTAGTTTACAGAGGTTAACTGGACTGTAGTGAAAGATATTTGATATTTTGATTGAATTGTATGTCTGGAGCATTTGCAGCAAGTTCTGTAATACAGGGTGATCATCCCAGGTGTATTGCCAACTAAAAACATTTTTTAATGGACTAACAACTAAAACGGACCCTCTTCTCTCTCCACAGTCTGAATTGATTATTATGTACAAGAGGCAATGCTTTGATGTCAATGTATGTTTCTTATAGTTTGTACAGGAATTTTTAGATCTCTCTCTCTCTCCACACAGCATCCTATTTTGTGTATCTTTTGTGTACACAGGCCTACTGACTTAGCAAGCACAGGTTTACATGGGGAGTACACAGAGAATGGTACAAATCTTTCAAGAAAGTGGCTCTTATCTACCTATCTTTTACTAATATTCACTATGAGACCAACCAGCTCAGAGGCTTTAGAAGTGAAAGGCTTTAATTGATTTTCCATGGGCAGTGGATCAGGTCCTGCCTGGTTCTGGTGATATTTTTAAAAGAATGTGCTGTTTAACTGACATACAATCACCATACCATAATGTTAGCCTACAAGGAAATGGCTGAAAAGTGTTTGGACAGTAACAATTTGAAGCAGTGAAGACATGTGAATAATATGAACAAAACATTTAGACACTTTAAAAATAAGTATCATATTTGATATGCCTTTATGATTGCCTTCTTCCTGTGATATTGTTACTGTGTCAAAAATATCTGATATCTGATAACAAGTTTACCTGGCTTGAATTATCTCCTGTTTTGTAGCAGGATTTTGTAGAATTTATGAAAAGAAAAAAAAAAAAAAAAGGAACGGAAGCTGTCCAGGAGACATCTCTTTCTTATATCCCAGGGAGAAAATTCACTGCATCACTTTATCACAGGTCTTCAGTGCGTCACAAAGACAGGTCTGTGCAATATTATTAGAATGAAAGATAAGGGACTCCATAATACAAAGATGTCATCAGTGATGGGAAAATTCCAATTTTGAAAGAGGACACCATTCCAAATATCAAGCTTGAAGGATTTAGTATCTTGAAACATTTTTCAGGTTGGTTCAATGTCATTGTGATAAAAAGGATGTCACTTAAATCACAGCAACCTGATGTGCAAAGTTGTCCTGCTGGATGAACTGCTTAAACTTTCACTCACAGAAGACTCGTTTCAACTAGTCTAAAAACTGACCAGACCCCTGAACATTCCTTGAGCCAGACTGACTTCATGGCCCTTATGGTGAAGGATGACCAAACCCCTTCTTTGTAGCTTCCACTCCTGCCCTGGCTGTCTATGCCTCCTGCCTGACTCCCATTCCCAGAGCAGGCACTGCTTGTTTGGACATCACCAATTTGCACAGCAGGGGTGGTGGTGTGCTGTGGCAGAGCTGCAGCAGCCGGGCTGGGCAGTGGGGCACCCGCTCGGGCACTGCTGCAGCACTGCACAGACGTGCCCCAGCTCACCTTCAAGCCACAAGAAAAGGCCCCAAGCTTATGTTATGCACCAAGAAAATGCTGCATTAGTAGAAGTGTTAAAGCATTTCAAAACACTTTTTTTTTAAGCGTGAGTGAAGATAAAGGCCCCAGAATTCCCCGTGGAAAATAAACAGTTGCCAAGATTATGGACGTGAGAGGAAGGACTGTCAGGTTTGAATCTTCTGTGAAAAGCCAGATCACACAGAGGGAGGGACTTGGGGCCTAGTGGCAGCCCTATTTTGGCCAGCATTGAAGTCTGGGGAATAATTCATGAGACTATAATATATAATAATATATAATTCAAGAAAGCCTCTGGAGTCTTCTTTAAATCAAACTAGCACATGAACAAGTGCTGACTTTTAAGCATTCCAGCTTTTTAAAGTTTGTCACTTTAATAAGCTTTGAATGGTCACATAATCCAAATCCATTTTGACATGTTGAATTTTATTTTGTTTGTAATAATTTTTAAAGCTAATGATTACTGTGTAATATTATGTATGGGACTCTTCTTGGAGACAGTCTTTATTTACATGAGAAACCTTAAAAGGGCTCCTGCCAGTGTAACGTTCATTGTTACAGCACTTCTAAATGGTTTTTTAAGATCCCGGTAATTCTCATTGATAAGGGAGATATAAATATCTCCTCACCTTTGCCTCAGAGTGCATCAGGAAAGAAATGCACACAGATCAAGATGGGAAAAAAAGCCTGCAAGTTGTATCAGCCCTGCTTCTCCCCTGGCAAACTTCCCAGCAGTATGGCTGGGACTATGCAAGGAGAGAGGAAGAAGCAACATGGTCTGAGAGACCAGGGTGGGCTGCAGACAGTCTCCAGAATGCTCTCTTAAAGGCAGAATTTGAGTCAAAAATATGATGCTTGAAATGTCCCCAGCCACCAGGGAAAAACAGACCTTTTTCTCCATCCCAACATAAAAGGGAGAGGAAAGCCATTGGACCTGGCTTCCCCGTGCACTGGCTGTTGTGCTGGCACTGCTCCTAAATACCCTAAATCCCAGGCACCTGCATGTGCTGGGCCATATGTGACACCTGAGATTAATCCCTCTGCCAGAGCTGCCCCAGCACCCACTTGCTCATGAGAGCCCTGCGTATCCTTCCCCTTCACACCATGTTTACTCAGGAAGGTGAGGGCAGATTGCTGTTGGGGACGACATGCTGCCTTAACCTGCCATGCTTAGGGGCTAATCTGGTAACCTGAGGGGCATGAATTCATCTTCCTCATTTGCCTCTCAAATCTGGGAAACCTTGAAGATATCATTTAAACTCACCAGGACATTTTAGGCAGGTAAAGGTGAAAAAGAGAAGTCATGCAGGTTCTGTGAGAACAGAGCAGCTACAGGGACTTTCCTAGGGACCTAAATACCTTCAAACCAAGTGCCTCAGTTTCTCATCTGGAAAATGGTTATAAAGATAATCCTGTACTCACAAAGTTGCAGGGGCTTTTCCTGTGAAAGTAACTAGAGCAGGCCTTGGGCAGCCAGACACTTCCCAGTGGCTCTGGGAGCACCCTTGCCATGTTTGTTACTTGTGCCAATGCTTCACATGCAGAAGGCACAGAGCACATACAGGGGTGTTAAATAACATGGGAGCCCCTAATCCCTAACAGGTCAGCAGAATGAGTACAGAAGTTTGGTAGGACTTTCCAGCATAAGGTAGGAAGTTCTCCAGTTGAGTTTGCTGTTTATAATTCCTCCAGCTAAGAACTGCATCTCGGATTCATTATAGTTACTCTGAATTGGGTTTTTCAAAGTGGTCATGTTAGACTCTGTTTCTCTATTGCTATGGTTACCATTAGTAAAGTTGTCTTCTTAAGTTACCAGGAAACAGACAGTAAAAGAAATATTGACAATTTCTTGAGAACTAGTAATGAGATAGATAAATAGATAGATAGATAGATAGTCAGACAGATAGAATTATATGGAGTGAAAACAACAGAGAAGAAAAATGGGACTAAGCCAAAATAATAGAAAACATTAAATGATTGCATAACTACCACTCAGCTTAAGAACTTCAATGACATTGCATTACAAATGATAATTATGTTCAAGCAAATCCCAAGCTTTGTTTTGAAAACTGTAAATGCTATTCTTTTCTGGTCTCAGCCACAAAACCCATAGTCTGGAGCTACTGCTTACTCAGGAAGGGTTTCTGGGCTTTCAAAATTACACTTATAAGAGGAAACTGGGGGAGCCAGTTTGTACTTCAGATGAGAGTTCAGAAAGTAAATCCAAGGATGTGGGTAGTATTGAGTTAGATAGGAGTTTCATTGATTGAATAATCTATAGCTGCAGAAAGTACAGCCATTTTTCTACTGAGTTTCACTTATCTGACTTTCTTCTGAGGAAAGCTTTTATGGGGTACATCTATCAGATTGGACACAGAGGCACAATGCTCATTGGCGTATGTCCATTAAACTATAATAAAACTGCAATGTAGGTAGCACTTCAACTGTCTTATTTTTATATACTTTAGGTTTATATCATTATCTTCATGTACTTTCGTTCTTTAATACAACTGCAGCATACTAAACTTTGTAGCAGATAACTACATGGGAAAAAAAGGATAGAGTTTTGATAGGAATGTGTGTTTTTCTCAATTTATTACCTAGGCAGGAGTTCCAGCCTCAATCACAAGCCACAAACTCCCCAAACTTCAGGAATTTTATTAAAAATTCATGAGACAGGTTAATTAAACTTTGCTGTTATTTTCTCTCATCCCGTGAGCTCCCTGGAGTGGCCTCACTGGAAAGATCCCATCACTTAGGCATTAGGCACTCATTTGGGATGTGGCAGATGTGGACTCCAGTCTGTGCTCTAATTTACTGAGAAGGGATTGTCTTATGGCCTCCTGAATACCAGGGGAGTATGTTAATATCTAATCTATAGTCTTCCTTCTCAAGTAATAGTAACCAAGGCCCAGGGAATGTTTTCATCACTTTGAGGGACCTGTAATTTTTGTTACATTTTCTCCTGATTTGGGAAATGGCAGCTTTCAACAAGCAAATGATTTGCCATCCAAAAACTAAAAATAACAACCAGCTGAAAAAGTACCTATTGCTTGTTTTGCCAGCAGTTTTGGAAAAGGAAAATTAAAGACCTGATTGAAGTCCCTTAATAGATTTCAGAAGGGAGTGTACTTGACTTTCTGGCTTCATCATCAACCTAAAATTTGGTTTTAGAAAATTGAATGTGCTTTAACTGCACAAATCCCACTCTTATGCGTAGGAGTTCTATGGCTAAAACAAAAATGGCTTTTACAGAACACCTTCTCTTCTTTATTTAAAGACTTCTGGGTTGAGTTTCATGATGTTGGCATGTTGCGTGTAAATAAGTTGTTGATCTACTATTGCTTGTCCATCAGTCTATAGCATACTGTGCTCTAGCTTTGTGCTTTTGGTAGTACAGAGTCATTACAAAGCTCACAGGTAACTGCCTATTAATAACTAATTAATCATGACTGCACTTTTAGTCTCATTGTCAACAATGGCACAAGTTCCACTGACTTGAATAGGGGTAAGATTTGGCCTGTTGAAATGATTAATATGTATCTTCTCACGTTCACCAGTGCATCAGTAGTTTTGGCAACAGCCCGTGTGCCAAGTGTGCTGCATTTCACTAGTGCACCTGCTTGATGGGCTGGTAAAGAGAATGACTGAGTCAGAAACAGGGGTTATGTGTAAGTACAGTCACAGAGTATCCACAGATTTCTCCCTGGACCCGTGTTCCCCATGTACCATTTCTGGCCTTCCTTGGTATGAGGGGAATGTCTCAACCCACATAACTGCCCTGACAGTGCCCATTGGGGTCTGAGGGACCTCTTCAGGGGGTGGCATTGGTGCATGCATGGGACAGGGTCATCCTTAGTCATGCTGCTGCCTTAAATTATTCTACAAAGGTTGTTCTCTTTCAGCCAGGACTATCTTGCCAGCCTTGCACACCTCCTACAGGCACCAGTCCAGGTCCAGATACTGAATCTTGCCTCTCTGTTTCTGTTTCCATGATGGTGGGAACTGCTTCTCAGGCCTTTTCTGATGTTCCAGAAAAAATGGAAGCCCCCCAGGAAAGGGTTAAATTAGTTAGATGCTTCATTGATTAAATAATGTGTGGCATGTTTACATATTTATATTCAAAGCATTTCAAAGTTTGCTCTTTCTCTCAAAAGAACAATAGCAACCACTCCTCTTCCAAATTTAACAGTTTCCAGTCCATCACTTCTTTTATCACATCATTTCATCCTGCAGGTTTCCAGTTTGATTGCTGTTAAAGGTTTAAGAAGTTTAAATTGACCTTGACCTGCAAACATGTGATTTACAGTAGATGATATTGTTCTGGAAAAACAAAACTTCTGTCCTGATGCTAAACTGCATTTAATGATTTATATTACTTCTCCTGGGCCAAGTTCTGGCATATTTACTAACACTGTACATTATTTTAACTCCTCCAGAAGCCCCATTGATTTGGAGGCACTCTTCCAAAGTGAAGCAGATTCACTATATGAATAAATTTACAAACATGTGGTCCTCTAATATATTGTCATAATTTTGAAAATAAATTCTTTGATCTCTTCTAACCTTGTCTTCAGATCTGTTTGTAAAGTCCTTGTGAATTATTCAAGCATATTTTAAAAATACACAGATAGTGCCTGTTTTCTTAAAAAGAAATCTCTATTGGCAGTATCATGAGATACCTTGGAATACAATACATATGTTTGTGCCGGAAGAAGAAAGTCCTCTTTTTGCTTTGAAAATTATGAAATATGTTCTTGTTGGAGACTTTAATGGGGCAGGGTTAAAATCACAGGGAATTACACAAGTAATTGTAAAATTGTGAAAGAATATCCTTCTAGTGTCCCTGTGAAGCTTGAAAGTCTGGAACAATGTGTGTTAAAGAGACAAAACTGGCATTGAAGTGTTCCTGGTACTATTGCTACCTTTTATCTTTTCTGGCATGTCTTTAGGAAGCAGCAGAGAAAGAAAAATATGAAATTGAACACAGCAAATTTAATTATAAAACAAAGCCACCCACCTTGCTGTCAGGGTCAGGAAGTATAATAGCCTCCTTTTGACGCAAGAATGAGTTTAACAACATATGTTAAATGAACAATTATTTAAAATAAAAGGAAATTGCCTTAAAAACAGCTGCAGTATCTCAGACTATAGCACTGCAGCAGTGCAGAAAAACAGACCATTGTGGAAGGAAGGCACATGCACAAACGAGAGCACTCCCACAACCCTGTGCTTGCTAAGACAAAAGCAAAAAACAATAATTTCACAGAATGCTCTTAAATATCTCACTTGTATTTGATCTCACCAGCTTGTTCTGCTTTTGATTTTTTTTATGTTTGTTTATTTTGGTCTTTCTTTTCTTCTGTGTCTTTATTTGTTGGCTGCATGACTAAATCCTAACGCCCAAAGCCACTGTTTGCTGCACAATGGCACGATGACATTGGGGGTTTTCCAGTAAATTGTGTTTCGCTGAGTGTCACAAGCAGTGGAAACACCAGAGAAAGCGCGTCAGCATTAGATGCACACCTAAGAAAAATAAAAAGAAAAGAGCTTTTCGCACCAGAATAAATCCCTTTTTCTTGAAAGCACCGGGAGTCACCTGACCGAGCCCGGAGCCTCCAGGATAACACAGCACCAGCCTGCAATGGGAAAGAAATTAAGCAGGGCTGCCTCCGCCTCGCACACGCCTTTTAGCCTGTCGACGCGTTGCCTGTCCGTATCCCTCACAGCGCATCTGTAGAGCCATTAAATTGGATAATCCCTCTGGCCTTTGATACATTTCTGGACATGATTATTTCATTACTCGCAGTATATCAGTAGGATCATAATAAAAAGGACTTCTGACAACCTGCCAAGAGTTTTGTGGCCTTGTAAACACAAAAGTGCTCTAATAAAATTTTATTAAGTGTTAAAAAGTCATAAAAAGTGAAATAACATAAACTACAAAATTTACTGTCCTCAGCAAATGCTGAAAATATCGTCCATAGTAAAATTAAATTAGCATGTAATAGCGCGGCAGCGTGGAGTGGGCTTGAAAGAGGATCCGGGAGGAAAAAGAAAAGGGGGGGGCGTAAAAAAAAGAAGAAAGATTGCACTTGAACTGAATATGGGTCACGGGGGGTTCGTTTATGGCGATCCCCGCGTGTTCCCGGCGGGCCGCGGGGACGGCGGCGCGGGCGGGCGCGGGGCGCGGGCGGGCCGCCAGGCGGCGCTGTGGGAGCGGGAATGTGGCGGGCCCCGCGCCGCGACCCCCGCGGGCCGCCGGGAGCGCCCCCCACCCCAGAAATGAGCCATTTACGGGGATTTTGGCGTCTTCTTGCAAATCAAAAAAAAAAAAAAAAAATGGTGCGAGGAAAACAATACGGGTATAGCTGGGCTGGAAGGCTCCTGGCGGGGCAGGCAGCGGCGGAGCGGGCTCCCGACGGCTTCGGCCCGCCGTCCCGGCTCCCCCGCGCCCGGGGCAGGGCGTCCCGAGCCAGGGGCCGGCGAGGCGGCAGAGAGTGCTCGCCCTCCGCGCCTCCGGGGCCGCCGCAGGAACCAAGTAAGTTCAGCATTTCCCTCGCCGTCGGTGCTGCTCAGGGAGAAGGCACGGTCGGGACAGGGACCGGGCGAGCACCGCCGCCCACGGCCGGGACGGGACGGGACGGGACGGGACGGGACAGGACAGGCCGCCGCCGCCGCTCGCCGCGCTCCCCCCGTGCCGTGCCGGCTGTCCGTGCCCGTGGGAAAGGGCTGCGCTTGTGTCCGCGCTGCTTCGGGCGCCGGCAGCGCCCGGTTGCTGGGGTGCGGGCATTGAGGAAGCAGGCGAGGCGGGGATGCCAGGTTCTCGGAACATCGCTTCCCCCTCGGGATGTCCGTCCCTTGAGGCTCCAGCGGTATTTGCCGGTGGCTGGCCGAGAAGGGAGCGACCACGCTGCCGTCGTCACATGGAGCCGCTTGCCAGAGCCGCCCGAAACTTAACGCGGGAGGGGGGGAGGGAAGGGAGGGAGGGGAGTAATAGTAATAAAACAAGGAAATTGTGGGTAGAAAATGTTTTAACTTTCGGTTTATTCAGGTGAAGATGGCTGTTTCTCATGTGGCAAGGCTGATGTTCAAGGCCACTGTACGAAAAATAGTGACTCGCTGCCTAAGCCTGGCTTGTCTTTGAGCCTGAGCTGGTGCCCGCTGAAGTGCAGCCAGAGCAGCCTCGGCGGGGAGCGGGCAGTGAGGGATCCATAGGGGAAAGCTGGCTGAAAACCAGACGATATATGAGCAGGAACAACGAGCCTTGTTCTCACTAAGAGGGAAAAAATAACCATGAAGTTAGTTTTAGTAGAAATTCTAACAACTCTGTGCATTTCAGTCGCTTTGAATCTCTACACTGTGTATCAAGGCAGGGTTACAAAGAAAAAGAGAAACAGTATTGTTCTTTATTTTGAGACGTCTGAATGAATGGGAAAGTTGTAGGTATAGTATAGAGCAGTGCTTGCTTTAGTTTAGCTGTCTTGAATTAAGGCTGGTTTCTAAAAATAAGTATTTCTCTTTGGACATAATTGGCTAGTCCTCTGTGCATGTGCAGACCATACAGCCTTAAAATGTATATTTATCTCACTGATTCAAAACTGATAATGTTTTGTATGCCCTTATGTTAATCACCTCTGATTAAGACATTGAGGATATTACTGGGTAATTCATATATATATTTAGTGACAGATTACAGAAATAAAGTACATTTGAAAAAGGAGCAAAAACCTTCCTTTTCTTCCATCTCAGATTTTTATATGTCTTCCATAATTTTACAGTAATGACTGCAGTTACTAATGCTCACAGAAAGTTGTACTTTTAAAGCAGAAGAAAATTACCACATCACATTGTCTACTGCATTTTTTAAAACTCTGAGCTCTACACCATCTATGGAAACACAAGTTTTCAATGAAAGCTAAATAATGATTTTCTTTTCTCTCTAATGAAATTTTAATCTTCTCTCACCAAATAAGATGTAAAGGCCGCAAAAAGGCAAACAGTGTAGCAGCACTGTGATCAAAGCTTTGAACATAGATGAATTAAAAAGTCAGCAAAGCATTACAGAATTCCATATACATGTGGCTAAGGTGTGTGCACGCCCACGTAAGTTTGAAGAGTTTTTAAGTGAAATGAAGGGGTTTCGAGTTAGTTTGCTTTACTGAAAGACTTTTCAGAATCAATACTAATATTTGTTGGATTTTGGACACATTCCTAGGAATTCCCTCTTTAGGCTATGGTGTGCAGAACAACACCACTTTTGATTTTAAATGTGGTCTTAAAAACATAACTCTGTCATCTGGTTGATCAGCTGTTTGCTATTTTGTGCTGCTCTCTGCCTGAGCAAGTACTTGTACAATATCACAATGTGAAGAATCCCATTTGTTCACTGGGGCTTACGACCAGGAATCGGGGTACATGCTTATGTGTGTGACAGCTGGGTTTCAATGGTAAGAAAACCTTTTCTTCCTAAATTTAGCATTCTGATTTGTGATGGGTGGTTTTGAGTATGCGGCATTACTTCCACAATGGAATTTTCATATCAGCTTAATGTGATGTAAAATTCAGAAGAGAAAGATACACCAGGTGACTGTAGGTTATGTTTAAATGAACGTAAGAAAGGGCAAATGTCTGACCCTGCATTACACAAGACTGGAACTCCTGTTGTTTACATCCAGCTTCATCCCCAGTCCTTTCAGTATCCGACATTGCCTTGCAACTCCAGCTGCAACAAGCAAACACTGGAGTTCTGCCTAGGGAAGTGTGCAGTCTGCCTGTCAGAAGGGCCTCAGAGGGTGAGGAAGGAAAGCCCAGTTATTGCAGAGCATGATAGTTGCAGTAGGCAGGATGGATATTATCTGGGCTCCGGGGCTGGGGCTGCACATGTATCACTTTTTTGGCAGGGTTTTTTAAATGCTTGCAGAATTTAAAGGCACACACCATGCAACAGAGGCCTACCTTGCAATACATTAACCAGATCTTTCTAGGTTGATTAATAGCTTCAGTCTTTTGTTGATGGATTTTTTTTTTTTTTTTTAACTTTAATACAGCTGGACCCTATGCTACAGAAAGAGATAATGGGTGAAGTCTTGGCTCCCCTGAAGTCAGTCACAAAACTCACTGACTTCATTGGAGCCACGTTTTCATCAACTGCCTCATAATACTTTTTATCAGCCATATGGAGGAGGTTTAAAATTGGCTTTAGAAGAAATAGAAATTAGCTCCTCTACAAATGATTTGCATGGGTTATCTGGAGGTTTTTTCTCCAGGTAATATAAATGGCAACACAAAGTATAAACTGCCAAAAAGACAAATAGGTATATAACATTTTGATTTCCTGTAACTACAGCATAACTCAAATAAAATATTATTTTAAAGTCAACAAGGTTGGATTACTTTATGTAAGACCACGGGGTCTGATGTAGATGATGCAAGGGCATGGGAAGACATTCGAAGGCACAACTGGCTGTTTACAGTTCATGACACATTTTGGAAGATGTGAAACTGTGTGTCAATGATGCTGTAACACAAGAGGCACTAAGTTAAGCAGGAGACAGTATTAATTCACAGCCCCAGCTTTTGTACATTTAGTGTTACTGAATTGTGCTTCCTCGTGATATTTTAAACAGATGCATCATAATGGACTTCTCAAAATCTGATTTAAACCATAACACCAGGAAGTACAATTTTGGTAAAAGGGGAGGGAGGGGAAAAGAAACTTCTGGACTCCCAGCCACTGCCACAGTAGTCTTTTCACAGACAGTTTTTTCTGATCCATTAGCCTGCCAGACAAGGATGGCACCTATCCAGTGTAAATATTACATTTTCAACATTTGGATGGCATTTTGAGCAGTATTTCTTATCCCGTGAGAATGTACACTTTATAAATACAATATTATCTGCAATTCAGAGCTAGGTTGGGGTAGGATATGACTTTATAATGCAAAAGATATTTAAAGAATGCTATGTATAGACTCACTTACTGAAGAAAAAAGCTTTTTCCTTTCTGTTATTTTAATTTACAGTGAAAATTACTTAAGCACAGGATCAAGCACACTTTTTTTTTTCTGGAATAGGGAGGATCCAGACATGATTTTGGAGGCATAACTCCATGTGTAGACAAGATCTGTTGCTACTGTTCAGCATAATCTGCACTGTGCATATCTTGAAGTGGAAAGCCACACTAGCATCTTTGCTAATATCCTAATATCCTCATTGGACTAAACTCTTCACTGTGTATATTCCAGTAATATCCCACTAACTGTGCCAGATGCTGACAGAACTCTGCATTGGAAATAATTATGAAAGTGAGTCAATCTTCATCCATTGCAAGTAGTGGATCTTAGAGCAAGAACTTGTTCCACCATTCCCATTCCGTTTTAAATCCTCTTTCTTGTTAAAGGGAAATCGGCCATATTTGGATGGAGCCCCAAAACAATATCTTTGTGTTCATTGTTCTAAGTAAAAACAACATAGCTAGTTTGGATAGTCTTGTGTAGGGAGGGAGGAACCACACCCAGACACAACAGTTCTATCACATGCTTAGGCTGAACTATATGCCCTGAAATTTGTGTTTCCAGTGAAAAAACCTGACCCATCTTTAACTAGAGAAGTATTGCTTAGGAGTGTTTTAATATATACTAGATACAGTCCATTAAACTGGAACAAATGTAACCCTGAAAATACTAGCTTCACATTTTCATGGTTGTAGGTATTTTTCTATACTCATTATCTGCCATTTTGAAAGAATGTTCTTATTTCTTGACTTGGAAGTACAGAGCAATGCGTTTGTCTCCTGTTTAGTTTCCCACCTTCCCTTCAGTATTGTGGCTCATGATACTTTGTGCCTTGGGCCTTATATTTACCCACTTTCAATAAAACATTATCAGCTGCTGGGTGATTCTCATTTGCTAGTTGCTGCCTGCAGATATCAAATGTGGAGGTCTCGTAGTACAGTGGAGGCCAGGACATGGAGCCTGAGTAAAAGGAAGTCCCACACCCACCTGGCTACAAGAGCAAAGTGAAAAAGAAATGGCAGATTTTCATAATGAAAAGCTGGGTAGGGAAATTCATGGCTTTCAGGCTGGTAGAAGTGCTTTACTGTGGTCCTGAAGGAGAGACACATCAGTGTGACTGGCTGGCTCCAGGCTTGTAACCAGAGCTGGGGAGTCCCTGCTGGGGTGGCTGTGGTTTTCCAAGAGCCCATGGAATGCCCTGTGGTGCCCCAGTGCAGGCAGCCAGGGCACACTTCTCTCTGGCAGAGAATTGGGTCTTATGTTTCCAGCCTTTGTCACTGCAAAAATAGCCTTGGAAATAAGAAGCCTGAGTAAACTAAGGAGCTGGCAGGAAGCTTGGAATAATAGTTCTGAGAAGTGTGAATTGTGCCCATCAAATGTGATACCTTAGAGGCCTGGTAACAATACATTCAGTGCCAGACAATATTAACTATTAATGGCAAGCCCAGTCACAACACAAATAACTGGCTAAACTGCTTATCCCACTGGGGAAGTCCATCCATATGCAGAGGAAATGCAAACTTATCAGGCCTTGAGCATTTCCAGGAAAAGGGAATGTCCCCATTTGGTACCAGGACATCTCGTTCTTGTCACTCTGCTCCCTTGGTAGCATTGTGTATTTTGCTGAAGCAGCATGTACATGGTGTGCCCTGTTAGGGAGGTGAGATGGGGAATAAGCAGAAGGATCTGGCTTATGGCCCATATCAGGAGTTGGACACGATGATCTTGGTGGGTCTCTTGAATTCAAGATACTCTATGATTCTATGAAAGCAATACAGGATGATGTGGAATGCTATGGGAAGGACTGATACATTAAAATTTTGATGATTAGCAAGAACAGCAAAAACAACAAAATAAGTTTCTGCGTGACAGATAACTGCTTTGGCCTTATACTAGGATGAGTGATGGTAAGACCAGTAGTCCCATTTTTTCCTGGGAAGGGAGTTTTTTTATACAAACCGTACAGCCAGTTGCATCAGAGTACCTGAGAGTCTAATACAGAAATGAAGCCAAAGTTATGTGTCCTGGGCATTCTGGACAGTAAAGTTTCCTTATCTTGTGTCACCGTTCCTGTAGCAGACAAGATCAATAACTCCTCCTGAAATGCTTTTGGTCCCTGGGACCAAGGCTTAGGATGGATCCAGTCACACTGCCTGGAGCCCCCCTATCCCCCTGAAGTTCTGCCTTGCTCAGGGCTCTTCATAGCACCCGCCAAAGCACACACCCACCCCTTCCTCATGGTTTACACCAATTCAGTCCATTAACCAGTAAAGCATCTCGGTCAGCTCAAGGCTCCCATAGTTTAGCTGTGAGCAAGGTCAGCAGAATTTTTAAATCAAATTGGAAGGCATATACCTTCTGGTACAGATTGGTATATATACCTTCTGGTATATATGTACACCAACATTTAAAGTGAGTAAACTATTGTCCATTCCCTACTTACTGTTGTTTAGAACAGGCTGCATCTGAGAGCCAGAGCCATCTGAGTAAGGAAGAACAGCTGCAATATCTCTAATCACATCCAGTGCTAGAAAGTTCTTTGAAGTTGCATAGCTGCTATTTCTTCTCTATGATTTCCAAATGCAGAGGGGGGGAAAAAAGAATATCAATGTTAAAAGCATCAGTCAGTCTACTTATTTGGACAACAGTTGTCTGTGTCATTTATTCTTATGGTGATTTGAAGAGGGAAAGCAGAGAATTTTTTTGATGGTTATAAAACGTACATTATTTACTTCTGAGACGAACAAAAACACAACGAAAAACCACCCTACATAGTATTTGTCAAAGGCCAAAGGCCAACATACTTATGCATTTCCAGAAGGGCATTTTTCGCTCATTACATATGATTGCTGATGGTGTGCCTGATCACTGGGTGGATCACTGGGTGTCTCTAAAGCACCACCACCATTTTCCAGCATCATCCATTCACCAGTGACACTGTCACTTTAAAATCTAACAAAAGCTTGCTGGTTTTACTTTATTCCCGTTCCTATCAGATCACTGTTACTCCAATACAAAAGAGGGCCAGAAAGAGTATGGACTGAGCCTTAATGAGCTCACTCCTCAGACCTTGCCAGTACACCAGGGGCTGCAAGTTGCCATGTCCCTCTTAGGAGGGCCAGTATAGTGCTCTGCTTGGCCAGTTTTGCCAGCCAGCGTAAGAAAAAACCAGTCTGGATGAGTTCTGGCTTTCTCAGCTCTGAGGTGTGAGGTGTATGGGAGGAGGATTGAACCGCAGGGCTGGCAGACCCCCTTCTGAGCTGGACGCTCTGACTAATGCACACAAGCTCCTCCTGGAGTAATGCTAACAAGTGCTAACACAAGGTACCCTACAACTGCTGCCGACTGTGAACACCTAATGCTGCACTTGCTCTCTGATACAGTGTATCTGGACCTTGTAACAATCATGACATTCACTCCACAATAGTTGTGTTTTATTGGGCACTGTAGATCATTACTTACTCTGTGGGACATGGTAAGACTGTATGCCAAAGGCCAGATTCTTCTTTCTTGACTTAAATAAGCAGGTTCCTCAGGTGACTGCAGTAGGAAAGTTACTTTTCAGCATGTGCAGAGCCAGCAGAAACCGTGGTCCTGCACTTAGTTCTGCAAGCCCAGTGAACACAGTGTGGCTGCACATGGTCACTGGCTCCCATCAAAGGGCTGGGGTAGATACCAGCACGTGCCTTGGCTTGTGTTATAGCTGAAATAGTAAGATTGACATACTAGTTCACTGTTTTTATTATTTTACTGTTGAAAAGCTCCAAAAAGGCTTAAAGGATTTTTTTTCTGGTACATTTCTAGCAATGTTTCAGAAGGCTGAGGGCCTCTGACAGCTGCTGCAGAGAGGAACTACCACCATTAATGTATCTCATGCCATCCAGTCATGAGGGGAAGAATGGTGGTTGCAAATGATAACCAGCATGATTAGAACCACCCATTGAAGAGATTAAGAAACTGCAAATGCTACGGTACGTGAGATGTGCTGCACCACACTACTGTGCAGATGGAAACATCTGCAGTAGAGATGGGACATTCAGAAATGTGCTACGAATTTTTCAGGCACTCTTGCAGCCCAAGACTCAGGCCACACACTGTGAGCAGATGGCTCCACTATGCTTCGCCATACACAGAAACGCTGATCTGTTGTCATGCAACGGTGTAGATTTTTGTTGATAGCAGGTTAATGGCATTTGGCAGTAACCATTGTGGAGCTTTTTTTTCTTTTTTCGGTGTCATGGGTTATTTTTCCAGAGGAACACGGCGTGGTGCTGAGATGTCCGCTCTGGTATTTCCTCAGACCACCATGTGAGGCTGGGAAAGAAGCAGCATAGCTCCTCTCTATTTCATGGGAGCCAATGACGAAGCAGGAGGTTTGGCTTGCATACAGCTGTCTGAAACAAGTTTTGAGATGAGGAGGTTTTTGATACTCAGATCCTGAGAAGCAGTATTTGCTGTGTATATATTGTGTAGCAGGCTAAGAATTAACCATGGCGGAGAAACTTGTATAAAACTGTCATGAGATTTTATTTGCTTTTTTACTTCAAGTTTGTGATAGACTTCCAGTCAGAGCAGTAATGGGCAGAAAAGCTTTGCAGTAAAAGCTGCTCAGAGTCTTAAATTACTTCCTCTTAGAGATTTTCACCTCTAAAACTACTGATAGTTTTTCTTGGAGCTGCTTAAGACATAGACACACTACCCAGAGCTCAGGATTGTGCTAGCTGAAAGCTCCAGCTAAGTTACAGTGAGCCTGCTTGTACTGCAGGCAGGTCTGATTTGCCCAGCTGCACCAAACCTCTGTTTTGGTTTCTTGACAAATGACACCCTTCTGGGAAGAGATGAAAGTTTTGTTCTGTGTCCTTGCAGCCTTATAACCCATCAAAACCTCTCTTCCACAGGGGCAACTCTGTTTTACCGAAGCACTTCACCTGGCAGACCCAAATTGGGAATTTGCAAAAACAAAAAGCAAAAGATGCTCTGAAGCAAAAGAGGGCTGTCCCGCAGAAAAATGTTTGAGTCCATGACTGGCTATTTACAAGTCACGTGTCTTAAGACCTTTTATTACATCAGGCTTTATCTGTCTAATCGCTAAGTTTCCTCCAAGACTATGAGTTGCTACAGATATCTACTTCCATTTCTGTGTATCATCAACTTTTAATCTTGTAATGCATACCAACAAAATATGTGGAAGCTCATCTCCTAAATACTGATGATAATGGCCAAGATGATCATTCAAAGACATTTATTAAGCACATTTATTCCCACGAAGCACATAAGCCTTGGTATCTTGGGTGAAGAGATAGGATATATAAACAGTTTTATTAACATGAATGAAGAGTCTTCTATTTTTCAATAACAATAGATATAACAAGTGAGAAGAGAAATTATCAACAAATTGACAATTTGGCAGGCAGAAGTACTGTCAGAGAATCAACAGGGGGAGGAATCAAAAATATGAAAAAAATTTTGAAACAGCTGCAGGAAAATGCCCACTCTGAAGCTATGTGGATATTTTTGGATGACACATGCATGGAAGACCAACATACCTAATTTTTTATCACCTGGAGGAAATGTTAATAGGTTGGACAAGTATAGAAGACATTTCAGGAGAAGCTTTAGACTGGTCACCTGATTAAACAAAGTTAAGCACATGTTTAAGGGACTTGCTGCCTTGGGATCTTAATTATTATGGACAATATCCATGTGTGTGTTTGCTTTAACATTGTCTCCTGCTGGAGAACAGCTGGCTGCAAATGGGCTGGCAAGGTAAACAGAAACAGGCCTGCAATGCCCAACAACTCAGACAAGTCTCATCACCAGCACAAATTGGTTGCCAACCTGACAAGCATGAAATGGCTCGGAAGGATCCACATTTCATAGCTGTTGTGCCTTGTGGACTGTGTCACAGACAAGCACCAAAATATTCAGGGCACAGTGACACAATATTGTTGCATGTCAAATATTGAGGAAAGAACATAGATCCTTAGCAATTCATTTTTCTTCTGAAATATGTAGGTTAATTTGGTGTTTACGAATAAACCTGTGCTCTGTTCATCTACAGTGCAATGCTGGCAGAACTGGCTGGTTCTTTGTTAGTAAACCTCAAGAGTTTATTATTTTTTAGTTAATTGTTATTTGTTCAACTCAAAGACTGATCCAAGTGATTCACAGGTTGACAGACCTACTGCTCTATCTGTCTACATGCCTAAATTTTAAATGACTGTTTGAGGTGAATCTCATTAAACAAATACAAACAGAGCCATGTCAAGGAAAGGCTGCATAGAGCTGAGTCATTCCATAGTTCCAACAGTGAGAAGAAGATGTACAGAAAGAGATGAAAACAGATATATTAGGAGAAGGTTATCTATAATACTGAGTAGTAGAATAGATACTGGCAAGAGAAAGCAAATACCTAATGATGATGCCAAGGTTTTGAGCCTGACAAGATAAGAGAGTTGTGATGACTGAGGAGACAAATGGGATGTGATGGAGAAAATTAAGAATAAAAAAAACCCCATACTCTTCTTTTGGAGAATGATAGTCTAGTGTAGAAATCTAGAACAGACAGCAGAGAAAGGAGCAGGCGTAAGGGTGCTGGATAAGGCAAAGAGACAAAACCCAGGCTTTGAGGGGTAGTTGGAGAAGATGAAACTGATAAACCTGTGTGGAAGTACACGAAAAAACCCCTCCCAGAACCACAAGAACCACAATGGGGTAAAGGAATCAGGAGATTGCACGTACCTCACATTTCCCTTATCTACCTACTCATGAACTGACTGAAGTGTGTATTAAAGTACACAAGTCAGGAGCTTCTCCCCTTGTCCTCACTGATAATGAGCTAAGTATAAGTGATGGAAGCCTGTTAAAAATGGCCTCAGACAGGTACTCAACACATAAAAATGCAATAAAAATAAAAGCTAAAATATCACTCTTTCAGGAATGGTCCAAACTATCAATTGCATAGGCTGCCTGATGGTCCTGTCCATGCTTCTTCCATGGATGTCATACCTGGGAGGCACTGCCTTTGCAGCCTTCCATTTCACAGGCAGCAGGACACCTCAGTCTCATGAGTCTGGTCTCAAAATTCATAAGCTTGCAATACACTGGCCTACTTTGCTGTCAGGACTGAACTATGAAGTGGAAAAATTTGAAATTATGTTCAAAGAGCAGAAATAGTGCTTTTGACCACCAGGGTTCACAGCATCTATATTGCAGCAATGAGACAAGTATAATTATGTTTTCCTCCTCTCATATTCCACAGAGACTTAATACTTCCCGGCTTCACCTAGTATGTACATGGAGAGAATGAATATTTACAAAGCATTCTTGAAATCACAGAGACAAGATGCATCACGAAAATATTAAGTTTGCATTTTCTGGAGCAGTGAATGACACTGCAGCAATCCTAGTCTGACCATGCACTTGCAGACCTCTCGGTGACTGGAGGACTGTGCTGTGTGACTACCAATTATGATGCTACAGCCCCTGAATGGCACCATTTTGTTGTTAAAGTGAACAAAGGATGCCTACGAGGCAGTGAAATGTAAGGTGCTGAGAGGAAAGTTTTCCGTGGCGTGCTGGGGGAATGTGGGCAGCAAGGCTAACACGACAGGACTTGATGAATGATGTTACATGAAGAGAGGCTGGGCCAGATGTGTGCATGCAGTGAATGTCTGTCCTCGGTGAGCTGGGTAACTCACTGGGAGTGAGCAAAGAAAAGCTCCTTTCTATGACAGGATTTCATCTCCCTCTTTTGTCAGGACCTTTCATTTAGAAATGCTACACTTGTAGCATGGTGGCCATGGGCTACACTATGTTAACCCATTTTGACAGGAGGGTAACACAGTGGAACAGCTTCATCAGCAGACAGGAGTGACTTGGGCTCCCTCCAAGTCAAACCCTTAGGAACCAAGCTTGCTGTTGATGAAATAATCATCACCTCAATTGTCGACAATTAGCACAAGCAAATTTGACTCTAGCTACACGCCGTAAACTCAGTACTAAGTATTCAGAAGTTTTGCACAATTAGAAGTATCTTGATAAATCTTTTAGGGTTGAACCTAAAGACAAAAAAAGGTTTTATTACATTTGGGGAATTAAAAAAAAATTGTCATCTTCTGATAAATAAATTACTTGAGTGGAGTATTTTGCCCACCTCTGGTTAGCAGTGCCATATCAGATCTTTTCTAAACAGGTAGTATTTAGTTCCAGAACACAACTAACGTCCTACTCTGCTGACTAATTGGATGCATTGTAGACAGCAGTATGTGGAGCAGAGTAAGGTTAAAGTGATAACCAGGTAGAACTTAGCCAGTTATCACAGCACTTCTAACACCAGTCACGAGAAAAGAAGTTAAGGAAGTTAATAAAGTCTCCTCTGAGTAGAGATTTCCTTTACTCTGTAGTTTTTCCATCTTTGCTAATGAAATGTATAGAAACATGTGTTACAGTGAGGATACTGCAATACATGTATCAGACAACGAGGCCTGTGGAAAGAACATATATGGACAGATTCTTGGTAGATGTTTCAGAGATGTTTATTTCCCCAGCCACGTGGCCAGGGCTCTGCCAAGGAACTGCTCAGTCCCAGGACCCGAGGGTCCTTGCCCACACGGGGGAACACAAAACAACCCATGGGGAACGAGGCTGAGCAGGGGCAGCGAAACCCCGTGTCTGTCCCCCCAGGACCCCTCTCCCAGGGCTACATGGCAGGGGGGGAGACCCCAACAAACATGTGCCAATAGTAAGGTCTTTTTTGTGTAGTTTTGCACTGAAATCTCCTGTGTTGTAAACTTCCTGTACTGAGAAAACTCTTTTTTTGGGTTACAGGCCATCTCCAGCACTGTTGGGAGAAAATACCCCATGAGAAGAGATGTTAGAGGTAGGTGGGCTCAGCACCATTGTAATGGAACATCGCAGGCCACAGTGGTGAAATATAAATGTTAGAGGTGGCAATGTATCATATAGACAGTCTTTGGCTTTAGATGAAAGAAAAGTGTGTGTAAAAATTGCAAAGCATTCTGCAGCTTGCTGGTGATTGGATCTCTGGAAGACCAGCATTTTTGTACCGTTAAACACAATATAAAGTGGTTGATTGCATGTTTTTCAGGTGGTTTTTTTCCTTTTGACTTACAAAATTTCAAGCAGATTAACAATAAAATCAATTAATGTTAACTTTATGTGACTCTTCATTGGCTGTCAAGTACAACTGGGATAATGGACCCACCAGATAAAGAAGCATGTTCCCCTCCTGAACCCATTTTTTATCTCAGTATATTACAGTGAGTTGTCTTTTCAGTGGAAGTTTGATGAGGAATCATGTTTTTCTGAGCCCTTTTTAAGACAGACAAAAATGAATTGGTCCCTCTTTAATGACCTATATCAAGCAATTTATCTAAACATTGTAATGTAGTCATACATAAAAGTTATGGCAATTCCTTCTTTTAAAACATGTAGTGATTAACTTTACTTGTGTATTTATTTCAACATGCTAGAGATGTCAGTCATGGGACTTACTTGAAAGTGTACCAACTCCCTTTTCCAGGAAATTATATTTAAGAAACCTTTAATTTTGTTGTACCTAATCGAAAGAGAAAATGCCTTTAACAATGTATGAAAATAGTTTGGATACATTAAAATCACATATAAGCACAAAATTAAAACAAAATCTGTTATCAGGACAGTATTTCATTACAAAATACTCATAAGCAGCTTTGTATTTTAGTATTCTTATGTGGGCTTATAAATGTCAGCAGTTTTCTTTCTATATTCTTTCTTTTCTCTGAGTCACTGGCAGAGTAACAGCTGAGATTTGTATTTCTTTTTAAACTATTATGCTGTTGTATGCTCTTGCTGATATGCCCTTTATTTACAATTTGTTACCTGATACCAAGTGTTATAAACTGGTACTTGTACATACAAGAAGTTGAAATGTTGCTATCAGAAAGAAAGGACATGATACTGCTTCCTTTGAGGGGCAGTAGCTGTGGCACCACCTTGGCAAGGGGGCAAGAGAGCGTTGCAGGTTTCTGTAAGATCCATTTGTGCCCTTTTGTCCCCACAAGAGCCACACTGGGGATGGTGCATGCTTCTGTAGGTCCACACTGTCCTGTTGCTCAGGGCACTGATCCCTCTTCCTGCTTAAAGGGAATCTCAATGAGGAATGTGGGGCAAATCCCCAGAACAGAGAGCTGAACAACAACCAAGAAACTGAATTTCAATGCTGTGGAGGATATTCCCCCACAAAGCCACATAAAAATAATAAAAAATGAATTCTAGACATTAGGAACTCTTAGCCAGCATTTTTAGACACCATGGATACTTATTATCATGTCCACATTGTAGGGGTTTTGATAATCTATGATAGAGCATAGATACAGTCACAGAGACTTTACCTACCTGCATTTATCATTCGGGAAAGATCATGTCTATTAATCACAGATAAAAGCACAGCCTATTGTGTCCCTGACAATTAGAGCTCTCTGCCAGCAGAGCAGACACAAATGCTAAGATGAAAGAAATGTAAGGTCTCTTTACAGGGTTCATGTTGTTTGGGTTTTTTTCATAAAATCTTGTACATGCTAGAAGTAGAATCCTGAATTTTTGTGGTGTTCTGTGAGTGCAACTTCAGCAGGGAAGGGAGGGCAAATACCTGTTTCTAGCTGCTACAAAGATATGCTGCAATTTTCAATAGGGTTGGAGGGTTACCTTGTCTTTGTGAGCTGCGCTAGAGGGGGCTCACAAAACACAGGCTGGAATATACAGGAGCTGACATGATACCCCAGCACTGAGAGCATGCAAGTCCTTGCTTTTGGAGGTGAGAGGAATGATCTGAAGGAGATAAAGAACCTTTGTGGAAAAAAAGAAAATAAAACAACAAAACCCTTTGTAAAATGTTAGTAGAAAGGAGAAATAGAAACCGTAGCAAAAAAAGGAAAAGGAACAAATAAATGGATAAATGGATGGTAGATGTGATCCCTGGTTCTGCAGGTCATGATATGAACTATTTGAGTGCATTGGTCACTTCCCAGGCAGGTCTCACCTGTTTTGAGTCTGTGACTCTTCTGCTAGTCTGCCTATTCTCTTTTAGCCATGTTTTCAACTGCAGAACAAAGCTAAGAAACTTTTCCTGACAAAGGAGCCATTGAAACTTTCCCTTGGAAATGTCTCATTTTGACAAATAATCATGAACAAATTATCTAATCAGAAGGTCCCGAGCTATGGAAAACAATCTACCCATTCATGCCTGAGCAAGATCAAACCTTTCAGCATTTGGTTGTGCATTTGTCATTTCAGTTTCACTTTGTCTAGATAAATAATAGTAAAAAATAGTAGTTTTGCTGGGGTTTTTTGTCAGAACTTCTTCACATGGCTTTGCTACCTTCCCAAGTATTAAAATAGTTTTTTAAAAAATAACAGATTTTTTCTGAAGTTCAATTTATTTATTCCTTCTGTTCGACTCTTGTACACTCTTGAGGGCAGATCTCTGATCTTTATCTATGAAGCATCTAGTACATAAGGCTGTAAAGCATTGATGCAGGAACTTAGATAACTGCTCTTGGTTGTGGTGGTTCCCAGTACAAGGGGTCCAGGTCACAAATGTGTTTTCAGGGTTGGGGCAGCTGGTGGTACATGCTGGGAGCTGGCATCTGGGAACCCTGAGGCAGCTTTGGGATACTTGGGGCTCTTCTCAGAACCACACCCTTCAGTGTCCTTTCCATGGAAGGATGAGGGAGAAGCTGGGATAAGAAAATCCAAGCACGCCTGGGTCTTACCTGCAGGAGGCTCCGAGATGGCTGGAGCAGGCACTCCCACCCTGGGTGCACACTCCAGACATACCCTGGGTTTCCTCTCTCAGATATGGCCTAAGGGGCTGCTTCGGTGCAAATAATAATTTATGATAGTAGCACATACATCTGTAAGAATAACATGTTCATAATAAATAATATATGCTTTCAGAGCGATTCAGTGGCCATAAACAGCACTTTAATTTGCTTCTTAATTTCCCCAAAGAAGTTACCTGCTGTATGAGAAATCCAAAGCAGTGTTCTTCAAGCCCTAGCAAGATATATGATCCTGCAAACAATAAAATCCTGTAAAAATTGCTCCTATTTTTTCCTTATAAACTGATTTGTAATTTATTTCTGTCAACATTCTGAACTCTGAGTAAGCTTGGTGCTGGAAGACCAGAGACAGAGAGCACATTTTAAGACTATTTGGTTTTCTGATTTTTACAAGTTCGAAGAGAAATAACATTTACTCTTGGTTGCCAAATATTTCCCCTATATTTATTTTCAAATCAGCTGGGTTTTCTGCAGAAAACAGAACTCTCCTTTTCTTGCCCTTTTATAGAAGGATTTATTTATATTTTAATTCAGGAAAGCTGCCATTTGGAGAGAGTGGAAGGTCTAGGAGGAAGGCTGCAGTGTGCAATGTGTCATCAGGGCAGTTGTGTATATTGTAGCACTTGTTCAGGAACCAAAAGTATGAGCCTTGGCTTGCTTGACAGGAGAAAAACCATTGGCATTCTGGGTCCTGATACAAGTTCTTATGAAAAGTATTATCCTTGCACACACTGCTTTCCCAGTCAAAAATTCATCCTCAGCTCCTGCACCTACTCTCACTGCACCACACCTTTGGAGTGAATTCACAGCAAGTGCAGTGGCATGGGGTGCTATGGCAGGAGGGACAGAGGTGTTCCTATTTAGCTAAAATGGTAGAAGCAGCATTATTACAGCAGTGTTGGTATTAGTTTTCTTCTTTAAGGGTGAATATTTTGCTCTGCATTTTTAATTTACTCTTGTATATCAGATTTTATCTGACCAACAAAATCCCGTCATCCCATCAGCCAGATCCTGACCACTCCTGATATCCCATCAGGACTCTTAAAAAGCTTCTGATATTCATCAACATTATGGGTGTTATAATGGTTATTTTTTTCATTGTTAGGTAGAATAAGATGGGTAATTTTAAACTGTTGGGTTTGGGATCGGATTTCTCCCTTCTGACCATCCAGAAAATATAAAAGGCAAACTGACAAGTTGATGTTAGCTCCAGCTTGAGATCATTTACAAGCTCTTTTTTTTTTTTTTTTTTAATTTAGATAAATTTATCTTTAAATTCTTATATCCAACTTAACCCGAAATAATCCAGAGCCTTGGAAATGTTCTTGGAAAGAAAAGGATTTCTCTACATCTGAGAACTGCTTTCAGAAATGTCAGGAATGAAATCTCTGAAAAGGCAAGTAAATGAAAATTCGTTGGAAGACATAAATGTGGTTCACAGCTGCTTTCTGGGACTGGGAGTGTTTGGGGTGTTGGAAACTAAGCACAGGTCTCTGTCACTGAGATGAATTGATGTCACCTCAGCAGAGTTGGAACCCGTTTGCTTCTCCTGTCTGTTAGGAGGGCTGTGCAAAGGGGGTTGTCAGTGTGCATGCAGCCTTTAGTCAATAAGGGATTCTCATCTGTGTGACATCCATCATTGTTTTACACAGGGATTTAGGAACCAATGTGGCTTAAGCTGAGTCACATCATGGGGACAGAAAAAGCGAAGTCAGATGTGGTTTCCAGCTAATCAAAAGGCTTTGTAACTTTGAAACTCCTCTAGAGATAAAGCAGATCTGTGTCTGAAACAGTGTGTTATCATTTTTATTAAAATATTCTTTCACTGTCATTGTGTTCAGGGACGTTCACTAGCACAGGCAGATGTGCAACTAAAAATGTCTGAAAATGCAGTAATAAAATATCTAGGAACTGTATCAACAGGCAACTCACTTCACACAGGCCACCGAGGAGACATCAGATGCTAATGAACCTGAGCCTTTGCTGAGGTCATGTAGTAGAGTAGGTCATTGAGTAGAATGAGTAGAATTTACCCCAAAGCATTGATAATATGTGATTAGAGGACATAAGCACTGCTAAAAACATAAACTGAAGTCACACATGGGGAACCAACAAATAATTTGCATCCTGAAATATGAAACTCTTACCACCCCACACAAGTGCTTTTAAATTGCAGTGCTGGATAGAGATGCTCCAGTACTGACCTCATACAGTCAGCACCCAAAACTAAGAGCATCACACTAACCCAGTGCCTTTGCTTGCACTTAGCCCAGAGTGACATCATTGTGCTAAATCACTTGTACAGGCAGAACTGAGATGCTGGGTGTAATGGAGACATCTTCAAAAGAGGAATTTAGGAAGTCTGTGTTGAAGCCATGATGCTGACAATGTTCAGAGTTGGTAAGTGCTGTAAAGACCATGTGCCATGGAAATCGAGGAAAGACAATCAGCCAGAAGTAACTGATTTGTATCCAAGTTGTACTATCCCCTGCTGCAAAATGCAGGCACAGGAATAAGTTCCTGGGTAGCCAGTGATACCAGCTACATTTTTATTGAATAGATATGCTTTTAGAAACCCTCTGGAGCTCCACTACACTCTACCCTATCAGTTCTTCCTCCTACTGAAACCTTCTTATCTTCAGCCTTTTGTTGATGTTCTTCCTTGTCCTACACTTCTCCCAAATTTTATTGGGGAAAAAGTGGCACCTCTGTTCATACAGCTTGAGTTCCTCCCCCTTTCTGAAAAGCAGACGGAAAGAAAGAGCAGAGAATTAGAAAAGCCTCAGTCTTGTTTTGATGTCAGTGAGACTTTCACATAAGTTAAAACAGCAGTCCCAAGCACAGAAAGAACTACCTATGAAACTGTTTTTATAAACAACATTTTGTAAATGTTATGTAAGCTGAACTGATCTGCAATACCTAAACTTTTCATTGCTTTTCATGGCAGAGGAAAGAAGATATTATAAATATGTAAAATAAGGCACTAGTACATTAACATAAATAACTAATAAATTGTAAAGCTTTGTAGAAAACAGAAAACTGCTAATGGAATAATGTACGTTTGTTGATTCTTGGAGCAGACACTGGCCATACATCATGCACCAAAGCAAGTGCTAAGAGCATCAGCACGTAACAGCATTATTTAAACTTCTTTTATGGGAGAGATTAAAGAGTCATTAAAGCAGCCCATACTGAGTCACCGGTTCCATTCTCTATTTTCTCTTTTTTGGTTGCATACCAGAAACTATCACAGGATTTGGGGTTTTCATTAGTACTTATATCCTTAAAGCAATTACCTTCATGGCAGTCGACCACCAAATTATCAATAATGAAAACCGCCCTTCCTAAAGGACCAGCCCAAAGATCAGAAGCATAAGATTCAGTAATTCCATTGGGTCATCCTACTTCATTTAAGCTTGCCAGATAATGTCAGGAAAGGATTATCATGTGGTCTGTGATTCCATTTCTTTGCTGCTTTGACTAACAGATATTACAATGGGCAAAAGACGGTGTCGACTCCTGGCCCACAAGAACTGACCCAAACCCATCAACCATTGCATGTAGAACACAAAATACAGTGACAAGATAAGTGCTAATTACGGTTGGTCACCCGAGTCTGGCATGGATTTGAATGAAGGAGTAAAGGACATAGACAAAAGCACATGATGATCAAAGCTCCTGCAGAGGTGGTTATTTTCAAAAATATAGATTTGTATGTAAAGATCTTGATTCAAGCAATTTTCCCCGCATGTTTCTGCAGCTTGTGGGGTTACTCACATTCTTAAAACTAATTTGAAATGGATTACCACCAACATAAGCCTTCCCCATTCAGCATTAGGGACACCAGGAACAAAAGGTAACCCACTCTTCTGAGGAGGAAACTATTAAATCCCATACATCCAGCCAGGGCATGGGGAAAGACAAGCGCCATAGCTGTGCTCTGGTGTATATGCTGCAGCTTTGTAAATTTGGCCCTTCCTTTCATGTTAAGGAATGAAAATACTTTAGAGCCAAGTGAAAGGGATGAATTGCAGGTTGAAAGTCCTTGGGTTATTGGTGCTCTTTATGCCAGATAAAAAAAATAATAGAGCTCAATGGAATGGAAATCTCCATAGTCTGCCATACATTGAATTTGTTTATGGTTCACTTGGCACAATTTTTTTCCCCTTGGACAATAAATGGACTTTTAAGCTGAAAGTTAATTTTTACTTTTAAAAGGCTCTGGCTGTAAAAAATGGACAAATTAGCAGCAATGAGCACTTTCACACAGGAGAAAATGATTCATTAACTGTTCTTTCACCATTGTAGAAGAGCCCATTTTTGGCTGGTCCTCAGAGAGTCCAAGGATGCCTATAATACAAGAAATGTTTAGAAAAACTTCATTGCACAGAGAAAATTCCAGGCTTCAATGTTCTTCTTGAGAGAGTTCAGTAGTTGCTTTATTCTCTGCGTGAGTGTGTGTGTGTGTGTGTATGTTTATACACAAAATTAGGTTCTAGGAAAGGAGAAGTGCATTTATGCAAAAAGCAATTCATCAACCACTTCTGTGCTCAGAATTCACTAAGGTAATTTAGATACTTAAATGGCAAGGTAGTTTAGGTAAGGTATGCAATAAATGTTTCCCCCAACCCCTTCAAACAGTTAGAGTAATGGAAAATGTGCGCTCTAAATGAATCTTTTCAGTAAAGTAATTCTTGTTTTAATTATTTATCAGTTAGAAAATATGAAATATAATGACATAGCAAACTTCTCTGGAACCTCTTTTCACGTTGAGGGAGCGTTCTTACATTAGCTGGAGTTTTATGCGGGCTGTAACTAAAAGGCTAACATAATGCAGTGTGTGGCACTAATCTGTTTCTCGTAATATTAAATGTGCAGCAAGCACCTACCACAATGAGCAGACCCTTTGGATCTATTTGCAATATTTTCACCATGGCCTTGACCTTAGTGATGTCAGGCATATATTATATCTCCACTATAATTTACTATTGACATCATGGATTAAATTTGTTGTTTCAGCTAATGCAACAGAGCAAGCAAGGTAGATTGTGAAACAAAGCCAGCTGCTGAAATACGAGGGTTGTCAAGTATAAATTTACAAAAGATATTCAGACTGAGCACAGAAGACAAAAATAAATGGTCAGAGAAGCTGTTTTTGACAGACTGCAAAGGGCTAGAGACTTAAACTTGAGCATTGTAAATCCAAATGTCACAAAACACTGTTACAGAATGTGAGACATGTCTATTTCTCAGGAATATAAATGGTGATATGAAACCAAACTTTCAAGATGCTGTGCATTTTTGAAAAGTCTATCACTATGTCCTGATAAGAAACTTAGTGATCTTTTCCTCTTAGCCTTAAAAGAAGGAAATTCATCATTTAAATTCAGTGACCAACATAACAACTGTATTTGGGACAGGTAGTTTATAAAAATAGCAAAAAAAAAAGACTTTGTATAGTTTTTTTGATTTCAAAAAAAATACATTAAGCTGACTGATTCGTTCTCTTGGCGAAATTTAGCCAAACATATATCATGCCAAATTCCTATTTGGGCATTCATATGGATAGATGGTAGTTTCCGGCTGTTATGTGTCTGTGGAAGAACAGCACTATATAATTTTTTTTTTTTTTTTTAGGTGTTGCGTCATTGACATAACTCGGGGTAGGTTCTCTTGCCAAGGCTTTTCTGTGGTTCCCAGAATGACATACTGCCTGACCACCTGAGAAGGGATTCAGTAAAGAGAGACACCCATGGAGCAAGGTGGGCAGCTGAGGCTGGGGAGCATCCTGCAATGGCCTCAGCTTCCAAATTCTCAAATCATGAAGCCAGTAAGTGAAAAAAGAGGCACAGCATGTTGGCCAAAGGCTCCACCTTGGAGACTTTCAGCTCTGTGTTTGGCTCAGCAACAAACATGCTCTTTCTTATTTATTTGCAGTTGAGGGAATAAATCTAACCCGAGGAAATTAAACTCTGACTCCGTGACCCAAATAAGTTGTCAGCACAGATTTAAGAGGAACATATCATAGTCACAGGACCATCAATGAAGCAACTGTGGGTTCTACCAAAATATAAACACAGGGCACTCTTTTGGGATAAACGCAGAGATGGGAATGATACCTTTCTGTGTGACATTTGGAATACCTCCAAAACAGCTGCATTTTGTGGAACCCTTTCCTCCAGTGCAAATCCATTCATGGCCTGAGTGATGGAGTGGCTACCTCTAGCAGCTGAAGATCAGAGGAGGTAAAATAATGGCTAGCAAGAGCAGGGCTTGTTTTCAGGGGGCTCATAGTTTCTTGTTGAGCTTTTTCACTACTCAAAAGGCCCAATCTTAAATAAAAATTGGGATGGGTTAAAGCAAGGTTCCGACACATGACTAAAAGCAGTGTTAAGACAAATGGTCTACAGCTTTCTCCTGTTGTGTCAAAGATGCTGTGGAAGATGATCAGTGTAGGCCAGACCCAGAGAGGTTCCATGCTTCACTCACTGCAAATACCTTTCTGGAGCAGCTGGGATACACTGTGCTGCAATAGGTAAGAACAACAGCGTGCCACATGAGCTTAGTATTAATTTTGATTAATTTTGCAGGTCAAGCATGAAATGCCCCTTGTAGTGCTCTCTGGTGTTAAACAATTTACACCAGTTTAGAATTTTCCAATCTTCACATCAATTATTTGTGACAATTTCAGATAGCTATCTAATTTTGGCAATGCAGTATTCATACCTAGGACTTCATTCCCTATATATTGATTTTCTCTAAGCCCTGCTTTTTTGGGAAAATCTTTTACATTCATACACCTGGTTAGCAGATGTGGCTTGGCTATTATATGTGATGCAATTAATCTAAAAGGCTGGCGTCACAGGACTTTCCGTGATGCTGTGGCAGCATTATTGTGATTCATTAGTGTCACTTCCTCAGCAAGTTGTAATTGGCAGTGCATACTGTTTCTGTAAAAAATCAGTCACTGTGGTGGTAGGAAAAAGAATGGCATATTTTCTTTTCTGAGGAAAACAAAGGTTATCCTTGCTTACACATCTAGTGTGAATGTAAAATGAACAAGCTCCATCCTTAATTTGCCTCTTCTACCTCACTGCAAAGCCTAGGTGTTAGAGGATGGCGTCGAGATGCATTCACCAGACAAAAAGTGTTTCCTATTATTAATGGCTGGAGGAGCCCTCTGTGTAATCAAAGGGCACAGCTGCAGTGATATACGGCCAGTGACAAACTGAGAGATCTTTCCTTCTCACTGCTACAAGCTTGCCAGCTTGCAGCCAGCAACTTCTAGCGCTGTATATCTGCAAGATAAATAGCACAAGATATGAATATACGCAGTGCTTACAGTCTTGAAAAGTATTGTTATATCCCCCACATACAATCATTCTAAATATGACTTGAGTGCATTTTTCACAATTTCAGAGCTATTCTTGCTGTTTGGAAATAGATGCAGTTTCTGAGCAGAGATTTAAAACCCTCTAACAGTGCTGCTTTCGGAGGTCTGGTTTGGAAGCGTATGTTGTACAGCTGATGGTGTCAGCAAAGCAGCTTTCACGAGATTCATAGCTCTCTTTTGCAGTGACAAGCAGCACTGAACTTTTCAGTGAAAGGAATCAGCTAAAGGAGATACAAGAAAACATTTTTATTCTTCTGATGCATCTATGACAAAGCAATCTAAGGAAAGAACTCATTTTCTTCAATATGCGTGAATTTCAGAAAAAGCCATGGTAGCCGTTTTCTTTTGTAGCTGTTTCTAGTCACGTTTTAGTCCTTCTGTTTTTACAAAAAAAAGATATTCTGTGTGGCACCGTTTCCTTAAGCTAAGGGTGTATCTGAACTGAAAACTTTAAAGCTGAATAGGGAGCAATTGCCAGTGAAAAGTGAAGCAAACAAAGGTTCTTGGTAAATAAAGAATTATGTGCCCTTTTACCTGGTTTGCTGTTGGTTTAAGTGGGTCCAGATTTCCACAAACATGAAACCAAAGCCATCAGTGGGCAAGACCAGCCCTTCCATGGAGCCAGTGTCAGGAGGGCGTCCCCACGCACACACACGCACATGCAGGCACACAGGCACATGCACACACGGAGGAAGTTGGTGCCGCTCTGTGACCTTTCCATGAACTTTCTAGGAGATGCAAAGATCAGTCAAGAAGCCAAAGGTCAGCATTCATGCTGGTCACAAGCAAAAATCAGTTTTAACCAGTCACTGGAAGAGTGTTTCTGCCCCTTGAGTTATCTCAGCAAAATACTAATAACTGCATTTTGGACAGTGGAAAATTGACTCAGTCAGTGTTCAGCATGGCTCAGTGTTGCTGCACTCATTTGATAACTTGTTAGAAGCTATGTTCACTTTTCCCCTGTAATATATCTGTTCAGGGGAAAGATGGAGTTAAATAATATGAAGGATGTGGCACAATATGAGAAAAATCTGGGAATTCAGAGTGAACAGTGCCACTGCTGGTGTTCGTGAGACACGAAAGTATGAGCTGAAGAAAGGAAATTACATGTCGATTGCCTATGAAGAAAAACATTGAGTTAAAAGCAAGGCAACAGTAAAGGAAGTCTGCAATTTCAGTTGTAATTGACTTGTCCAGCCTCTCACACAGTACTTGGTATCGGATTATACCACAGTGGTATCTTTGTTTAAATCAGAGTTTTTAAAAAAGAGAATCAGAATGAAATATACAAGTAATATAATCCTACTTTCAGCAGGTCAGAAGTGAAAACAAATGTGGTGATTTTGCTTCTGCTGTAGCCTGAGGTGGACATTTGCCCATGTGACAGCATACAAGATACATTTTAGCACAAAACTCCCATTGACTGCAACGGGACCCTGATCGAACCCAGACACAACAAGTGCTGTATCCTAGAAGAAGCACAAACCTCTACCATATGAGTGTCTTTACTACAGCAGGCTGGGAGGATCTTGGTCTAAGAAATGAGTTATTAGGAACATTACTTTGTTTCCCCTTGCCTTTGTTTTTCTCGCTGGCACAGTCTAATAAATTAATAGTTAAGTTCCACTTAGGAAAAATGATGAGTGAAGCTCAAGAGATGAAGCTACAGAGATGTGAAATTTTGGTTACAGATTGGAAAAGGATACCTTGAGTTTTTAGCAGTGTACTTTAATAACAGCAAGTCGTTTATTAATATATTTTTATCTAACATGTTATGAAATCTCTCAATATATATTCTTCAACTCAGGAAGTTTTCCAAGTAAAGCAAAGTAAAAGGAAAAGAACATAAAATATTTTGCCCATATTGGCTTATTGGTGACTTCAATTATTTCTCATACTTATTCTTTTTTAGAGTCATCTGGATTATTTTGACCACTTCTTTGCATCTTTTAACTCCTAAAACAAATTATTTCACCAATAATTGCTCACTCTGGGGCTAATTTCACTGTGCTTTCTTTTGTAAAAAACAAAACAAACAAAAAACCTAAACAAAACAGTTGGGTTCGTTGGGTTCGTTGTCCGGTTTTTGCACTAGAATATGAGTGAAAATGTCTCTGCATGACCCAAAACTGCAGCACTTCCTGCCCTGTCACTGAGAACTGAAGTGCTTTTGAGAATAGGGTCAGGAGCCATCAGGAGCACTGAGGGTGCTTTGTGCCTGCCCAAGCAGTGGGAAGGCAGCTCCTCGCAGCTGGACCAGAGCTGGGCTGAAGCTTCCAGCTTCTCCGTGAAGGGGTCTGAGGACTATGGACTCAGTGGTAATTCTAGATGAGGCTTGGGCTGGGATAGTAAAACAAGCTGTAAATTAAACAAGTTCAGGGCAGGCAGTATTTAATATAATACAGGGAGGACTTACAGCCAGGGCTACTCTTCTGTCTCCATTGCAGAGGAGAATAATGGAAAATTCGATCTTTTAATCTTTCTGCAAATATTTGAACTCTTTTTAAACTCCTTCTGATGGTTGCATTTACTTCATATTTGTGCCAGCACTTCTGTATGTGGGAGTGCTCACAGATTCTGAAGTGACTGTGGAGCATCTTCTTGTTCCATCAGCCAGTAGAGAAATATTACCCAGCAGCAAATAAATGGTACTGGCCAACTTCTACTCGGGTATGAAAGCATCTTGCCAGAGAACACTCTGATCCACATGCACTGACTTTTTTTAAAAGCTGGAAGAGTCTGAGAGGACTATAAAAGAAGCTAAAGTCATGCTAATGTTTTAAAATGGTAAACATGATGACTAATAGACATTCACCCTATTAAGATGAAAAGAGGCATCATCCCAGTCTTGGAAGCTTAACACTGGAGAAAATCAGTACATAATTAAATGACGGCAGCAGAACATTCATCTTGGCACATTTTCAGGGAAGTTAAGTCTTGTTAGACAAACGTAGTCTTAGTTTCTTTGATGAAATAGCAAGTTCTGGTAATAAAGTTAAAAACCCTGCCAAAGCTACATAGTCCCATTGAATGGACTAAACCAAACAAAGAGATGATATTGAGTAACTGGGAACTGAAAGTCACTATGCTCTGTTGAGGGCTCACAGGCCTTGTTCCTCTCCTGTTCTACAGCTGATGGTAACAGCAAGGCAGGGGCAGGGACACACTGCCCATATAGGAACAGTAACCAGAGTCAGCCAAAATCCACACATCCCAGACAAGTCCATAGGGCCAAGGCTGGTCTGGGGTCAAGCAAGGAAGTCAGGTCAGCAAGGCCAGGTGGGGCTTGGCACAGTAAAAGGCGGGCAGAGATACACTTACAATGTAACTTCAGTAAGGACCAAGGGCAAAAAGCCTGACCTTGAATGCAGCTTGGACACCACTGGACAAAAGCCTCACAACAAGGCTTTCTCCAGATCTTTTTCATGCAGCTCTTTCTCACAGCTTGGCTGCTTTCCTAGCAGCTCGATCCAGGGTCCACAACTGCATGGCATTAGAACAGCCCTGGAGTGCAGCAGTGAAAGCCATGGCAGGGCTGAGGAGAAGAGCCTGCAGAGCAGCTCAGGGCCTCAGCTGGGATTTGGGAATAATGGTAGCTAAACAAAGAATCACAGACTTTTAATGCAATATACAGAGGAGGATGTAAAGGCAAGAAGATACACAGCCTTAACTGGATTTCAGAAGGGGCTATCATACCTGAAAATAGCATTAGTGAAAAAGCTCATGGGAATATTAGGTTGGTTCTTGAAGTGCATTATGAAACTAAAAAAAAAAAAAAGGTTTAAAACCCCCCCAACATTCAAAGAAATAAAGACCCAGGAAAACATGCCTTAATCTATTAAGGTTATCCAAGAAGGAGTTAAAAAGTGACTTAATCAAAGTCTGCAGGTATCTACATAAGGAAGAGATTTCTGATAACAAATAGCTATTTAGTCTTACAGAAAAAGGCACAATAAGATCCAACGGTTGGAAGCTGTTGTACTTTCTCTAGCATGGGCCATTAATCATTGGAACAACCTACCACAGGATGTGGTAGATCATTTGAAGTCTTTAAATCAGGACTGCATCTTTACAAAAGAAATTCCTTCTCTCAAACAGAAAATTTACATCTGATGGCGAAACTGAATTGTGCAAGGATTGAGGAGAAAGCCTTTAAAATATATTAAATTAAAGAAAAACAGCTCAGTGGAAAAATAAAGACAAATAAGTGGGATGTTATAGGGCAGCATAAGAAATTCTTGTGCCTTTGTCACTAAAACTCACACAGCTGTTTACAAGACTGAATTTATGGAAAAAAAGCAGTGAGGGGAAAGGAGAAAGGTATTCTTTCTAAAATATATGTCTTCTGTCCTTTAAACACAGTGTGAAAAAGACACGCTTTTTCCTTGAAGTTCATCTGGTGGCATTCTGACTGCACATGGTGATGGTCTCACCAGTTGTTATTTATGAAGCATGGATTCTTGGGCATGGTTAAAAAATACCAGTTGGCCTTCTTTCAGTTAAATCCCATTCCTTTGAGGTGAATTTAATCATGCCTGAAAGATATCTGTAAAACAGAAGCACTCTGAGTTTCCTACAGAGAAAAAAGGAAGATACCAGCCTGCGGGAGAGAATACAGCCCTTATGTCAAAAAGAGCAAACAGATAGGGTGCAATTCCAGGACTATACTTTTGAGTTCAGACCACCTAAGTTTATAGTCAGGGATCCCACGAGGAGGGACAGGAATATATGAGGATATTTGCTACTTGTTATAGTTAAGAGCACTAAACATTTATGTAATTCTAGTGCTCTGCTTTGATAGGAACTTCTTTTTGCTGGGAGCTGCCCAAACAGAAAAGAAAAGGGCAGGGAGCAGACAATCCATGCACGGGAAGAGCACTGCAGCCTAAAGCCTCCAGCAGCCTGCACAGAAAACTTGAGCTGGTCTTTCAGAGTTGCTGCCATGACAGAAAAAGGGCTCTGGTTTCCTGCCTGCTTTGACCATGCATGAAAAGTCTTTCTCTTGAGATTTTATTTATGGTTTTAGCCTCTGATATGCAAACAGCTGTTGGATTAAAGTGTATGTTCCAAGTTCACTGGGCTTTTCATGATCAGAGAATAATAGTAAAGAGCTGGATGCAGAGATTATGCTGGCTTTGCTCCACTTGTCCTTTGGGATCCAGTAGTTATGTCCCTAACCCTTCTGTGACCTAAGCATATGTAATACATGTAGTACAGCTCGAGATGGCGCAGAAGGAAATGAAAATGCATAGGGGTATACCTGCTAATTTATTACCTGCATGCCAAGGCACACAGCGGCACAGCTGCGTGTGTGTGCGTGCTCTGTGAGCGTGCATGCCACATGTGCACCCCATCCCCCCGCTGCAAGAGGACAGATTCCCAGTTAAAACTGGGACCTCTCTGGAGTAAGTGGTTCATGCCTGTACTATTCCCGGAAAACCTGCTGCAGTACGAGTAAGAATCAGTTGCAACAATTCAGTACAGTTCCTACTGTCAAGTCTTTAAATTCATTAGCCATTTCAAATACTTTGCCATTTACATTGTTGGATCACTTCTTCTCTTTCCATAAACTTATAAAAACAAACAATTAGTTAAGAAAATTTCTATGGCTTTTCTCTCCACACAAGTCATTATTAGTCTTCCTTTTTCTAAAGCCTGCTGTTGGACTGAGCAGCATTTTTACCCCCTGGGATCTGTGTTTCACCAGTGATGGTCACCAGATGAGGCTGTTTCATGCTGACACAAAGTACCATCTCCACAGAGGCTGAACATCTCTGAATTACCCCACAAGTGCTGCTGGCTAGAGGAGCCAGGGGGAAGACAAGAGGCTCAGCTGCTGTTCGGCATGTCACAGCACCAAACTGACAGTCAGCATAGCCCAGATCCCACACAGAAACCCCCATGGGCTTTGAATCAAGCCTTAAGCATTTACAGTACTTTGGGACTCTGTGTGCATGTGTGTGGTTTCTGGGTGTATGTTTCAATTTTGTTTTGTTCTGGAAATACCAAGTATGTCCTTCGAGACCATTAGAAATGAAGGTTATACAGACATGGTAAAAGACCACTGTAGGCAAGGATAATAAAATATGAAATTATTACGAGACACATAACAACTGGTTTAAAATAGGAAGTGCTGAGTTTTTCAAGTTTGGCAAGTATGATTATTTTTCTCTTTCATTTTCTGAGCACCTGTGAATATATAGAGTCCTAATTTGAGAACTAGAACTAACTGGGTTTGTTTATGAGCAAGCAATATAAACTCATCTATCAGACTCATCAGTACGTGCGCCAAATCATAAATTACCATCTCACTGTTGGCTTTTAGAGAACAGTGACACTTACTCCATGTGAAGATGTGCCCCTTATTTTTGAATCAGGAAAGCTAAGAGCTTTGCTTCTGGCAAGGACAACTCTAAAAGGAATAATTCCTAATGCAATCTGCCCTTGAAATAAAGCTTCCTCTCATCTGCATTCCCCATGTCATCTGATACGGGTTTCAAATACGAAATTTTCATTGTTTTTCTATGACATTGTCAGGATGGGAAGAAATATTAGCAACATTATTCCTAACAAAATCTGCATGAAGTCATCACACATTTGACTTCCTGCTAGACATAAATCCATTATCCTACAAACTGTGTTGCTCACATGATATTCCTACTAAGCAGCTGCAGTTGATAAGAACTACTCTGCATAATTTGCTTTGAAGTACCTTTAAGATAGGATTAACCAGATGATGTATTCTTTTTTTTCTTTCCCTCTTTCCCTCTGTCTTTCTTGGTGGTGGTGGTGTCGTCATCATCATGGTCCTGTTCCTACAGAGAGGCGTGTGGACTGCAGATACCCACATAATATCTGTATACCTTGTGGGCAGATTGTCTGTATCTTACATTAAATTTGTTTAAACCTGAATGTTTGGACTGCTAGAAATAACACAGGGAAATCTGGAACTGCTAAAATCAGAAAATAAAAAGCCACTGTAGTTAACCAGTATGACAGTGCTTGAAAATATATCTGATTTACCAACAAATGAATGTTCTATCTTTCCATCAGCTGCTTTCAAGTCCAAGTATGCATTGTTTTTAAAAACATGATCTCATTAGCAAGAACACTTTGGCATTATCTGAAAAAAAATAAAATAGTTTATATTTGTACTGAGTCACAAAATCCCTGTCTCTGAGACACTGAATTGTTTCGTAGCTTCTTCCAAGGGATAGTTTTGTTGTGTGGAGAATCACATCTTTGCTCACTTGTTTTCTGTGTCAGTTGCCATACACAATGCAAAGGAAATAACTGTGAAAATGCAAATGAACATTCTTATGTAAGTGAGCTAATATGATAGCATAGTGTACATCTGAGTGGCTCAGAAAACTAATGGGCACCATTCTGAACTGTGGGAACATGAGCCATGGTGAAAAAGTTGGAATTCAGATTTATTGCTTCTTCCTTCTCATCTTCAATGCTTGAATAAAAGAAAGAAACATTTAAAGGATGCAAGTTTAAGTGTCTTAATCTCATCAGCTTAGGCTTGGCCTTTTGCTCTTCTATGTTCAAATGAAGCACCTCATCAAAATTACATTACAATTATAAATAAAATCAAGGTGCACTTTTTATTAATTTTTGCTTTTTATCCTCCCTCTGTTTGAACACATTGGCTCTGAAGTCTCCTGGCTGCAGCCGCTGGGTGTTTAGAGGCAATACTGCAGACTTTTAGGTTTTATGTTTTCTACAAGAACAATATAACATGATACTGACAATCATAAACAGATACTAGGTTGTTTCAGTTTGGAAACAATTGCAGCCATATAACCCTTGGTGGGCTCTTTTATATGAACTTTTGTTTTTCTCTGTACAATGGCTAACATGGGAACTATCCCCCATCCAATAGAGCAGCTTGTATTTGCTCAGGAAATGGTTAAGTTACAGCTGGTCACCCCTGTTACTTCATGGAAATGCTTTGATTTGTCTTCCATACTAAAACAGTTAGAGTCATTTGTTTTACTAACAACTCCCCTCAGAGCAGAACCTCAATACCATCTTAAAGCAAAATTAACTTCACACATGACTTTGTCAAGAAGCTCATTTCCAGAGTTCAAATTTCATGAAATCTGGACACAGTGTAGTTAGGAGGACAGACTTTGGAAATATTATTTCCTTTGTTGTGCTGCCCATACTGCTCATTCACCCAAGGATTTTTCAGGTAACATAAATGCAACGCTTTCCTAAGTGTATAAAAATGCCTGTACTTGAACAGGCTACCCAGCTTGGCCATTGCCAAGAGGGCACTGGGCAAAATATTTGTATCTTCAACCTGCACTTTGACTCATTCAAAGCCTAACTTCAAGAATGTGTCCACAGCTGCTACACTAAAATAACATTTTTTTTAAGCTTCTGATAATTTGTAAAATATTTGGCATATCTAAGAGTAGGGAATAATTCTGGACTGGCTCATCACTTTCAAAATGGGGAAAATGTAGCTGCAGCCTCCCAAATCAACTGACAAGGCAGCTTAGAGATACCAACAGAAGTAGATGGACAGCAAACATGGGGCTTGTATGCATCTTACTCCACCCTTCTCTGAGGAGTCGTGTGAATATGAAGCTTTTTAGTGTTAAATTTGAATACGTCCTGTAAGGGAAAAAAAAAAAAAACCAACCAAACAACAAAATAAAACAAACAAAAAATTATTGTAGTTTAATGGTGGTAAGTCTAGTTTATTTAGCACATCCAGATCAGTTGAGAACACTTTCTGGACTTGAAAAAGAAAAAAATGCAAGATTTCTCTTTGTTAGAATTTCAAAGCACTTCGCATTCACCACAAACTGCCTGCAAACAGTAAAGCTCAGAATACCAGCCTGTATCATTAACCTTTTAGGACTCAATCAAAGCAGGGTTGTGTGACATTAATGAATGCTTTAATGTGGTATATAAAAGCTAAAAAACATGGAAACTGGCAATGATTCATCAAATTTAATATTCCATCAAACATTTAATTTTGAAGACTGACACTTTTTAAAAATAATGCAATAGACTAGAAGTTCAGAAGAGTGCCTTTAATGAAAGTCATTCCCCTCTTTTTAGGACTTTTCCAAATTGTATTTAGATGCCCAATAAAAGCAAGAAAAGTGCATAAAAAACTGAAACAGTTATGCGACCTTCTAAATACATTTGAACATATTTTATGGAATCTGTTGAGAAAAGTGAAGGAAGTTGTCCTTATAAATACACTTGCAGTTTAGGTCACACATTGTCTGCAGTCATTGCTAGGAGGCAAAAGCCCTGTTGTAAAACAGCTGGGCTTCTTGGCTTGGGGCAAAGGCAAATTCCAGAGCCAGAAACCTAATTAGACACTTTTGGAATTCACAGCACCCTTTCATGCTATGACCTTTTCCTTTCTGCTTTCCCCTTGCTTCTCTACAGCTCACCCCCATATGTCCTCCTCCCCCCTGTCCCCACATGAACATTTGATCCTCTCCTTACTAAATATGTTGCTCTTTATTGTATAAATACTGTCTACTGGCCAAATTCAATCCTGCTGGTAGTAAAACCAACTTGGAAGTCAACAAGTTTATGTCATGGATAAATTTGCCCCTGTAATGCATTTAACTTGTAAGAGACTCTATGCTTATCCATTCTCCTAAAAAGTTTCAAAAACATGGACTGCAGAGAAGTGATGTCAAAGAAACAGTTTTATCTATCCTGGAAAATTGCAAAGTCTCCAAAGAATCCTCATGTTGCCCTGGAAAGAAAAGCAAAATAGTCTGACTTTTTCCAAAACCCAGCAACACATGGTCTAACCCTGCCCCATTGCCAGGGCACCCACATGAATGCAG
Source organism: Coloeus monedula (assembly GCF_965178545.1). Lineage (NCBI taxonomy): Eukaryota > Metazoa > Chordata > Aves > Passeriformes > Corvidae > Coloeus > Coloeus monedula. The sequence continues at coordinate 18,064,140 of NC_138787.1, forward strand.
AGAGCCCACGTTCAAATTCCTGGAGGGACTTGAACCTGGATCATCCACATGTGACAGGTAGATATGCCAGCTCCTGGTCTCACATTGGCTTTTTTTTGGACTGAAGTAGAAATTCTGCTCTGAACCTGGTGTTTTTCACTGAAAGATTTTGCATATCCCAAAGTGTTTTTCATATTCACAGATAGGTATTTTTCAATGAACAGTGTCTCACCAAAAATTTGCCAACCTCCTATATCCTCAGACAAACACATGCAAAACTTTTCTAAAAGACTGGTGCACTTTAATTTAAATGTTATATGTGTCAAGGGGAAATAATATCCAAAAACACATAGATACAAGAATCTAGGTGTCTTATAAAATAAATGTGCAACTGATAGGAATGAAGGCTATTAAATGCCACTGAAGATGTATAATTTACAGTGAGACTATTATATATCATTTTCTTAAATTGTTTTTATAACATAAGCTGCAATTCTTATCCAAACTCATTTCCAACCAAAGAGCATGTTCCCTCACAGAGATTTTTCACTTAACTGAAAACTGCAGGATTCATCCATTTAAAAAAAAAAAAAAAAAGGAAAGTATGATAAATAGGATATTTTAACTGAATTGGGTAATGGAGAACTGCTGTGCCACTCCTGAGAAATGTCTATAATTCACTTATGCCTTCTGGTATTTGTATAGCATGGTAACTCATGAATCACAAGGTAGCTATCATAAAAAAAACAATGTCTCCTTGACAAAAAATACATTTAACTCAGCTGAGATTTGCAGTTAAGATTCATGCCAACATTTTTAAAATCTCAAATGCTATTATGTTACACTTGGGGAACTGTTTTTGTAAACCTGTGCACTTTGGTGGTACATTTCCTGTTCCGAGTCCCAGAAAGCACTAACGAATTGCTTCTCGCCATGTTCCTGGCAGGATTATTCTCACTTTGCAGATGGTAAAACTGAGGCAGAGGAGCTCACTACGGTGACCACGGGAGAAGTGTAGTTCAAAGCTCAAAGCAGAAGGCAGAAGTAAACGCTGCTTTGGGCAACTGGTAGCCAATGTTTTCCATGGTTGCCAGCTTCAGCAGTAGGGATCTTGCTTCCTCTTCGACTACCCACCCGCAGTACCTTTCCTCTAGCTGCCCTTTTGCACAACTAAGTGGACTTTTTAAACTTTTTGTTTGTTATGGAAATGCATCTTTTTCACTAGCCAAAGGCATTCTGATGCAGTGTTGGCCTGTGAGGAAAGAAACAGAAGGGTTTAGGCAGATTTTTATGAAATACGTAGAGCAGTTGGGATAGGAGCAGGTGAGAGGTGCCTACCATGGGATGTCAGTATGCTTTTGTCACATTTAGAAATGGTGAGAAACAGTACTTATCACAATCACTGGCAATGGGAAAGGGAAGAAAATACTTACAGGATGTGCAGGGGAAATGGCCAGAGTTGGGTTTTCCTCCAAACAGAAAGAGTTCATCTCTCAAGGCCTGTGGGGCAGAGAGTAAATATCAGTTGGTATTTGGAGTGTGCCAGAGGTGCCAGGTGAGAGGAGATCCTGCAGAATAAAGTCCCAATATCAACAGAGAAAGAAACAAAAACCAGAAGGCTCTTCGTGACTTCAAATCCACAGAATATTGCCTCTACTATGGCAGTTGGGGAATCATAGTCCTGGGCTTCATGTCACAACCAGAGCCAGGCACCTTGGGCTGATTTCCAGTTCACCCCAGCCCCATGTCTTCAGCCAGGACTGAATGGGTGCAGCATCTCCCTCAGCCTGGGCCCTAAAAATCTCTCTTACTTCATATTCCACAAAAAGCGTGTAGCTACTGCATGCTATTGCTTTTTGCTTGAGATGAAGTATTTCAATCACTGAAAAATACCATTCATTATCATTTGCAACTGTAATTTTAATCATAAACTAAATCTCAAAGCAAAACTAAGTGTGCATGATGCTAAGTGGTCAGCATCATCAAAATCCCCTGGAAAAACTAATTAGTATGTTACTATATATCTGGATACCTGGGAGATAAATGTTGTTTGCATCCCCTTCCCTAACGACAGAAGGGAGATGGTTCAGTAAAACACCCTACCTCTTAATATGCAGGGTTTGTTGTAGGAGCAGCTCAATTCATATTTCCACCAGTTTGATGGTAAGTGAGCAGCAGTAGCAATATTAATCTGCAGTAACCTGTCAGTGAACTCTACAGCTAATATGATGTAGTTATGATTTTACCATCAATCAGAACTGAACAGGCCCTGGACAATCCTTACAGCACTGCCTCAAAAAATCTAATTGTGCAAAAGCTTCATCGGTTTCCAACATTTCTTTTTTATCTGTCACAGACTTTTGGCCTACTACACAACCTTTTATTATTGGTCTTATTGCATTAGCTTGTTGGACAAAAAAAAAAAAGGCTAAATCTAAGAGTTCCCCTGCATTCCATCATTTGTTACCATGTAGGATCCTATTTGACAGTTCCATATTACTTTAGATTTAGATAAATATTCTTAGGACATATGGTATTGCATGAACTTTTGAACCACTGATTGCCAATGTATAAAAAAAGGCTAAAAATATTTTTACCTCTGCATTTGCATGTTCAAATCTATAAGAAATAGATAACAAAATGGGAGAATTAAGCTGTAACCAGGATTGGATTAGACAAAATGTAAACCCAGACTTTTTTTTTCTTTCAATTAATTATATTCACAGAGCAGAAGAATAGTTGAAAAATTAATTATTAAGAGCAAATATGAACTTCTACAGGAGTTAGAGTTCTACTAGTAATTAGGATAACTGTTTGTTCTTCTTTTCAGGCAGTTTAAGTACAACCATCTATTACATAGTTTTGTAGTTTAAATTAGATGGGGGGGGGGGGGGGGGGGGTGTAAATATCATAAAAGAAACACAGACAGGCATTCCCAGCCAGAAGCTTTCCTTCAAACAGTGGCCATAAGAGATTACAACTTGCAGTGAGAGACATTACAACCACACTATTTCTGGTGAGTTTACTACACAAGAAGTTCTGGTGTAACTTTTGTGACTTTAAACATATAAACCCATCAAGGAAGATGAACTATTAACATTATCTGTTTAGTCATTTTAATCTTTTGCATCTTAAATGTAATCAGGCTTTTCAGAACTGAAATTGCTAATCAGCATGTTGGATAAATGTTTCCATTTTAAAATGTGCACATTTAGACAAAACAGCCGGCTGTAAAGAATATATTTATATTTGTGATTTAATGTATCACAAACTTTATATTTGATTTTATTTAGCTTTACCAAGAAACTGAGAATTTTTTTGCTAGCATGGTCTGTTCTGACAGCAGTTTTACAGCAGCAGAAAAGCATGGAGTAATAAATGAGGTGTGCATACAATGCATTATGTAGTCTTTAAAGCGAGCATGTCTTTTTAACAAAGCAAAATTTTTTTACACAATTTCAAGTGATTTCATCCCTTTCTAACATGAGCTCAATTCATGCAAAGCAATACAGATTGTGCATAAATAGAACACAGCACTCTTCTCTACTACAATGGCTGTTCATTAATTTAGCAAACTGTTCAAAATTGAGGGGAAATATTTTTTTTAGAAGAATTCTAACTTCAAAGAAATATTTTTTATGATATGAACATCAAATGAATAGCTGAGTTTTAGCCTTCAATCAATCATAATGTAAAGTAATTGTAATCTAATAAAAATAGCCATACAAAATAAGGAAATGGCAGTTGCATCCTGTTAAAAACATGCAGGAATGCAGCTTTGGAACTACTGAGAGAACCGCGGCTGTAGAAAGACAAAAACAGGATGTTAAATTCTTACGACAATTGGAAGCAACTGATTTTTTAAGCACCCACCACCACCCGTGATAATTTGTTCAGCAGCCTCTAGGGGGTTCCGTGTGACTGCAGAACCCTGCAATTTTATGAGCACCTGAAAACAGGTTATCAGAGATACAGGCATTTACACTGAAATTGAAAATTTCCTGCTGCATTGTCACTGCTGCAAATTTGACTGCTACACTAGCTACAGTGTTCTCTAAAGTGAAAATCACAAAAGAAAGTTCTTGAGAACTTCAGCCCACTTCACAATGTGTACTGTCATCATGGCAGTAATAAAAACATTCATTATAATTAATATAATTACATTAAATCCATATATTCATTCCTTAGGCAAGTGTATTTAAATGCCAACCACAAATTTATTCACTTTCCTTTATGTTAACAATTACTTAACTTCTTGTTTTAGAAGGCTGTCAGTAAGGAACACTAGTTTTTCTTCATTATTTCATATTCCTGTTTTTGCACGAGGCTGGAACTTTACCACCATGTACCAATTCTCCTCTGTACTTTAAGAGTCAACTACAAGATTTTATAGATTCCTGCTATTAAAAACAAACAAACAAACAAAAAAAAAAAAAAAAAAAAAAAAAAAAAACACTAGACTGTTAATAACAGAATGGAAAAAAAAAATTAAGTTAGTCTGGTACAATGTGTCATGCCTGGCCAACCACAAATATAGCAATAGAATTACAAGCTCAGTTGGTTAGGGAACAATAAAGCCACATAAAAGTTCAAAGATTAATAACAGTATAATTATCAAAAAACCTTAAGCCATTCTTTAATGAATATTATAAAAATAACAACATTTGGGGATTTTAAAACTATTAGTCTGGATTTTTCAAACATGAGAACGTGTAGTCAGAAATCCTGATTTTCTCTAGAGAAGGTCATTGAAGAAAAGGCTGAATATTACCAGAGCCTGCTAAATTATTCTGGTTTGCTATGATACCTGCAAAGCACCACAGACATTGCAACATGTCAGTCCTCTTAGTCATAGCTGTCACAAGAGGCTGATTTTTACCTTATACTTGTGGGGAAATTGATAGAATGAGCTATACAAATAATTCCTATACTGAGGATTTTCTTAACCTTTATTATTCACGTGGCCTCAGTGTAAGGTAAAAGGTAAATAAATGAAAGTTCTAGCTGTCACAACTTTAACTGCAAATTATAAAACACCTCTTGTTATTCAGTGAGTTCATTTTGAAGTCAAACCTAGGCATTCTATAGAACAGGGATAGATGAGTCCAGGAATCAATGCCTGGCTTTTCTGGCCTCATAGTTCATAGCCAGAGGAATGCTTGAGTACATTTACTTCTGGGCATGGTCCTTCTTGTGATGGACTATCAGGCAGGGATGTCATGCCCTCTTGTGCCTGATACACTTTTGTCATCCTACATCTTTGGAAACCAAAATTTAAATGAGGCTTGTCCAAAATGGAATTTAATACCCTACAGTTTAAGCTGTCCGTGGGACTTCGGGCGAGTGTTGTCCTGGTCACAAACTACAGTCACAGACAGCCCCCACCACAAGTATGCTGTGACTGGGTCAGAGGTTTGGTGGTTCCTGTTGCATGGGAAAGCTCCCGGACTACCTCCTGAAAACACAGCCCCACCTTCCTGTGGATTTATGGCATGGAAATTGAAATAAGATTAGTAAAAGCAAAGTGATGGGCTATAAAAAGGATTGCGAAATATACAGTGAAATTTGATACTGCCCAGCTCACGAGAGCATGTTACACTTCAGCCAGAACACCAGTTACCAGCGAGGTCACTGTACCTGCACACAGCTTATTTTGCTTTATACTGGCACTGCAATACACGTTTGGGTGAATACCAGTTACCAGCAAGCAGGAAGGTAGAATTTTAAAAATTGCTAGGTTAGACTGTGAGAACACTGACACACAACAGGTACAATTTTTTTCTCATTTTAAACATATTTTTAAAGACTTATATGTGTTTCAAAACACTTAAACCCAATGACTGCTTTTCTTAGACAACCTACTACCTGATGTACATTGCACCAGCTACTGCCTGTTTCATCTCCCAAAATAGATGCTTATCTAGTGAAAGCAAGTGAGCTGGAAAGCATCTTCTCAGCCTCTGCTAACCAAGAGATGATGTAACAAGTCCAGGATCTTCAGAACTCTCCAAAAGGATACATTGAGAATTCATTTTTTCCAAAATGTCATTCAGGGATGGGTAACATGCATGCATGACACATGGGCTATCTCAGAGCCAACCCAGGAAAGAGGCAGACAACGTGAATAACAAATGTCTCTTACTTTGTGGTCAGTCATAGGAGACCTCACTCAAAGTTCAGTCAGGTTAATAACATTTTGAATGTTTACTCCAAATTAATTTGTTTCAGATTCTGTATAATTATGAACAAGTCGAGAAAGGCTTCCTTGTGTTAAAAAAACACGAGATATCAAAATTCACAAAATTGAAAATAAAATGTGACAGGGAATCAAACATATCCTTATTTCAAGATACTAATATTTCCTTTTTGAACACTTAAGCTTGTATTGAGTTAGCCTGAGTTTCAAAGGAAAATGTAACTTCAAACAATTTTTGTTTTCTATTAAGAAAATGTTGACACAAGTCCTTCAAAAATTAAAAAAATTTCCCACTACTTTCTAAACGAAAGATTTTGAAACTATGACCCTTCCTTGAAATCATTTTGGTTGCAATGACTCAGTAGTTTTATGAGAAAACATACCATTTTGACTACACGTGACTCCCTATCCCCTTGTGAAATCCCAGAGAGAGCAATTCCCATCCTGTCATTTGGGTCACATTTGGGTCCATTGCCTAACATTTCTGTGAAGTGGGTAGACAGTTCAGGAGTATTTTAATTCTTCCTTCACATATATTTAAAAAAAAAAAGTGTTGTGTGCATAATGCAATGAGATTAATGTCAATCTTAAAAGTAAAATTAACAATAAAATAAAATTCATAATCAGGGCATGAAAGCTCTTGAAAGTAGCAGCTCGACAGACTATTTTCTGACACATTGACCTTATGTACACAGTGAGGGCAGTGAACACAAGCCTGTTCTCCATTCCCATCAGAGTGCAGGGGAAGGGTTACAACAGCCCATCATGCAGCTTCCCTGCTTTTATTCTAAACCAAGAGGCCAATAGTTTCCTCTGTAATTGACCTGAAGGACGTTTAAAAATAATTAATAGGATTTGGTGCAACTAGTATTATTTGTTGTGTTGTGTGCCTTCTAGTTTTTTATTGCCTGCTTCCAGAGCTTAAAGACTTTTCTTCAGAAAGCTTGAATAACAACTGTTCTGAAAGGAGTCCCAAGGCAAGACAGAGTATAAATAGCTCTGCAAGCACAACAAGATGAAGGCTCCACAGAGGCGAAAGCACATTCAGTAATTAAAAAATACTGAATCATTTAAGTAGGGAATATCCCTTTACAGTTGCAGGACATATATATTAAAAACACTACCAGGATCTGAGTTGTTTTTAACTGTCATGCCAATGGAAGTAATGCATAAACAGGAAGGGTCAATGCACAAGGGGAACAGTCTGGTCCACGTGCAGAACTCTTCCTGAGGCAGGTCCACCTTCTTCACTTCCCTTCAAAGAAGGAACAGACTTTTGTCACCCTTCTAAGAGCATGTAAGCCATGTGTTCTCTTCCTACAGCTGCAGATCCACCAGCACCATGTGCCTAAGCCATCCAGTCCCAGGAGGGTCTTGCCACCTCCAGGCCCTCTCCAGAGGACCAAGAGCTGCCAGAGTGGTGAGCGTAGGGTGGACATGTGGATGGAGTCCCCACCACAGCCCCCTTATATATTTATTTATTTACTTATTAGACCACTACCTACACCATGACTGCTTTATTTTCAGAGGATCTGGTTTCTCCACACTCCCATGGTTTCCACAGGTGGAGCAAACCCAGCCATGTGTAGTACCCCTCTGCACCAGCAGCCAGCTCTGATGTGAAGCAGCTAACTGACCGCACAGGGAAAGCTGTGGTTTAACTGGCTCTTCTCCTTGGGCCTTTCATACTGGGATTGACTTGACTTTATAGGAAGTCCTGACATGCAACCAATGTACAAGGCCTTCCAAAGTCTCACGAGCCACTGAGGGGGGCTAAGCAGGGCCCTACCTGACATTGCAGCACCATCCATCATGTCAGCAACCTCCACAGCTCTGGGAGCATGATTTGTTAGTTAACACAGCCTTTGTTAGCTCACTCTCCAGTAGCATACACCAATGGAGATCTACAGCTTTCAAAAATCTGCCAACAGTAGACAAGGGACTTAACAAAAACTAGGCCAGGTCCAAACTATGCGCTGATTTTAATCAATCAAAAATGTGGCAGAAAATATTTATTTCTTTACTATCCAGACGATCTTCCTTGCCATAGAATATGAGGCAGGTTATCTTTGCAATTAAAATGAGACTGATGTCCCTTAAATCTAGTTTTTATCCCCTTTTAAACATGTGCAAGGAGTAGGAAACAGAAACCTTATGTACGCGGACTCTTGCCTGTTGTAGTTTACCTCTTTATTTATAGGAGCAAGCATATATGCAGCACAGATATTCTAACAACTACTGGTGGTGCACTGCACACTGTATCAGAGGAATAAAGAACAGAGCTGATGGAATGGGGAAAGTAATTTACTGTGCACTGGTTTCAGCTGCCAGTGATTGCAACAGGAACTCAGCAGATGTTTTCTTGATAAAGGTTGTTTCTTGTTGCAGAAGCAGCAGCAAAATCCATAGCATTTTTCTGCAGGGCTCTGCACATCATGATTCTGCCATTTCAGTTAGTCTTAACAGCTGGAGGATAAAAAAAATGTTCCACTGCATTATTTGAAATTTGTCACGTTGATTTAGTTTCATTACTGTTATTAAATTTTATTCTGGTATGGTTTACATATCAAGAATACATAATGGGTTTCTGTGTGGCCTGGGATTTATTCCTTGAATGAGGAAAGGACTCTACTGTGACAAAGTCATAAAGCCTTATTGACTTGATCCTTTGCCATAAACACAGGATTCAGGGAGTTAGACTGAATATTAAATTGATACAATGGTTGTATTTTCATCAGGAGAATAACTCCTTCCAAAAAAGAACCTAACAATGAGTCTAGATCTGTGGAATTTTTTTAGAAATCTTCTATTAGCAGGCACAAATGGGAAAATATTCTCCTAATTAGGCAATAAGGGTAGAGAGAAACAGCACAGACATGCATATTTAACATATTGTTCAGATCCTGAAGGAAAATAAAATAAGACAAAAAATGTAACAAAAATTAAATGTGCACAGACATATGGAAGGACTTAAATATGCAAAAGGGTGTTTCTAAACAAAGAAATACCGAACACAAAAAGGCCTTTCAAAATATAAGTTGTACTGAAAGACAAGATGAACAAACAAATTGAAATTACAGACGACACTCCAGTTTGATTCAAATTCAGTTTTTGGATCTCTTCTTTTGTAATGAACCACTCACGGATCCAAAAAACTTTTGAGATGGCTCTAAATTTTGTGTTATAAGCCAGCAGCTAAATGTGAGTGACTGCCACTTTGTCACGTTCCTGGAGGGCAATTTGCACATAGGAGAAAGTTGCCATGTCATATAATGTAAATTACTCAAGATCACGTCACCTCAGAGAGATATACTCTTGCTGATTTGTAAATTAAAGACAAGCCACAAAAGTTCCTAATTCCTTCACAACATAACTACTCATGAGTTTATGCTGAAAGACTGCCATCAAAAGGTAATAAATCTTCAGGAAATAATATCACAATTCTAGCTCAAAAGCACTCATGACTTTTTCCCAACTTTCTCTGGAATATTTCTTCCAAAAGAAAGCAGATGGCAAAATACTCAGTGGGTCAACTTTTGTGTTCAGACACTCCCAGGGGTTTCCGTTAATTCAAGTTGTCTTAAGATCACCACATTTTTCCTTGTTTCACTATCAGAAGCATTATTTGAAACCAGCGTTGCTGTTCAGTGCATTCTGGATGCATAAGCGTAAGGGGAAAAGCAAAATAACGCTACTCACTGAATTGGAATGGCAGATCCAGGACATGCCTGGGTCCAACCCAAATCCATCCTTCTCCTGGTGAAGCCCTTGGACAGATGACCTGACCTCTGCCAACCCAGCCACCCAACCAGGCAAAACCAGGTCTTCTCTGAAACTCACACACCACTGCTGAGCTGAAGTGTCTCAAGAAGCTAAATCACTATAGAGTACCAGATTTATTTATCTACAGGTTTACTGGGGAAAAACAAATTCCTTAGAGGACAGATTTGCAGAAGAATTCAGTGCTGACCTCATTGTGTCATTACTGATGTCAGCGAAACCTGCTGAAACAAAATAAGCCCAGTGATGGACGAGTCTGCAAACCTCACATGCTGTAAACCACAAAGAGGTTCACAGCACCTTCATTCGCTGCATTGCTGCTAAGGAACAAAGCCCAGCCAGGGACAAGGGCTTCTGGCAGCTCACGAGGGAGCGTGTCAGGCCACACAGCCCCCAGCGTGGTGTCCCCAGCCTGGTGGGCGCCGGAGACGTGCGCTCGAGCATGGGGAGTCCCATCAATCGTGTTTGTGCCAAGGTCCCGGGTGTTGCCAGGGGTTACTGTGCACACAGCAAGGGACAGGGGCTGCACAACGAGGGGAAAAGCGTTTCAGCCCAAAAAAGGAAAACATCGGCTACAGAAATGCAACAGCAGAGGCAAACCACCAGAGATAATCAAATGTTAATATAACCACATTCCTTTCCAGTATGATGAAAAAACATCAGAAAGCATGAAGAACATGTTTCAAGTAACAGAGGGGTTTTTCTAACAATAAATTCAGATAACTCATATGCAACTGTATGAAGACTGCCACTGCAGACCTACAAAATCAGCTTGGCACACCTCCATGGGAGCTGTGCTGCTGGGCTGGGGCCAGGCAGGACCCCCTCGCTCTGCTCCCAGCTGCTCCCAGTGCCCACAGCCACCACCAACCCTGACCCAGCAGAGAAGGAGGCTGAAATATGGCTGCTGGCACCTACCAGCCATGAGGTTCAAGCAGTCCACAACTGGGAGGCATTAAACATTTCCGGCTTTGTACACACCAATGGCATCTCCTGAGCAGCTGTGCAGAGGAAAGGTGGAGGAGCCCCCCACAACACCTATTCTGAGTGAAGGCAGCCAGAAAAACAGCCAACGCCTAAATGTTGCCTGTTCCATCTTCAGACCACACACATTTGCAGTTAGTCACCTAACTGCAGGCTGTTCTTCAGGTGCTTTCATTTCTCAAGCTTGCACACAGTGAGGAAACAATACTCTGCTAGTCCTAGGTTAAAAAAAAAACAACTTTAAATTTTTATAAGAGCACAAAGCTGTTGGCTTGAGAGTCCTGTTTTCCATAAAACTCACATTCATAACAAGCAATAAAAATGGAAGTTTGCTGCAATATAACTCATGAGTCTGCCTAAAACTTGGATCTGAAGAGATCGCCATTAAAGGTAAAATGTAGCATAGGCTTCATGCCGTGCTACAGACCATTCTTTTGTTTCTTTCAATAACAGAGAGTGCTAACTATGATACAGTTTTATAAGGAAGTCACCTATTTTCTAACAACATGACTGAAATTAGCCATTCATTACATGTAGGCTCTTAACTACTATTAATTGATATCTCTTTCCTTCTCCTCTCTGAGTAAGCCAAGAATACTTTGTTAAATTCTATCCTAACTCAACATTGATATTTACTGCATTCCATATAAAATTAGACATTCCTCTGTTTAAAAGGAGTCAGATTAAAGCCAGAGACCTGACCTGCTAAGGGTGGCGCTTTTCACAATTTTTACCAATTTCTTTGATAAGATTCACATTTAAGGCACAAGGCTGTAGCAGAACATCAGATGACACATGCAGAAAAAACATGCTGCTCTGAGTCCATTCTGCCTAAGTACAATGGATTCATAGCACATGGAAATCAATAGCAGACTTTGCATAGACAGTATTGAACTTTAGCTGCATCCAGCAGTATGGAAAAAGGACAATATGCAGTGGGGGAAACAATGGTTCTGTCAATTAACCTGGCTACAGTGCACTGCTACCATATCCAAGAGGACTACAGGCAGTCATTGCAGCACATTCCAAGGAACTTCTGAAAGAGTGAGCCCTACCTGTAGTCAAAGTAGTCACTGTAAGAATACCCCTAATAACTTAAACTTAGATGTTGATAGAACCAGACAGCATCTCAAAAAAATTTCTCTATCCAGGAATATAACTCAGAATGTTAAGTATTAGAAATGTGAATTATTAGACCAGCCTCATGCCTTTCTCCTAACAACAGGAGAAATCTCCTGCAACATTATTTCCTAGTACTTTTGTGTGCTTATTGTTATTTTAAGCATACCACACCAAGTGGCAAAGAATGCTGGGTAAATGAAATAAGAAAGAGATTTTTTTTACCTCACTATAGGTCTTGTTCATGCCACATGGTCAATTTGCCTGCCATCCCTTTGCTTTCCCACCTTTAATAGGAGAGAAAGTAATACCTGTCTGTTCCTTAAGACATTTATGCTGATTACTTATCACTTACCAAAATCTTTCAAACTGAAAGAAGTGTCACAGAGGCAATATGAGACATAAATTTGTCTTTCACTGTGTTTCTTACTTCCTTTTTGTGTTGAGAGCTAAGACTCGTTTCTGATAGCTATCATGTTCCACTTCTTCTCTCATCAATTATTTGAAGAAGTTACTGTCATCCAAGGCTATGTTTCTAATGATTTTTTTAGTTGTGTAATTTAAAGAGTGCAAAATCATTCAATTTCATCTTATTCTGGAGATCACTAACTGTAATTATACATGGAAATGATGAAATGAAGAAAAACTACATATACTCTGATCCACTTTCAGGGTCTAGCATAAGAAATCCAGGTCAGTTATGCTAATTTCAAACAGTGTCAATTCACCAGTGCTACAGAAAAAATAAAGACAGGTATCAAGTTATGGAGCAAAAGTTTGTTCACAACAAAGATTTCATTTTCCTCACAGAAACAGTGGAGCTAAATAAAAAGACAAATTATTCTCTTCTGACTATTTGGTCAATCAAGAATTGCAAGTAAAATATAAACACACCTTAAGCCCGATCCCAAACCCAAAAGACACCCCTCCCCAAAACCTTCATCCCTTCCAAATCAGTTGAAAAAGACATATTGCAAAATTTCATGTTAAGCAAAGAGTTCAAGGAGATTGACCTTGGTTCTTTCAAAGGCTTTAAAAAGTATTCTTTGAAGAAAAGAAATGCTAGTAAGAACAGATCCTTTCACACATGAGAAGAGTAAATGAAAGATTCAGAAATGGCTCTGACATTAAGTTCCTTTTCAAGTATTTTCTCAGTGGGAAAAAAAAGGAAGAAATGCTGGGAGCACTGAGAGAGAGTGGCATGAGGATCCTGCAAAAGAAACTGCAACAACTGATAAAGGACATATACGGAAACACATAAGGGAAATGTGAACAAATAAAAAAACCTAGACAAAATGCATTCTACAGGACTTAAAAGAATTAGTTAAACTCCTTTATGTTCACTGTGCATGAGCCAAATGACTGAAAAAATAGAGCAGAGAGAAATATTAACATTACCACCTCAAACACCAGCAAGGGTACTGCAGACAGACTCTCCTGTAAATCCAGTTTCTCTTCCTAATGGTCACTCGTCTTCAGTGAGCCTTGGGTGCAGGGCCTCGAGCAAGGGCAGGGGACTATCCAAGTGCAGATGAGCTTTAATAGGGGCCCGATGTATCTCACAGGACCTTAGCTGAGAAAGTAATTCACATTGGCTCAGCCATTTCCATGTGGGTTTTAAATTCCTGAGGTAATGAGATTACAGGAAATAAGCTGCAATGTAGCAAGGTGGTGGGAACTGTCTCCTGGCTGCCATGTGGATGACTGCTAGGAGCAGTCTGTTGGACTTCTTTATTAATGATCTGGAAAAGAGAGTACACAGCACTTGGATGAAACTCACAGATACGAGTATGAAAGACAGCAAGATAGTGTACAAAGAAAATAATAGAGAATTTCCTACAAAAGCTAGAACCATGGAAACAAAATAACTAAAGGAGATTCAAGTTGGAAAATAATGCATCCTGGGAGAGCATCTGAGAAGGAAAAACAGGAAGGAGAAATCTCAGATGCAATAATGATGGAAGAGCTGTAGGGAGACAGCTCATGCTAAATGACGTGAATTGGTAATGGGATATGGCGTGAAAAGGCCAATACTATATTGGACAGGGTAAATAGCTTCACATCACTGAGAAAGGAACAAATACCACTTCCTGCATGCTGCTGGTACAGCTCCATCTGGAATATTATACACGTTTCTGGATATTGACAAATTTGAGAGTTCAGAGTAGAGCACCAAACATGATCCAAAGACTAAGAGGACTGATTTATGAGGAGACATTAGAAGAGTTAAAAATATAAATTGCTTGGCTAAGAAATGATTAATGGGGGACATGATAACAGCCTACTTATATTTGAAGAAGACCACCGGTGAAGGAAAGGCATTTTTCAGCAGGATTCTCAAGGAACATCAGAATCCAGACACCAACTGAGAAGCAAAAACATATACTGAGTATCAAGAAATACTTACTGATCATGAATTATGATAATCTGTGGAATAATTTCCTCAGTAGGAGAGGAATGGAGCTTTTACTTGTGGCTTTTAAACACAGACTTGAAAAATTCCTTAAGAAACCTATGTACCCACAACTGCAAAAGTTTGAACTCTGACCTCTGACCCATTCCAGTTTAGCCAAGATGTGTGCAGTCTACAATTCCCCCTTCCCCAAGATGATTTGGGCATATTTGCAAAGATGTTACATTCTTATTTGTGTTTCTTCCCATGCTGTTTGCTACCCTGGCATTAATCAAACTAAAATAAACCATAGCTGCTGTTAGAGAAGTACTTTTGTTACTTGAGTGCCGGCAAAAGTCTCAGCACCTGTCTTACCACTGCATGCAAATAACAAACCAGCAGTCAGTCACCGACAGAGCCTTTCAGTGACTGGGTTCTTGATGAGTTACATTCAAGGTAAACATTAGATGCAAGTGCTTCTTCCTTTTTTTTAAGGTGAAAAAATAATGGTATAGCAAAGCCTTACTACTCTGGTTTGTCAGAAAGCTCATGGCTGGCCAATAACACTGGAAAAACAATATGAACCTGGCAAGGCATGGAGCTGGAAGGTAATTTGAATCCTTCTTCATCCAGCCACAGGGTGTTACCAGGGAGATACAACGCCATAAGACATGTCATGCAGAACAGAAGTTTTAAATCTTGCAGCTCCCTTAGCTAGATATATCTCCCAAAGTTAGATTAATTGTGTATCTTTCATCTTCAGCTATCTCTGAAAGGACTTATCTTTATCTCTGCTTTCAGAGGCCCATAAATTTCTCTGTGTTCAAAGGCTTCATCCCTTCCCCCAGTCCCTCTCTAGTTCAGATATCCTCAAACTCCAACACGACTGGCAAATCTCTCTGAATTTAATCCCCTTAAATTATCTTCCCCTTCATACCTCCTTCCATGTCTTTTTACCAATTTCCTTCCAGTGCTTCACTGCTAAGTTCATCCTTGCTGAATCCTTCTGTTGGCAACCTCCTTTCTACCAAGAACTTCCCCATTATGGAAATCAACATTGGTACTTTCTTTTTTTCCTACGACATATTTCCCGGGTACTACAGACCTAAAATATTTAAAGGCAAAGTCAATTTTAAAACCATGAAGTTTGTTTGAATGTTTTAACTTTTTCCATGGACATCTTTTTCCCCTCTCCAGAGGCAAAATTATTCATAAACTGTTACCAATGGTTATGCTTAAAGTGTTGGCTGAAGGACCTAGTGTGAAATATATTCGACTTTGACACTTGTTTTCTGCTAAGGAATTTAAATCCCTAAAAAAAAAATTGATTTAGTTTATAAGCAGGCAGCTATGTTTTCAATGTAATTTTTATTCATGTTTTTCTTCATCAGATATGACTGATTCAGGTAGATCAGTCCCTGTACACTAGGTTACCATAATTATGCACTATACCCATTTCAAAATTAGTTCCAGCTAGTTAGCTTCACTGCAAGACAATTCACACTGCCAATTGAGAATTTAACGTAGTTTGATGATGGATACATATAAACAGCAAAATCCATTATTTATACACTGTAGGAAATAAACTCTCTGGCTGGCCAGGGACATGAAGCATGTGAAGGGTTTTCATTTTAGATGGTTGGAAATTTTAAACTCAAGCAGCTTTTAATCAACATACCATTGAAAACAAATTTCAGCAGTTGCATTTCTTATTCAGCAGCGGTACAATGTGACTGAAAATAGAAGCTCCAAAAGCCTGATGGTCTATTACTCAACATGTGCTTATAATAAATTAGATGTAAATAGCGGTTATGGTGTACTAAGAAAAGCCAGAAAAGACAACCAGTTTCAATAAGCTGGAGGGGCTGAGAAAAGGGCCATTTCTGTCCTACTGTTCTGAAATAATTCCTATAATTCAAGCACTCGCATGTATCATTGGTTTCTATTATTATCCAGCTGCAGTAGCATCTAGATGCTCAAGTCCCATAGTACTAAAATAGTTTTTAGAAGGCTAGAATCAGTCACCAGAACTAGACATTGTTATCCCTCACTCTCAGCGTTGGCAGCAAGGCTGGAGCAGGCTCTGGGCTGAGGAGGAGCTGCAGGAGGTGTGCAGAGGGGTGATGGGCACCGAGGGGTACAGTGAGGACCCCTGAGCAGGGTGAGCTCCCCTGAGCCTGTGATCCTGGTAATGCAGCAAACCACCTGCAGGGTCACACCTCAGATCTTCCAACAGAGGTGGGGACCTTATCCCCCATGAAACCAAGGGCTGTAAAGACCATTGTTAGTTGGGCTTAAATAGCTATGGTTACATGAGTAAAAAGGAATTAAGGAAAGTATTCAGCCTGAAGCACTGGAGCAATGAGCATCTCCCCACACATGCAAATTGACTGAAACAGAATGAATTATCCTTGCAAGTAAAAGGAAGGCAAGCTGGCTTTATTTCTGGGTCTGGTTTCCTATACTCTAAACAGCTTTCCTTTAACTCTAGGTGAAGATGGCTAATTATGAACCCCACAGACACTCAGTGAAGACTGCACACCCCCACCGAGTGACCAAGATACAGGCTACAGTTTTTCACAATGACATTATAAGAAGAAAGTGTTATAAAAATCAGTCATGGATTCACCATGTGAAGTCATGGCCTCCATCACTCCCTCTATTAATCCCTATCCTGCATCCCTGTGCTGTAGTTGTGGAACCTCATTCATTACTGCCATGCTGTGGGTCCTCTTTAGTTCCTCAACTCAGGGGGCTGGTTGGAGGGAGCTGGGTGCTGTGGAAAGCAAACATACACTGGAGACCTGCCTGTGTAACTCTGAACCTAGCACGGGCTGGGAGGGCAAGCTTGTTCCCTTTGGACTGTGCATACCTCTGAGGGGAATGACAAAAGGTTGTTGCAAAAGTTTGTGATGATTTGGTTCAGAGAACCATTTGGGGTGAGTCATTGGTAAGACTTCAAGATTGCGAGTTGGAACAAAAACCTCAGTGGAACAATACAAGAATTATTTAAATTTTTTAATTATAATTCGTCATGAAGAAGAAGAGAACACTTCATCCAAAGGCAATTTTACAGGAATAATTGCTCTGACACAAGCAGCGGGCAGTAAGGGAGGTGCCAGCCCAGGAAAATGTGTATGGAGCCATTGGCAGGACACGCCTGGGAAGACAAAAACTAAAAATCCAAGTGAACTCTCTAGCATATCAGCAGGTAGTATTGCAGCTGGTGACAATAAAGTTCCCACACTCATACTTCAGTAGGAAAAGGTGCAAATAAAGAACTTATTGAAAAGCACACAGAATCAGAGCTTGATCTGTGTTCAGAACAACTGAGTTTCAGAGTACGCCTGGAGCTGTCACCTGAGGACACTTTTTCCAACAGAAAACAGAAACCAAGACTAGCTGCTTATTAGACACTGGCGACTTGTAAAAAGGGAGTCTGAGACAGCAAAGCAAACTCCTCAGTCAAACTCAGTGTTGTCAAATCCATCTCATCCTGGAATAAGAGTGAGAGCTGGTACTGAACTTCATGGGGATTTTGAGCTTCCTGGAAATTGCAGATGTGTATTTTTTACAGTAATCGCTATATAAGTGATCCTTTAATTTTCTTCCATACATCCTTTTCATACCCTCTGCAGACTCATCAGGCCACGTGGTTTTTATCCCTGACCTGATCCATTAGGTCGACTTGTATTACAGCACTGGTCTTTACTGTATATTACACAAATAGGGTCGGGCACACATTTAATGACAACTTGAAATGTGCAGTGCTTCAGGGCCCTTTCAGGTATTGCATTTATGCAAAACCATCTATTTGGAATATGAAACTTGGTATGTACTCAGTGTTCAATTTAAATACAGCAGCTCTTATTTTTTCAAGTACAATTTCAGAGTTTTTAATTGTTGTCTGAATAAACAGCCAATCATGTGGTTCAGCAAATACTGTGATTTTGTCTAGTCATGTTTTCATTGTTAGAAATATGCAATTGTAAACATATTTTTGTTGGGCAAAATATACAAATACCTAAGCAGATAAAGAAAAGATAAAGGAAAATAGTCTTCCTATCAAAGGCCACAGACTTTCACAACCTGTACCAGAGAATACTGAAATTGTCAGCTGAAGGTAGAGAATTGTAAAAAGTGCAGAAAAGAATCACTTGCTTGTCACATTGTAATGGCTCACCACATACTACACTTCAGAACAGCTGATTGTGATGGGGCCAAACTTTTTAGCAGGGCCTGTTGTAACAGAACAAAGGATAATGGTTTTAAACTAAAGAAGAGTCGATTTAGATTAGATACAAGGAAATTTCAGTGATGATGGTGATAAAACACTGGAGCAGATTGGCCAGAGAGGTGGTGAATATCCCATCCCAGAAACATTCAGGGTGGTCACAATGGTCTAGTGGAAGGTGCACGGGGGTTGGACTAGAGGGGCTTTAAAGTTCCCTTCCAAGCAAACCACTCGGTGATTACAGGCCCTCGCAGGGGACGAGCCCTTCTCCCGTGCCCCGTGATGGATTGGCTGCTCCCCGGTGGCTCTCACGGATGATGGCTGCCACCAAACCTCTGCAGGGCCGGGCCGCGCCAGACCGCAGCGCTGGGCCGGGCCGCCCCGCCGTGACGTCACGCGCACAACGGGCAGCGCGCTGTGACGTCACGCGCGGAAGGGCGAGCGCGCCGTGACGCAGCGGCGGCAGGCGGCGGCGGAGCCGAGGCGCCGCTGGGTGTCGCTGTTGCCGGGCGGCCGCGCGCGGGGCCGCAGCGCCGCTACAAAGCCGGGGCGGTGAGGGGCGGCCGCCGCCATCTTGCGCGGCCCCGCCCGGCGCCGCGGCTCCTTCGGGCGCGGCCCTGCCGAACGGAGCTCGCCCCCTCCGGGCCGGAGAGGCCCCGGCGCTGCCGCCCTCGGGCAGCCCCTGCTCTGTCGCTGCCAGGCCCGGCGTGGCAGCTCCCTCGCAGAGAGGGCGGCGCGGCCGCTGTGTGTCCGTCGGTGTTCGCTGGGCGGCGGTGGTCGCGATGAGCGGCGTGTGCCACAAAGGAACGCACCCCGCTGCCAGCGCTCGGGGGAGGCTTGCGAGCAGCTGGGATAATTTGCTGGAAAATTGAATTTGGGGGCAAAGAGAAAATCAAATCAGGGACAGAAAAGTTATAAGAATGCTGAACAAGGATTTGTCCTATAAATAGCAGATGAAGACAGATTCTCAGCCTTAGAAAGCGCCAAGCACGCTGAGCTACCTGACATCCAGAGAGGGTGTGGGGAGGTGGTGTGAGGCATCAATGCCCAGCACAGGTGCACTTGAGTTTTATCTCTCCCCTAAACCTGGAGTCAGAGTTCTAGGAACTCAGAGCTGGGGAAATCAACACCAGTTCCTGGTCCCTTCTTAGGGAAGGTCACATTGAGGGACATTTTTCATCATGCAACTTCTGCCTTCCTGCACTTAATCCCTGAATTTGGTCCCTGGAGATTGGTTTAGGCCGTGGTGTCCATGTACACGTTTGATGGCATTGCCTGGTTCCAAATGGGAGATGTTTCCCATCCCCAGGGCAGTCCCAAGTGACAGGCTAGCACTCCCCTGCCAGGGACGCTCCACTGAAAGGGGAACCGGCAGGGACAAGGAGCCCAGGCTGGGTCCGTCACAGCACCACGTGTCACACTTGGAATACATGTCACTTCTGGAATATGCCAGGGTCACAGTGCAAGGAGCCTTTCTGGCTGGGGCCACTGTTCAGCGACAGGCCCCGTTCAGGTGGATCCCTCCGGCACCACCACTTGAAACCACTCCCGTGTGCAGGAGTAGTCTGAACACTTAATAAAAGAAGGTGGAGAAGAATGCAAATTAGGAGATGAGAAGCTTGTAATGGGAATGATTTGTCATGACAACTGTGTGCAGAGGTGAAAGATGCTCAGTGCCTTAGGCAAGTAAAGAGCCCAGCACTACTCTGACACAAGAGTTGATTTTGAAAGGCAGACTCAATGCAGAACAGCACAGAAACAAGCTTTCTGGCTGTTACAGGAAAATTACTCAATCTGAGTGAGGGTATGTGGAAGAATAAGAGATTGTCTTTTTCTGACATTCTGCAATTTTGTGAAAATTAGTGAACACCCACAGCAAATCCACATATTTCAGCTCAGGAAGCATTTTGAGGCAGGTTCCCACCTTTGCTATGTAGGACTTTTTTTCTCTGGGGGTGCTGCCACAATTAAAGGGCAGAGATGAGAGAGATCCTTGGATTTAACACCCTTCCTTCTTCCAAAACTGAGGTGGCGAGGAGCATAATGCAGCCTCTCATTCATGCCCTGGAAGGTCATTACACAGCCACAGCTGTCACCAGCCAGACACTGCAGGGCTGCTGGTCTGTGATGCCTTAGCAAGTTGTAAAAGGAACTAGTGGCAGTTTGTTGCTACAACATAAACAGGAACGTGTCCCTTTTGTGCCCATCTCCTTTCTTCCTCAGTCCATGAACTTTCCTAAAGAGCTGATTATGGCACTTCACCTGAGTTTACAGGGAGAAGCATCTTGTATCTCTCTAATAACGCAAGGTATTTCAAGGGCGCTACAAATCCCCTTTGGACTGAGGGGACCTTTGGAACTCTCCTCATAACAGCAAAGTGCTGTGTAAATTCAGCTTTTAAAATGCTGCCTTTCACAAGACAAGTCTGCATACATCAATACTGGCAGCACTGATGCAAGAAGCTTCGGCACGCCAGGAGAGTACAGCAGCGACCCACTGGGAGCCAGTTGTGTTTGGTGGGGTTTTCCCACCCTGTACACGCACCGAGGCACGCACGCTCAGTCCTGTGCACCCTGGCAGCCGATCACTGACAAGTGTGTAACAGCAGTCATTTCTAGACAGGCTTAAATCATTCTCATGGCTTTACCCATGCATTTCTCATCCAAAGTAGGGAATTTTCCAGTTCCAGCTAGAATTTAGCTGGAATATCCGCAACTCAAAAATGGCTTTATAAAACAAAACAGTCTTTATAAAACAAAACAACCTGTTAAGCTGGAAGTGATGGCCACCAGCATGCTAACCTTGGGCATCTAGACTGAGTGTCTTTGCTGCTTAACATGAATCAGAAAGCGCAGATAGCCAGAACAGGGAAAGACATCAAACAAGTACCAGAAGGAATTAATGAATACAAGGTTTTTCTTCCTTTTTTGTGTTTTGGCTAATCTTCCACATTTAACAGCTCTACTAATTTCCTTGATTTTAGGAATGAGCAATCCCATGTTTATGAAGATTCTAAATCCTGGTGTAGGAAAGGTGTTGGGTCCTAAAAGCTGCCGTGTGCATTTTCTGTCATAGCCTGACATCAAAAAAGACATAAAGAACAAAAGAGATCCTGATACTACTGCAAAAGGGGGCATATTGAAGCCAATCCCCATCCCCAAGAACATGTGTTTCTGTTCTTGACAGATGAGATTGGAGTTCATCAGGGAGTTGTTTTCTTTCTAACAAGTATTAATTCCAGCCTTGTTTGTGAAATTATCCAAAGAATAAATAAAACATGAACAGCAGCATTGTGAATTAATCACCCGAGGTGTGTCCATCCCAAAGGAAAAAAACCCCTCAGCTGTGGCAGGGATGCTCTCTGCTGCTCACACAGCCAGTAGGAGGTGCTGGTGACAGCAGTCTGCGTGGTGGAGAATCTGTTAGAGCTGCACACCTCTTTTATGTGGGTGACCATCAGATGATCACACCAGTCCTTTTTGGACTGCTGAACTGAATTTGATTAGGCAAATGAGATTTCGGTGCCTGTCAACCAGCAGTTGTAGTAATTGTCCTAGGCACAGTTGTTCTAAATAAAATCACAGATGTTGAAGTCTCCCTCTGTTTTGCTGCTGGTAGCAGAACACAGCTCGCTGCAGCTGATTTTCTGGTGCTTTCATGCTGGTTTTGAGGGCCATATAAAAATAAGTTGTTTGCTTAACCCCAAGTAAGCACACAAGAAGGAAGTCTTGCACAAATGGCGAAGATCCTCAATCCAGTCCCTTTAATGTAGCAGAATGGAGTTGTAAAAGTCCCAGTTCTGCAGCAAAAGGATTCCTTTGATGTAGAGAATGTGGAATACACTTTGTAGAGATCTTGCAAATTCCAGTGCATGATATGTGTGCTGAGAAGCAGGGGTTCTAGATGCACAGCACAGGAGGTGCTGTGGAGGGAGTCCAGGCAGTGTCCTGGCCCCCGCAATGACTATGGGGAGTGGGGGCTGGAGCAGTTTAGACAGTCCTCTGAAAAAATTCAGTGGCTCAACAGACTTATCAGAGGCTTCAAAATAACTCAGACTGTGGGGTCCAGGGAAATTTATCAAACTACTTTACACCCAGCTTTACAATCCCTTCCCATTAATTTCATATATATTACTTAAGGATGGCAAAGAACTTGGCATCACCAGTATTCCTGAAGCAATTGCAGTTCATTCAATCAGAAACCCTTACAGGATCAAGGAGACTTCAAATGAGCTGTGTTGCTTGCTTTTTTTCACATTTTATAACATTTGTATCCCAGATATTCTGGGACATTTACAATTGTTCTCATTCCTGGTTCCCAGCTACTGGCTCTGTGTTTCAAGTGGGTGGGAAGGAATTCTGTGTCTTGTTTTGAATAAAAGATTTTTTCCAAAATTTAGAGCATGACATATCCTTTTCTAAATCCTCAGGTAAAATCCAGTGTGTAGGAATGCAGCAGTCCAACCTCCCTTATCCTTGGAACCATCTACACAAATCTTCACTGAGCTGAGACCGCGAAGGGGGGATGAGGAACTCACGACGAGCTTCACAAGTGGCACGTGGCAAGAGGTCCTGGATGTCCTACAGCCCACTCAATAGGGCTGGAGTAGGCTGGGCCATTCCCTGTCTCACTCCCATTACAGAGGGTTCAGATTAATCAGTAACCGATGAGTCCTGGTTATATGGAGTAACCCCAAGATGAGAACAGCACTCAGACCAAAGGAGACAGGCCTCCTTGGAGAACTGAGGCCATGTGTGAGACAGCAGAGGAGTACTAGGATTTAAATGTGAATTGTTACCATGTCTGAAGTCTGATGCAATGCATACTTGTGGCTCAGTTCTGACCCTACCCCCACTCACATTAAATTTTTGGGAGCTTTTCCTTACATTAGCAAACATGTCCAAATTCTAAGTTGCCTGCCAGCCAGAACTGACCTGCTTCAGCTTCTACAAAGAGGCAGCTGCTAAAGCATGTGTTTTCCACTCACACAAGGACTCCAGCTTCAAACGTGATGGGCATTTTTTTCCCCTCTGTCTTCTGCTTTTTCAGCAGTAAAACGTTTCACAGAAATAACTTGGTCTGTGTGAATTTGCGTGACACCATATTCACTGAACTGTTTGGCCCTGAACCATATAAAGGATACAGAGAGGGTCCCTGAGATAGGGAGGCTTCATTTTATAAGGAGTAATGAGAAATAACCATTTAATGCCATAGAAAAAGCTCCATAAAAATGAATTTCCATTCCTGCTGCGCAGTAATGGCCTTATTTCCAGAATCTGAAAGAGCAGAGTCAGTAACACAAAGCATCAGACCCATTTTTATGAAATATGCTTTTTTGTGTCAGTGATAGAAAGGACAAGAGGAGAAAATGCCTCCATCATGCTGTGCTTCCTGGTATATTTAGTGTATATTCAAGTGCTTCCTGGTATATTTAGAAACAACCGAATGACAGAAAATATGGTTTGTAGTTAAGGTCGCTTATTAACACTTTGACTGAGTGCAGAGTAAGGAAATACACAATACTCTGCAATGAATAAATGAATATTTAACAAATCTGAATGAAGATAAATTGAGAAAATCCTGTTATAAAGACAAACAAATACATCTTTATTGCATAGGCAGTAGCTCCACATTGCACTTGACAAGGTTTGCTTTATGTAATAGGGTGAGGAGGTATTGCTAACTGTGTGGAATACAGTTGAATTGAGAAAATATATTTTTAAATTTCCATAATGGAGGAAAGCAGCATGTCTGAGGTTACTCACATTTTAGATTATTATTACTGAAGACATTTTTTACATCATTAGTTTTTAATATAGATTCTGTTTGCTTCCACTTTACAACTTACTCTGGTTTGTAGACTGAAGATACAACACATGGTTGCCTGGAATGTAGGTTCTGTTAGAGCTAATCAGTTTTTTTTACTGAATTTTACACACATATATCTAGAAGAATAACAGTTTCCTATATTTTTTATTAAATAGCCCTTCTGTTCCAGTCTTTTTCCATGTTAAAAAAAAAGGGGGGGGGGGGGGGCATTAAAAGCAGCATAGCAAAGTCAACATACTAACTTTTGTAATACATCTATTTGAGCAAAGAAATTTTCTTTCTACTGATGTTTGCCAAAAGAATTAGAAGTTTGCAACGAAGGTGTAATGGAATGCATTTCTTCCCATCCCCTTCAGAGGCCCGTGTGGATTCACACTCGTTCCCAGAGGAAAGTGGGTAACGCTGCAGAGGTGCTGTTGCAGGAAGCTGCTGGTGCGCTGGCTGCTCTGTAAAGTCACGTGTAAGAACACTGGTGCACATTTTATGCCTTTGTATTTTTGCATGCACAAATCAGTGCAAGTACCTTTTTTAATATCATAATAGGCATCAAGGCTAGAGGGACTGTAATGATTTTTCTTCCTCCTCCCATATTCAATATGTATTCATCAGAGATCAATAATCTGAAGAATATTTCATATAAGATTCTACTATGTATGTAAGCCTCCAGAATTCTTAGAAAGCAAGTCATTCAAGTGGTTTCAGCGCGGTTACTCACAGAGATCAATCCTTTATGTGAAGAAAACCTCATTTGCAGCTTACATACTCCATTTCTATTCCAGAGATGCCAAAGACTTGGAAGTAACGCATTTCATTGGCATTATGGTGCTGTTGTAGTATAAAAAAACACTGGCATAGGTGTAAACAACAATATCTAACACTGACAGGAAAATACTAGGATTCCAAGCACAGGACTGGTTTTATTTTGAGACAAGTTGAGATTAAATCTGGGAATCTACCATATGTGTAAGTCTTCCTATAGAAGGTGGAATGCCATCAAAATCCAACTGGTGTGGAGCCACTGTGAGGTGTCTGCAGCAAGTGACTTCTCTGGATAACCACAGCCACTTAGTCTTCTGTTTGATATTCCCAAACTTGAAAGAAAAATCATCATTACAGATGGCACATGCAGCTGAAGAAAATCCCATTCCACAAATGTTGTGGAACTGAAAACGTTCTAGCAATATCCACTATCAACAGCAACACTTTCTTTTCTCACACTCTATTCTTTAAGGATCTTTAATTAAAATCTCTTTAATTAAAAGAGAAAAATACAGTAATTTACACCCACCGAACTCAAATTATTATGAGAACCAGGTAAAGATAGTGTTGCTTGTCGCTCACATAAGCCAAATGGTCTTGGTATTAAAACTTTGTCATTATGTAATAAACACATTATGCAAGAGTTTAGTAACTAAACCCAAGAAATTAAACTTTTCATTTTTAAAAGTTATAGTCCATGATGAAAAGGAAAACTATGAGTCCATGAAATAGATCTGCAGTGCTTATGGGTCTTTTTTATTATGTTGCTGGAGTTTTTACTGCAGTAATGGTAAAGTTCTAAATACATTGTGCTAATTTCCATATTTATTTTTGACTTAGTTCTCATTTCAAGTGTGTAAAGTATGATTTCATTAGTCTTCACTGATTCATAGGGAGTGTGATATTGCCTGTGTCTTTTTATTAAGGAAAGGAAAAATAAGAATGAAGATAAAGATTGTGATGAGGTTTAGAAATGTGTTTCCTTCATCTTATAGTAGTTCTGATTCAAATTATTACGAGATTGGCAAGTCTAAGCTGTCTCGTGTATTGCTTGTAATACAAACCATGCCTAATGAAAAAAATTATGTAATCAAAAGCTGTATTTTTGAGACTCAGTATTTATTCCTCTCCATCATTATGAGCAGGGCTTCTTGTCATAAACTAATGAATTAACTTAGGTATTAAAGACATTACCACTATAATAAAGAAATGGATATATTATTCAGAGAGTAAGAGCAGGGGAAGAACAGGTATCTCATTCTTTTTGCTTCTTCTGATATTATGCAGGTTAAAAGTTAAATTTAGTTACAGTATTTTCCCAAAGTGTTTCACAAACTGAAAGAAAGAAATCCCTGATTGTCCCAGTGACCTTTAATAGTCCTAACCAGCTGTTTGATAGGCTGTAGGAATTTAATACGAGTATTTTGGACACCTAACATGCATTCTGGGAGTAAAGTTTATAGTGGGAGAACTGTTTAAATTGGCACAGAGTCAAGGCTAAAACCTTAGAAAATATATTAGTTTTCATAGTTTGTCGTTTATGAAAAATGACTGCTTAAAGGAAAACACATACAAACTTGGCAAAAAATTGGAAAGGTAAATCCAACAAAACCAGTTTAAATTTTCAGTATCCTAGTAAAACATATTCAAAGCAAAGCTGTCATATTAAGGGAAAAAAGGCACTAGCCATAAGAAAAATAAATAAAAATGCTTTCCTCTTTTTTCCATGCAAAAGTGACAATACTTCCTATTTGCTCAAATATTTACGTGGTACAGACAAATACAGCCTTTAATGCAGCAGTCTTTTCGCGTTAAGGTTCTGAACAGGGAATTATCCTCCCACTCTAGCTTCTAATTTCCTCTTCCTGTCCCATATATAAAACAGCTGGGTGCGGTTGTCTGATGAGACCAGCTGCCTTGGTCTCCAAAGCTGTTTTACCCCTTCCTGTCTGGTGGATGAGCTCTGATTAGTTTAGGGGAAGAGGAGAGTGGTGAGTAATTTTGGTCTGGTTTTTCATCATCATTTTAAACTCTATGTTTCTAAGCCCTGAGAAATCAAATGAGTATTGTATTTGTTCCATTAGAAAATTTGAAAAGAAAATGCAGTAAGGAAGAAGTAGCAACTCAAAAGATGCTTAAAGAGAAGGCCTAGAGCTAAATCTAGAAGAGGGTTTGGGGGGGGTTTTTTCAATGTTTTCTTTGTTTTTCAATGAGGCAAAGCTTCTTCCATTAGATGAAGAAAGAAGGATTTTCAGCCAAGCTGCAAAGAGGTGAGAGCTATGGGGACTTTCAGCTGAGAAAACTAGACCTGGTCTGAATGCAAAGACTAGAGAGCTCAAGGCAAAGAGAATCTTCTCAAATTTGTGACACAAATAGTCAAGTAATCATGTGGTGTAGTTCATTGTGATTGAGATCAAGAGATGGGTGGGAGGTGCTTAAAATAGAGGAAGGAGGAAGAATATCCTCAAGTTGTGCTGGGCTGTAGCTGATTGTAGTGGCCAGTAAACATACTTTACAAGGGACAGAGAGTTTTCAGTAAGACAAGTCCCCAGTACCACAAGAACCACTTTATGTTCGGGTGACCAGAAAGGCTTCTCCCAGGATGCCATGTTCTGTTATGTTAATCTGTCCCAGTTTGGATTCCCCAGTTGGCTGTTGGCCTCTACCCCTTGTCACTCCCCCAGAGCTCCCCCATTGGTCCCCGTTCCCTAGTCCCGCTGTTTCCCCGCCCCCGGACAAAACTGTGAGCTTTGGGATCCTGCTGGTATTTGCCTCTGCAATGTTTGACTGTAGCAGGAATAAATGCTGCTGCCGGAACGCACGCAAATGCCCTTCTCGCCTCTTTGCTGCCGACTATAACACTGAACCCACCCGTGCATCTGTGGGTGCATGCGGGACCCCACGGAGCCGGGCAGAGACAGTATTAGCTGATGGCTGCGTATCCATTCGGTTTCAGTGATGCTGGTAGAGATTGCTGCTGTGAACCTGGGAAGTTCACAAACAAGTCTTTAGTCTTGAAATTAGGCCAAAATAACCTAAAGAATAACATTTGTGTGGTACAAAGCAGAAGTCCCACAGGACCTGGGGAAAGGAAGGGAGAGTCTTTCTAAAGGATCAGTAGGAGAAAGAAGGTGCCTGGGATGCGATGTTGTCATTGCAATTAAGAGAGTTGTGAGGATGTAAATATTTATTTGAACATATGCACTGGAGAGTGTTAAAAATAATGATACGTGGAGGGAATGAAAATTGAATACATAATTGTGAGATTTGTCTAGGAAACAATCTCTTGAAACTATGACAGCATATTTATTGAAATGTGAGGAGGAAAGTCACACTAAAGAAGATCTTGGCTGGAAGTGGTGTGAAAAAAAAAAACTTTGTAATGGTGTTGACATCACAGAATGAGCCAAGAGATGAAAGAAGGTGGTTGCTGTGTTTTTGTGTGGTTGGATTTTGTGTATGTGTTTCAGGAGGAAGAATTTGTTCTGTGTTTCCATTTTCAAAGAAAAGAGTGAAAAGAACGCAGCTGGAGCCTGAGGGGGGAGGTTCAGGAGGTGGTCATGGACTGGCTGGAGGAAAAAAGATGAGAAATTTGCACACCTGCAGTAGAGGCCATGTGGAAGAGACTTGGGGGTAATCGCTGAAGGCAAAGGTAAACTGAGGAGAGACCAAATCATGCTCTGTTAAGCTGCTTTTGAGAGATTGCCACAGCCCTGTGCAGTGAAAAGGAAAGCAGAGGCAGGCAAAGAAGATTGACATCACTAGAAACTGCAATCCAGAGACTTCTTTGTGCTGGGAGAGGTGTTCTCCTGGGGCAAGACCAAAAGAGGGAAGAATAGGTTTCTGATGGGGAAAATCATTCCAGGTTTTTTGCCGGATACATTCTTGAGCACAAGAGGAGGGGTGGAGGAAGCAGATGTTTGAGAGACTTGGCAAAGTGGACAAAAATATTGAGGCAGAGAAGATCTCAAAGAGGGGGAAGGAGCATGCAGCAATGGAGGGAGGTGCTTGAGAACAGATGTAGAGTTGTCTGCCCTTTGCTAATACTAAGCAACTACTATACTAGGCAATACTCCTGCCCTTGAGAAATGTGATTGAGTAAATAATAAGAATGCATCCAAACAGAATGTAACCTAGCGGCATCTGCCTGGAAACATAATTGGAATCAGAAGGGTAATTTTATAACTGTCAGTGCAACTCTTTACATCGGCAGGAAGAGCCACGTTAGGGTGTGTGGGGAGAGAAGAAATCCCGGGAACATTGATTCATTCCTGTGCTTCCCAGCAGACTCCCATTGCCTGAGGTTGAAAATGGGGCAGAGATGAGTAGGAAGCCCTGGCAGCTGCAGACAAGGCAGAAGGTGGAACAGAATGGTCACTTAAAATTGTTGGGTTTTTTAAAAAAGCATCTGGTTTTCCTCAGGAAAAATAGTCTGTTTTTCTTGTACCTAGTGGAACATCCAACAGAGACAAGATGACCTAGATGTGGGAAAAGCTAAATAAACAGGGTTGCAGCTGATTTTCTTTTTTCCCCTCTAATTTTGTAGAGGTAAATAATGGTCTCCAATGACATCACGTAACTTTTCACATTTTTTTCTGTTTCAGAACATGATGGTATTTTCTTAGCATTGTGTTTCCCATCAAACATGGATTTCCATTTTATGACCTCTCTCTCATTTTACTGAGAGAGACATGATTTGGAAAGAGTTTTAAGCAGAAAAGCTCATTCTGTCAAACACATCTGTAGACATTCAGCTCTTCACACAAGAGGATTTCTTCTGTGAATGCTGCATCTAGGAGTCAAATGCAGTGATAAGGCAGGATATTCTCAGTACTTACTTATGTAGGTATAAAATACTGTAAGCTCTGCCACACGTGACAAAAGCCACATGACCCAAAAACTATTCACATAAGCCCATGCAAACAGTGGAAGGAAAACAAACAGCTTAAAAACCAACATAATTGAACATGAAAACACCATCAGGAAACATGACAAGGAGTCTGGTGTCATTTCATGCAACAGAAAAGTGGCACCTTATCCCTTAGGTAGCTGGATATTAATCAAACATACAGCCACCCTTGAAAGGATAGTGCTGTCGAAGGAGAAAAGCCTTTTGTATATTCACTTTGTATTCTTTAAGAACTGCAGACCAAAGTAATGAATGGCATCTTAGACCATTTTTCACATGAGGAGCCAGTGTGTCACACAAGATTTCTTATTCCGTGCCATACTGTCCTTTCATGTTATGCTGCTTGTTTTTCAGTATCAGGATATCCTTTATTACATGGCATTTGGGTTGTGGGGTTTTTTTAAGATTACTTTTGGGTAAAAGAATGTCTTTCCTGAGCTCCGCTGCTGTTAGCATTTTGTATTACAGAAGCAGCTCTTACAGCTATGTACACATTTTAAATTCCCAGTCCTCTCCTTCTGACTTTGCCCAGTGGTTTCCCTAGAAATGTGACAATTCCTGACAGGTCAGAGTGAAGCTGGGAAGAAAATCCTGGTTTTGCCTGGTTTGAAAACACTTGAAAGTCATTCAACCAAGTATCAAGGTCAGATAGAACAGAACCGTGTGTGTTCTGTTGGCCTGTTCTGGTGGCTGTGATCTGTAAAAAGCGAAGATGGAGCAGATTCGAAATACTTTGTTATTATTCTAGTCCTTATGCTTAATCCTTCCTCACCACACTGCTCTCCAGTGTCTGTGCTCTCTTTCCTCCGTCCCCACCCCTCCTATTTTAAGACAACCAGTTTGAAGGCTGGAGACATAGATGATGGTGTCTTGGCTATCAAGGTGTTGGATAAAGCACAACGTGACCCATGATCTGGGATTCACGTGTTCCTGTGGAGATCAGTCATACAGTGCCACTGCAGAGCATTTAGGGAATGGTTCCTGCAGGATGTGGGCCACAGACTTGGGACCATGGGATTGCAGACACGGGGAATTGCTGAAGCCCGTGTCCTGCTTTAGCCTGGGAAATTTAAGCACAGGCTTCTCCAGTCGGCTTGTATGCTGGGCAAGGATGACAGCATGGGTTCAGACTTTAAATACAGCCACGACTGGGGTGCCTCTGAGTCCTCCCTACCTGCTTTTTGCCAGGGTATGGCTTTTTCAGTGGGGAACTCCCCCCAAAGAGATGTATGGCCTGACATTTAGCAGGGTGGCAAGCAAGCCTGTGGAGTCTGCTAAAACATTTGTGGGAGTCTGGAAGCACTTTAGAGGCTGATAGATAAGAAGTTAGAAACATCTGAAATTTTGAGGAGGAAAACAAGATTTATGGTGACTATGAGGAGGAGGAAATCAAAACTGTTAAGAAATCAGCTTCAGGTCATCATAAAGTTTTGATCCCTAGTTTCACATTAAGGAACAGAATGCTACTAGAAAATCCTGCCTGTGGTAATAAATAAAATTAAAAATTAACTCCTATATGCTGCTTTTCATCTATAGATTGTGGTGATAAGAAGAACACAGTGAAAGTCTAATTTATTGCAGCTAAATAGTTGAATGTTGAGCATTTCTTTTTGTGGGACTGTAAATTCTACCTGTTGACATGAGCTCAATCTTAGCTGCTTTCTGGACTGGATTGCTTTATTGTTTAGAATTAACTCCATGCAGACGTTTTGAAGAGTTATTGTTTCTTGCAAGTGTATTATGAAAAGGAGAAATCCCAAAGGAGAGAAAGAAACAAATTGGCAAAAGACTTTGGCACTAATTGTAGCCATGGCTATGTTTATTGTTCCGCAAATCAATTAGGACCATATTTTGTGAATTTTAATTGAGAAAAACTGCCATTTTTTTCCTGCAAAACTTGATCCTCGAATGTGTAATTTTTTAATCACATAAATTGTCTACAGTAGGAAGCACTTCTTTTAGTACACTCTGAAAATGTAAGCTCATGTTGCAAGGCATACTTACTGTACATCTTTTTAATATAAGTAATAAAATTCTGAAGTGCTTGTTGAAACAAAACGCTAGCGAGTTTTGTATTTTTTAAAGGCTTTGGAATTTGCCCTATATTTACCCATAGATTTTGACCTTAACTTTGCAGAATTACTGATCCTTTGTTTTTGTTGTCCAAGTTGACCATTCAACTGAGCTTGGGGTGGGTTCATGCAAATGAAGAGCAAATTTGGAAATCAAGTTATTTACAGTTCTCCAAATTTGGTTACTGAAATCATTGGTTAACGTTGCAACATATGTTTATAAATCTATTTTAAAACCTGATGCATGGGTCTAAGATACTAGGACGAATTACTGCAAGCATGAACGACTCGCAAGACTGGGACGATGCCTTTATGAAATCCAAAGGATATCTTTTGGTGTGGGTTGGTTTGTTTGAACAGTTAATAGGGCTGTATGTCCCTAAACATGGCTGGAAGCTAAACTTGGAAGCAGGCCTGAACCCACATGCTTAGGCATGTGTCCTGGTTTCATCTAGTTAGTTAATTTCTTCTTGATGGTTCACTGGATCATAGAAAATAGACTGGTGATCCCTAGCTGTTGAATCTTTTTAGAGAATTGTGAGGAAAAAGGAAGCAGATGGAAGTATGGTTCAAATCTTTTATTTATTTAATTGATTGGTATTTTTTTCCTGCTTTCTTTTTCATATCTGGTAAGAATCGTGTGAAGTCTATGCCCTTTCTAATTTACACGTGACGTGGGTACTGACTGGTGACAAGGCTTATTTGTTGTGGCCATAAACCAAAGCCAAAGATGGTTGGGGGAAGTTTGGATACAGATGTAAACATTGAA
Organism: Coloeus monedula; assembly: GCF_965178545.1. Taxonomy (NCBI): domain Eukaryota; kingdom Metazoa; phylum Chordata; class Aves; order Passeriformes; family Corvidae; genus Coloeus; species Coloeus monedula. Next base: position 18,097,162 of record NC_138787.1, read on the forward strand.
GCCCTGAGTCATCATGAGGAGGGGATAAAGATGTGTTAATGTACTTTGTACAAGAGGAACTTCCTTAAAAATTAGATCAAGGAATTTCCCCTGGAACTTAGTGAGGTCCTCCTGGTAACCAAAATGATTGGGCTGATGAAAAGGAAAAAGCACATATTTGTTGCTCTCCTTAAGGAAGAATAAGCTGAAAGAGATGAGGGTGGCAAGGATCTCATGGGCAAAAAGGTTTATGCAATCACAAAAGGAGGAGGGCTTCAGGAGGAAATGCTGCTTTGGCAATCTCTTTAGGGGAGGGGATGAAGGGAAACTTCTAAAAATAGTAAAATATGATTGTCCAGGACTGGTTTTTGTTACCGTCACCCACTTGAGTTCTGCTTTCAAGATTTATTATATCACTCTTAAATCTCTTGGAGTCATTACAATCTTGCCTTTCATCTAGTCTGTATATAAATAATTGATCATCATAAGGATTGAAAACTGTGGAAATGAAGACAGCTTAACACAGATATTCTTTATGACATCAATTACAGGGGGAATCATTTGATGAGAACAGAGAATATTTCAAACGGTACAATAATGCTAGCTCCTAAAATTACTTTGTGTTTGAAATGAAATGTGTACACTGATTGGTTCTGTTGCCAGTTTATGGAGAAAGTATATTATGGTTCAATGAAAAAGATGGTTAATTATCTGCACACAGGGCTCGCTTCACCCCTCCCCTACTTCTTTTACGCTCCTGTAATTCTGTTGAAGTCAGCTGTGTACAAATGGTGTAATGCAGTGGTGAATCAGACCTATATTTTGTAAGTAATTTATTGCAAGCATTTGTAGTACTGGGAGAGGAAACATTCAGGCATTGTTCAGTGCTGAGATTTAAACTTCCCGAGTGTGTGTTCTGTTGGCAGCAGTCACATGTGCTGGGCCAGGGGTGATGTAGGGTTAAACACTGAGCACTGCAACAGTAGCTGAGCGCACTTTTGTGAAAAGCTGGTAAGATGCTAAAATATTGTAAGCAGCATCATTAACTGTGATGAAAGGAAGTCAAAATTCAACTGAATTTTTTTTTCTTTTTTAAGGTATTTAATATAGTGTTGACTAGTCAATTTATATGTTTGTCTTGACTGGAGAGGACACTTCCTCCTCCTCTTGTTTGCTGTAATTTTGTGTTGTTCCACTGTTCATCTGTGTGCAGGCCATAGGTGGTTGGGACCAATGTTCAAACTGAAGGGAAGTGTAGGAGTATTCATGCTGTTCTAGCAATGGTGCCTGCAGGACTTGTCTCTTCCTGTGCCTCTGGCTGCTAGGAGCATGCCAAACGTGTGCAGATCAGTAAAGCCATCCTATTTAATCTGTCTGTGGAAAGAATGTCATGATGAAAAACACCCACTGTACTTCTCGCTGTGTGAGCAAGTGATAGGAACAGCATTGTTATAAATTCTGAAAAATTAATCTTAAATGTTTCATTTTATATGAGCCACTTCTAAAACTGGACAACATCAAGCAGAAATACTTCATGTAATGATTTTATGGTGGCCAGTCCCAGGAAATTATAGGAATCAAGTTGTGAAGGTAGAGCTAAATGTTGAGTTCCTGTGCATTTGTAGACACTGAAGAAGATCTCAATTAACATGAGTGAGAGAGGCAGTATTAGCTGTGGGTGTGTCTTGTGTTTTTCAGGAGCAATAGTTCTAATTTTAATTAAGACTTGTCTGTTCCATTACTCTCTAATGTAAATTCTTTTGCACCAGAGTTGATACAGTTATATGCTGTAACTGTGAAGTTTTGGGAACTGGAATGTGAGAGATTCCAAACAAACTTTCGTTCTTGGTGATAAGTAAACATCATAATTTGTCCAAGATTCAATTCAGCAAAATACTGAAGTATGTGCTTTGTAATCAGGTCTTCAAATGGAAACATTTCAATGCCAGTTTCCACAGGTACTGTGTGAATAATTCACGTATGGGTTGTGATGGCTGTTCTTTCTGTCCTTTGACTCTTGACAAATTACCACAATATGTCCTAATAGTTCCATTTCTCACTGTTACGTGTTAATTTTAGGGCAGACCCCAGTAGCTCACAGTATTTATGTTGTCCATGTACGAGTATCAGTACATACAAAACATTTGCTTTGCAAGCAGAACTGTATGGGGATATGTGAACAGCACTTGGGTGCCTAGGATGTTTAAGGCGTCTGAAGGAGACGCTTGATTTTAGCGTGAAATATTTTGGAGTCATTTAGTGTTTTACAGCATTGTCTTAGACAAAGTTCTTATCTTCTCTCTCTTCAACAAGCAAGCTGACAACAGACACAGAATTTCATCAAACCTCTGCTTCCAGACAGTTTTGAGATGCCATGGAAGTCCATTGCCTCTCCCAATTTCAAGTGATGCTTGTGTGGCTAGAGAAGAATCTATTGACCTCACTGGGAGATAGGAGCAATGACCCACCACTAAATGTGAGTAGGTTCAGCTCAGAAGCCTCCAGTGCTTGCTATGCATTTAGTTTTTTCATGAAGTATTATTTATTCTGGATTGTTTACTAGAATTCTTCTACCTCTACTTCTTTTTCCTGTCTTAGTGGAGATCACATCTAGCAGCAGCTGAAAGAAAACAAATATTGCTTATTGGCCCTGCAAATTATGCTTGTGTCAAATCTCATCTCTTAATATCGTTGGGTTGTTTTTGCAGAAGCTTTTGGGACCTTGTTACAGATAGCATTTCAGGGGAAAAAAAACCTCTGAAACAGTGTTAACAGTGAAGTATGCATCTAGCCAGGCATGGCTAATGAGCAGGTGTGTCATCAAGATAGTATGTTAGAAGGGTCACCCAGGGAATCAAGATTGCAGAAGATAAGGGAACTTAGTAGGACAAAGAAGTACAGAGACAGACTGTGACATTTTGAATATCACTTTCTTGAGCATTTTTCAGACAGGACTTGCACAAAGCACAATCTGAATAAATGTTCGCATTTTCCTATTTAGGCAGACCTTAATTGTAATTATCTTTCTTCATGTAAAATTACATATGATTAATGATAGGGTTTCATTTTCAAGAGTTTGATTGCTTTGAGTTAATGGGAACCACAAAGTGTAATACAATACCTTGTTGATTTAGACAGTAGCTTATTTTGTGTATTTCTCCATTTGACAGACACAGGTTTGAAGAACAGGTGTGCAGATGTTAGCCTGGTGTGTAGTGTGCCTAGAGGGAGAAGTGCAGGTCAGGGATGAATTTTAAAACTGATTCCTTTCTAAGGGATGGGATATAACAGTGCCTTTAATCATTACCTTTCTGAAACTTCTAGATGACGTTTCTAAGTTGCTTCTGAGAAAACAAGCCCTTCCATCTCCATAATATCAAAAGGAAGCTGTGCCTAAAAAATAAGTGTAATATCTATTCCCACTGCTGAAAGATGTAATTTTTGTTTGCTGTTTTGGAAAATGTTCCCAGTCATTTTTCATTGCAAATCATAGCAATATTTTTCTCTGGGAAAACAAGTAGAACACTTGAAGCTATCATTACAGTTAACTGACCTCTGCAACTCATGTTAAAGGTGAGGAAGCTGCAGTGTGTCCAATTGATTACGAATGGTGGTGGACATTCGTATTCTAAGGGCATATGCCAGAAGAAATGTGAAGGTGTAAAGCACAGCTTTTCTGTACAAATTCAAGGACAGGTTCATTTGGTGACAGTAAGTGCTGAACTTTTTCAGCCATTCACTTAAGCAGCTAAATCTGACTGTAAAAATGCAGCCTTTAAAATTCCTGTAGTCATTTCAAACGCTGGATCTGTATGTACTTCATAAAACATGGCATTATTTTATCAACTTCTGTGGTGCATGTGAGCCCAAATGAGACTGGGACACTGCTTAGTTGTGCACTACATTGGGTTCTGTGCATATGGCACAAAATGAGGGATTATGCAGTGCAGCTACAGATGGAACAGCTCTCTGCTGTCTGAGACCACAGGCACAGACCTGGGTCCAGCTAGCTGGAGGTCTGTTATTCCCTGAAAATTTGCTTCATCTTAAGATAATTGTTAGGTTACACTCCCAAGGTGGGTTTCACATCATCAGTTTCCTGCAGTTTGTTGTCCTGGAAGTTGTTCTGAAATGGAGGGATGAGCTAGGAGCGCCCTGGCAGTGCCTTGATCCTTCCATTAATGCTAAAGGAAAGATGGATAGCCAGCTCAGCTGGCACTCCCCTAACTGTTAGACAGCTGGAATTAGGTGAACCTCACCCTGCCTGGGTAAAATGGGACCAGACTCCAATTATTACTTCATGGCCTTTTTTTTTTTTTTTTTTTTTTTTTTTTTTTTTTTTTTTTTTTTTTTTGGACTGTCCAGGTTGTTTCAGACCCTTCCTGCCTCCAAGGACTAATTGTTTTTCTCTCCTCACTCAATAATGACTTCTTGGCTGACTTACTGTGCAGCTTCCAGCCTGGAACCCCAGGGTTTTCAGATAGGAAGGTATCTTCTAGCAGTGAACTGCGCTGGTCAATATTTTCCTCACCAGCAATTCCCTTACTTCTCCCTTTCTCTGCAGGAGAGTGGCTTGAATGGCCCCAGATTTCCATGTGGTGTGGCTGTATTGGCTGTGTAGGTTCTTTGCTACAGCTTCTATATTTTTGTCTCCCTCATCTGTATTAAAAAAGTGGGGGGTGATCATGGATATAGCCCAGTTTAGAGGTGTTTTAGACTAAAAGTATTAATGTTTTTAAGGCTTTTGGAAAACCTGTTATAGCCATGTTTGGAAAGCATGTTAAAGCCATGTTATAGCATTTATTGAGAGCTTCTGAAGTTGAACAGTGTAATTCTGTCAACAGCTTTTTCATTTAGAAAGTTGTGACCCATCACTAAATTCTTACATGAAGTTCATTCAGGAAAACATTTAGAATTCTGATTGAACTCCCAGGCCCATTGAACTAATAAGAACTTTCTGTTCAGCCTGCTCTTACAGCCCAGATTGTCTAGATATCCACATAAAAATGTAACTAATACTCCTGTAAAGAAGAAAGCTGGAGTACCTCCATGGCAGAACTTCTGCAATAGCTCTGCTTGCTTCAGTTCCTTTCCTCTTAAAACCATTGGAAAAATCTGTTCTTGACTTTAAGAGGAGCAAGGTTAAACTAGCACAGTACGTTTTAAAAATTCCAAGCTAGTAATTTAATCTTCAGATTTAACCATAGTGGCCCTTGCAAATTTTATTTTCCAAAGCTGCACTCAAAATAAACGATGTGTTAGTCCCTAATAAATGGTCCTTAGTAAAAGCAGGTATTATGCTTCCTTTGAAAAGTTATTTATTTCTTATGGTGGGTTTCTGATTCAGCTGCCTTCCAGCAAGCTGTTCCAACACTTTCTCCCTTTTAGGAGTTTGTATAAACCCTGCAACTTGCTGTGTTTCTGTGCAGCAACACATGTGCATCTGTGCGTAACAACGCCAGGAGGATAACCTCAGACTTATTAGCATGGTTGTCTTCGGGTTGAAAAATACTTTCTGGAGGTTCATTTCTTAGAATCAGCTTCCTGATTTCTTGCTTATTAAATCATGTTGTGTTTATGAAATAAAAAGGCTCTCAGTCTGTCAGTCAGAACTCTAAAGCCTTTCGCAGACTATAAATTCACATTCCAGTAGTTATAAATAGAAAACACAACTGCAATGGTTGTAAAACTCTCTGATGATTGTTTGTTGTACTGCACCAACAAATCAGAAAAAGAGATGGTTGGAATACTGTTGTCAACATCTTTTTGCACAGAATTTCCATCGAGCCAATAAGTGAGCTTGTGCTGATGATTTGTAGTATCTGTTATCACCTTCCATCAGACTCTGAGGAGAAAGGAAATACAGGATATTCCAGATGGGAATCTGGTGCATGTGCACTGAGGAATCTGTGTTTCCTCTGATTGTTAGTGAAGGACAGTGGGGGTGCTGCTGCTTGATGCATTATTTTTTGTACTAATGATCATATCCAAGTGACTTCTGTTAATGTACTGTAATTTACAGTCCCTTTAGGATATTCATCTTTTTGGTAATTTTGGCTGCTGTTGAACACTTCGCAACACTGCAGATTAGAAGCTGCAGAAATTACTCTTCAGAAGACTACATTTCCTTTATAACTGTGATCCAGTGTTCCCCAGCTTTTCCTTTATGTTTTTACTTTTTATTCTTAGACTCAGTCTCACTAGGTTACTGACTTCTGTAATGCCCTGGTTAATCGATGCTCATACAATTTTCTGGACGTGTTTCCTGTATTTCTGGCCCCTTCATTTAAAACAGAAGTATTTAATGTTGAGAATTAAATCTACAGCACACAAAGGGGTTTTTTCCTCCATAACTGCTGCTGTGGTATGGTATATATCATTTTGGTTTGGAATATTCCCTCATGAATCATTCCTACTTCTCTCACACCTCAGCCACAGAAGAACACCTGTACCCGAGTGGTTGGAGCAATGGCAGTGTATTGGAAAGGATGGAAATGACACAGCCTGTTATAGGATGGACTGTTTGACTGAGAAATTAAAAACAACACAACACCAGCTGAGAGGCACAAGCTGGGCAAAAGTTCGTGAAAAAGAAATGCCTGACTCCAGGAAACCAGTGATGAATGAGTCCAACCTGCTTCTGCCTCCAGCAGAGGCAGTAGGAGAGGCTTTTAGGGGTAATATGCAAACTTGGCCACTTCCATGGTCTCTTCTCATATTCTGTCAGCATCACAGCTGGTGTATTACAGATATTAGAGGCTATATACCTGCATAGTCTTATCAGTGTTCATGGACACATTTCCCATTAACTTGCCTCATTCTCACGTGCAGTCGTTGATACTGTCTGTTGATGCTAACAGCCTCTTGTGGCAGCAAGTTTCAGAGGTTCACTACTCACTGTGAAAAGTACTTTCACTCTGATTAAATCAGTCTACTGTTAGTATTAGTATTATTTCATGGAGTGTCCACTACTACTTTTTCAAGTATTGCAGGACTTTTATTCAGTTTGATCCTGGTTGCATTCAGCTCTTCACTTTTTTCTGATATCGTAAACTGTGGTGATGTCTCCTTTTTAGCTCTCCCTTTTCAACAGAAGGATCCTAGACTATATAGTGTTGGAGAGAGCTGCTCTATATCCCTGATGATTTTAATTGGTCTTCTCTAAATAGTCTTGAACTTCATTACAAATTTAAAAGAAAATTCTTACCTTTGTGCTACAACTGGTATGTCAAGCATAAGAATCTCCTGAACAACCTCAGCAATAAAGGTGGAAACAAATAGTTCACTGAGTGTCTGCAGTGGTATTATCATCCTTTTTATGCCTTTGTCATCAACTGGTCCCACTAATCACAAGATAGCTTCCTGCTTTTGATGTGTTCAAAGAATGTTTTACTGTCAGTTTGAGCATCATTTGCAAGTTGCTCCTCAAGTTCTTTTTTAGCCCTCCATATTTCCTGTTTACATTTGAGCTGCTTTATTTTATGGGATTTTTCTGTGCTCACTTCAGAAAGCTTTCTGGTGATTTTGTTGTTTTGGATTTTATGCTGGTCTTCTACCTTTGAAAGATTCTTTTGCTTTCCAGTTGAGCCATCTGTGCAGAGGGGGTTTGGACTGCTTTGTTTTCTTCTTGTTCTGTGTCAGACACATTACCTAAACTTCTAGTACAGTGTATTTCATTCTGTAGGCTTTATGTAGGCTTCTTGGCTTTTGAAAAAACCTTTTTTTTTTTTTTTAAATAATTGCTAATTTTTAAAAAGCTTTTTTTTTTCCTTGAAATTGAATAGCCACAAACTAGATATATTTAGCCTTCTCTCTTTTTCTAGTTTTAAGCTGTAGTGTATGTTCAGTGTTGCACAGGAGTCACTGACTTGGGGATGTTTAGTTCATTACTGACCAGCCTCTCTTACCTGGTGTGAGTAGCAGGCTTGAGGGAAAGACACATTCAAGGGATCTCTGCAGAAAGTCAGATTTACTGCTGTCCAAGGATACTGAGAAAGAAAGTGTCCTTTTAAAAACTGTCTTCAAAGAACAAAAAAAGGGGAATTATCTTTGTTTTCAATAGGAAAAGGTGCTATATTGGTAAAATTTTGGCAATTCTATTCAAGGCAGATGAAGAAAACAAGTCAAAGGATAAAATTTTACATTCTTCTTTGAGAAAAAAATACAAAGTCCCTTGGAATGAAAATGTATTTTCATTGCAAACATAGGAATTTTTTTTATTTACTTTGAAAACTTATGTTCCTTATCCATACTGGAAGTATAGAACACAAAATCTCTGAAGAAATCTAAAAGTCATGCAAATGTTTTCAGATTTTCATTAGAGGAGAATCTGCAGACAAAAGGGCTGTCTGAACATAAAAACCTTTGGTGCTTCAGTAAACCAAACTGAGTTTTGCTTGACAGCTGAAAGATATTCCCTGTGGGTCATTTATGCTCCTGTCTGCAGAGTTGATTGAGTAAATATGCAGCAACAAGGAACATTCTTATACCCTGTCTGGCATTTGCTGGCTGATATTTTTAACTTAAGGCAGATACAGTTCGATAATGTAGCTTGCACAGCTTGGTGGAATTCATCAAATACGGAAATGACTTTGATAAATACACCTTGCTGCATCTTCAGTTTTTAGCAGCAAGATTTTAAGTTGGAAGAACTTGTGTGTGGACTTCTGGGAGGATGTTAAATCACCACTGAGGCTCTGGTTAAGCAGTCAGTTCCTGAGGTGAAGCTAAAATATTTTAACCATGAAGTCTACCTGAAAAGTCCATGAGGACTCTCTAGGTAAAGTGGCAGAAGATTCAAATGCAGAAGCTTTTCCAATTTAAAAAGGGAAATACTTTTTCAGCCTAAGGAGATAGTTTCCATGGGTACTAGATCTATGACAAGCCATACAAGGAGTTTTCCTGACTAAGGGCCAGCAGACCGGGGGACAGCTTGGTGGGTGGCAGGGCAAGAAGTGGTCTCCCAGCTCTAAGGACACATCAAATGTTATTTTTCATTTCTCCCCATTGTGGACAGTTTGATCATCTTTTGAGTGTGACATCACAGAGACCCCCATTTGTGACAGAGAAATCTAAGTTCTCTCATGGTTTCTCTAACCAAATGAAACTCAGTGCAGGCATTTTTATTGCTGTTCAAACACTGAAGACCATTTTCACATCCTCATTTCAGCCCCAGCAGTTATTAGCTGATACATTAGTGATGTTATCAGATCTGTAAGCATCTGTAAAAATTTTTTTAAGAAGTAAAATGTCAGAGTAGCCAATAATGGGTGCGTGTTTTTTTAATAATTACTTTTACAAAGTTAGAATTGTATTCGCCATGTTTTGTGATCATGTTTAGGTGAAGAAGTGGAAGATGATGCCAGGAGCTGAAGGGAAAGTGGTGTTGTCATACCACAGGCTGTAAAGAATTTGGATTTTAAACAGCTCTGTAGTAACGCATTGCACATTTCCTGTGTGGGTTGATGTTTGTGCTAAAACCTTTCACTTTTTGAGAATATTTTCATGGATTTACAGCAATTACTCAGCTATTTACAAGGGACAAAATGTGACCCCCCATTAATCATAACCAGTCAAATTCAGCATGTTCAGTCATAAAGATTTCAGTCACTGTTTTCAATACTTTCATCTTTGTTCATATTTTCTAAGCTAGTCATGATTCATAAATTGATATTTACGACTACCATGTGTTGGTATCTGAGAGCTTGGGGTTTGGGGTTTTTTTTTTTAATAGACATTTAGTTTAACTGGTATGTTGCCTGGAGAGATGTGCTACTCTAAGGGAGAATTGCTATCTTTCCATGAAATTAATGTTCACACAAATAGTAGGACTGACAGCTTCTGGAGATGATAGTCTGTAGGAGAGAGGGAAGAGTATGGCAGAGAGAGCTTGCACTGTCTTAGTGTACCTTGGCTCTGCTTTTCAGGGTTGAGGGAAATGCATTTTCTTCAGGTGACTCACACTTAGCCACCTCAGACTGCCTCCAGGCAGCCGGCAGTGTGCTGCAGTTTGTAACTCTTTGAAGTCATTTGGTAAAGAACAACTTCATCTTCACTCCTGATGCTTTTCTCTGTAGCAGCTGTTAAGATACAGTAGGAACTTTGATCACAACTAGTGAATTTGTCACTGCAGGCTGCTGCTGGCTCCACTGGCGGTGTGAGGTCTGCATGGCACTAAACAACAGAGACATGCTGTGCTCTGGTGTGTACTTGAAGAAAGGCCATTAAGAGCTGAAATGTCAACAGTGACCCCATGTACCTGTAATAAATGTAAGCTTTGTAATTAGTAGCAAGCTGTCTCAGAGGGCTGCAGATAGTTACTAAGATTAATTTTCGCTATGGTGTGCCCAAAGTTCCCATATGATATAAGGCAACCAGTTAACATTGTCAGGAGACTATCAAGTTGCAGCACGTGTAGTTTGATGACAGAGCTGGGCTCTAAGGATCTTGTGGCAGCAACTGTCTTTCCATAAGTTTTTCTGGAGCTTACCACACCCTATGAGAGCAAACAGAATACCTGTAGAGTCACACCTTCACTGTATGTGTCCCTTTGTTCCTCTGCTTCATTGTGCATCAAACCTGTGTGGTACACTATGCTTACAAGGTAAAATAATACCAATTTATGTGTATATGGGTATCTATATAGTGTATACATATATTAATTATAAGTGCTGTAGGCACCAGGGAGTCAGTGAATACCAGCCTGCAAAAAAACCCCACACACTGAGGAACTCCTGTGCCTATCTGCTTCAGGCTTTCCTACTGCCTGTGGAAGGCAGGTGGCTGTGGGCTCGTGTAAAGAAACCTCAGACAAGAGTAACTGACACTGGAGCACACTTTAACCAAAAAGACATTTCAAAAGGCATCCTAAAGCATGTCTAGACTGGAATTTGCAGTTGAAAGGAAAAACTATTATCCTTTGGCTTGAAAAGTGACCTGTGGCTTCAGGCATGAGTGATCTTTGATAAATGGCCTGGTCGTCCCTCTCCCTGGTGTGGGAGGCAGTTGGTTTCCACTGTAAACCTGGACTACAGGCAATTTCCTTCATTGTATTTGTAGCAAAGGTAGCACAGCCTAATGCAACAGAAATGAGGGAGCTTTTGAAAGTTTATTCCTTGTCTATTTGTAGAAAGAATCCAAAACAATAATATACCCCTTCAAACTTAAACTTTGAATATATTTGCTAACATCAGAGGTCTTTTTTGTCCTATTTTATGAAGTAGCTGTGTTTTCATGGAATACATATTGGCATGATTTTTGGTATGTTATAAATGTGACATTGATATTGCATATGAACTGTTTTGGTCAAGAGCCATGTTAACTGCCCCATCAATTACACTTCTAAGTACCTGTCACATTAAAAAAATGTGGCTCTGGGCCCCTTAGGGTATTTCATTCTTTAGGCAAAGAGTTTTTTGTTTTCACTCACTACTTTTGATCTCCTTATTCTGGAAATATTCTTGCTTGCATTTCATTTGGGGGAGTTTGGGTTTTTGATTTTTTAATGAGAGAAATATCTTTGCATGGGAAGCACTGTGAGATCCAAAACTCCTCAGGATGCTTACAGCGGGCATTTAGAATTTCTTATGGATGGGCTACTATTGTGAAGGCAGCACTTAACATGTTAGGTGGAGTCACAAAGTTGCAAAGGTAATTGCTTTTATATCTTATTCTGTGTGTTTAAAAATGTGTACCATACTCTGCAGTGTATCTGTTAGCAAATAATGCCATTTCAGCCATGGCCACATATATATTTCCATATAATTCTCCCTTAGTATATTTTTGTGCAGAACTACTTTTGAGGGCCTAAGACAAAGTATCTATGCCACTTCAGAACACACAGGTGCTTAATTCTGTATGTTCACTAGAGCAAACATTATTGAAATGAATGTGGTGGAACACAGCTGGAGTTAAATGAACTATTGTTCTCACAGGGTAGGCTAGATTAAAAACCATGAAAAATAAAAAGTTTAAAATCCTGTGTTTTTAATAGCTCCAACTACAAGCCTGTATCGAGACAAGCAGCTGGCAAACATATGACATTTTTTCCCCTGCTACAGATCTTCTAAAAATGAGTTTCGTGTTCACCCAGACTTGTCTTTCTAAGGGTGCCTGCTGGCACATCATTCCTGAAGGAAGTGGTTAATCTGGGAAGGTTTTGGGGGGGGCTGGGAAGGTACCACTCCTTGTACATAGGCAGTGCCCAGGGACTGGAAGTAAAACACACCCAGGGAAAGCTCAGCTTGTACCCAGCCTCTAAAGGACAGGTCTGAGGGCAGAAACCTGGCGAGGGTTCTCTGCAGCACTGCTAAATGTTCTTTCCCTCCCAGATAAACTACCAGCACATGGGAAGAGCTCAGTGCTTCCTTTTCTACTTATGCTGCTGCACTATGGTACTGCAGGACTGTACAACTGTATGAGAACCTCATGTAGTCTTGAGAGCCTCTGTGTAACATTACTTGGCTTATACATCTTTTATTATGTTTGGCTGTTGGTGAGAGTCAGACGAAAATTATTTCCAGATTACAATAAAGCAACTTCAAACATAATAAGTGTTGTTAGATCATTGACCATATTAAAATAAAATTTTAAAAGGCTGTACATCAAGGCTCAGAGAACTGTTTAAAGAAGAAAAAATGTGTAGCATTATTGCCCTAAACATACTGCTGAACCTTGGGAAAGGATTTGTGCCACGTTTCTTATGACAGTAACATCACAGAGGATATAAACCAGTCATTGGCACTCTCTCAAGAAACACATCACTGTAATTCATTATAACAATACCACTGTGATATTTGTTCATAATATTTATGAAAGTTAGGCTATGAAAACAGTATGCACTGACTGTCAGTGGTGATGTATCATTCTGCAAAAGGGAACATACATGACAAAACACTTTAAATGAACTCTAAAAATATACTGGTGACTTAAAACAATTTGGCTGGTCTTACACACGGTGCCAGGAGGGGCTTCCCAGGATATGCTTCTGGATGACCTTTTTGAGGACATATATCAAATAGTCATGTATTTATTATGGTCCCAGTCAGTCTTCAATAGCAATGATAAATGTTGTGTGGTGTACACAGTCATTACAGCTCTGTGTAATTCTCTGCTCAGTTTCCAGTTGCTGTCTTTTCTATGGAAAACAGAGTGGCCTGTGTCATGTCAACCCAATAAACCCAACTTTTACCCACAAATCGTTCTCAGTGGCACAAAGCTATATCTGACCTGGCAGTGGGGTGCAGATGTCAGGGAGCCTGCAAGGAGGCTTCTGTTCTGCTTCCCTGGTTGTGTCTGGGCCCCGCAGAGTCCAGGGGAACAGCCTGGCTCTCGTGAGTCACGAGGCTTTACAAGCCCTCACAGCTTCCAGTACATGCTGGGATTCACTGCAGCTCTGACGTCAGTGTAAGTCTGGATTTCTGGGCACTGAATAAAGCAGCAGACTTATTCTGTGGCTGAATGGTGCTGATGACATGCCATTTGTCCTCTTTCCCCATCAGCGCTGTGGGGAACATAAGCAGCACGAATGTTCTGATATTTATTGTAACCAGGCATGGGCTCTGTTCAGTTCCTGGTGAGAGGAAGTTAACAGCCCTGGAAAAGCTCAAGAGCAAGAGTAGGCTCCATCTTAAAGGTACTGAGTTTGGGCTGAGGCTGAGGACCAGCAAGTTTCCCACTTCACAATTAGGTGAGATTCCACAGTGGGTTTGGAAAGTAATTTCCTAGGAAGGGAAGTAGAACCACAACCTCTGTCTTCCCTGACTCTCCAGAAAGCCTCTGTCCACTCTAGTTCATTTTTCCCCAGTCACTTGATTGCTTCCTGTGATGGCATGAGGGGAGAGAGATGAAAAGCAAAAGGGAAGGCAGTTGCAACTTAACACCATGCACAAAGCCTCCAAAGAGAATTCAAACTTGTCTGGCAAAAAAGTGGACAAAACTAAAATGGCTTTTTAAGCTCAGTTTCCTGGCTTCACTATGCATTGCAGGAATGCTTAGATTTGAAAACAATAAATACCATCACCGCAGGAAGCCCCAGATTTGAATTGTGTGCATGCACAGCTATTTACGAATCACCCATTTTTACTTAGCCACTTCCATCTAAGGTAGTTGGCTCGGTTTAATAATGAAATAGCCTCTCCAGAAGTCCTCTGCCAGATCAACTTATTGTTCTGAAAATAAAGAAAGGGAATCTCAATACTAGTTTTCAGAAGGACATTTTTTAATAGAAAAGATAAGATAGATGCCACGCTAGACTTACTGGGCTGTAGTCAAGGACTGAAGTTAAAAACATATGAATGGAAAGAAGGGGGATAAATGACAAACTGAGATGGAATAAATAAATGATAGGAAAAACAACTAAGCCTGGGGATAACAGGAAGAGAGATTAAAACTGGAACTGAGATGTTTACATAATACTTTAGGGAAAAAAATACGTTCTACCATGTACCTTTAGTTTCTTTGTCATTCTGCTCTTCCTCTCTCTTCATTTAAACCTATAATTATATATTATTTATATATTATTCTTTTGATCTTATGGGCTTTGAGGTCCTGAAAGTGTAATTGTTTTTTGCCACTTCTTTCCCAGTTTGATTAAATCTCATGTCTATGCATTTCCTTAAGATGACATACATCACTGGCATGAAAATCTCCTATTCTCCTCCCCTACTGAGTGAATTGTTTATTGGAAATATTACTGTGTGTTAAGAATTGATGTTCAGGTACATGCATTTTAATCACCTCGAAGATGACTGATTCATGCTGGGATTTCACCTGTGCCAAAGGTTACATCAGTGATTCTACCAGATAACTTAGACATGTAATTTCAAGCACAAATAACTGTCCAGGTATATGATGATGTTTCACCTGCAACCCTAGAATCAAGGCCAAAATGAAGCTGGCCAGAAGCCAAGGCTGTACCCTTCCTTTTTATAGGTCTGGCGCAAATAACAGGGTATTGCTCCCAATCAGGCCAGTAAGAAACTTGAGACTCCTATAAGCACTACAGAATCTTTCTAGTTGAAATTGTCAGCATCCTTAAAACAAAAAATTAAAAATGGGACCAGTACACACTTGATAGCTATCTGGTTCCTATTTGAGCTTTAATCAAGACTTAGTAATCAGTTTATCAACATTAGTGATGACTTCAGTTGGAAAAATTAATTGAAAATATGATGTTTAGAGTAAAGTGCAAGAAGTCAAGGCAGGATTTAAAAGCAAGATGTGGATTAAAAAGAATGAATATCTTCATCTGAGCTAAGTAATGGTTGATTAATAGTTGCATACAACTCCGAAATTCACATACTGGATGGTTTATGGAGACAGAATATATAAAGTAACAATTAAGATATAAAAAAAATGTGAATATATATCAAGCATGCTGTAAACACTCTCCAGATGATCTTATGGGATCGTCCATACTCTTGAATGAACAGCCAACAAGATTTCAATATCATCCAGTCTGAGTTTTAATTCCAGTTTTTGAGTTCTAGACCAACTAGTCTCTTTCTAGGCATTGTTTTCTCAGTCCGTTCCTGATATTGATCTGAGTGATAACAAGCATTTCATTTTTTGCAAAGCAGAGAGATAAGGATATTTTTTATACAATACTGTAAAAATAGCTGAGACTGAAAAGTGTCTGTGCCAGTGGAGAAAAACCATGGATGCTGCTGTTTATTCTGAGTATCAATAAACATTTGGAATAACAAATACTTAGAAGAAAAAGGGGGGAGGACTTATGCAGGGTTTTACTGTCAAACAGCATTCCCAGCTCTGGCCCACTACAACATCCAGTCATGTAGAAACAACAAGGTTCTTAGGGGGTGTGTTGTGAGCCATATTATTATAGAAATCTTTTGACCTGCAAGAACTGATGACTACATTTTCCATTTCCAACTCAGAGGGAAGTCTGTTTTGTGAATGGGGAGAGCTGTTGTTACTTTTGAGCTTCATGTTTTCAAGTCACTCTTCTTCCAATGTCTTTGACCAGTCATGAACTATGTAGATGGCTATAAAGCAAGTTGTGTGTGGTTCTTCATCTCCATCTATGCTCTTTTTGAAGGTTCGTTTCTCTCTTTCCTAATCTCTACAATAATTCATAAGATTTCCTCTTCAAACATTCTACTTTCTTAATAGCAAATTATATTTCCTTGACCTCTTCTGTATTAAGTGCAAAGAACATAAAGTTTTCCAGCCAAATGAGTGTTCTACCTCAAGCTGAATTCTAATAAATGCCTACAGTTTATAATTGATACTTCAAAGATGTTCTCAAGGAATTTAAAACAATCCAGAATTTAATAGCAATCAACAGAATCGAGACAAAGTGAAACTATTATGCTGAACTTATCGAAAAGCAGGGTTTAAATTGATGCTGCATATTATTCATTTTGACAGTTGCAAATTCACATTAAAGATAGCAGACAGCAACTAGAAGAGGAAATGCTAATTTAATACTTGGAGAGAAACAACTCTGAAGCTAAGCTGTTCAGTTAAAATTATGAAATACTTTCCATTTCCAATGCACCTTTGATCCACAGAAGCCCCGAAGCATATTGCAAATTATAAATACAGTTTTAATTTCTTATCATGGCAGGTGATAGGCAAATGTCTCAGGAATAGAAGTGTAGCCATCATTCAATAGCAACCCTATGCAAAGACAAAATGAACAATTATTTTTAAGCAAAATGGCATGGAAAGGTTACGCTGCTGAAACGTGTCCTTATCATACTGTGCCACTTGCGTTAGAGGAATGGGGAATGAAGAATTCCAAACTCAATTCCTGGGTGTACATACACTATTTGGTGTATGATTTGAGACAAATTGCTTAATTTCTTATGCTTCACTATAAAAAGGGAGTAATGCTGTCTAAATTCGGTGGTGGTGTGCTGATGGCAAAAGAATGATAAAGAGTATTCCTTCTTAAAGGAATTGTCTCAGCATTTGGGAAGGTTGAAGTATTACAGCTGTAAGAATGCTCTGAAATATTATTTTAAATCATTCAAATAATAGAAAGCATGTAAACTGTGTAAATACAAATTACTACATAATTTAGAAATGTATAAGCAGAGGGATGTAAGGCTGATGTTTTGCTATGCAATAATTTCAGTTTCCTGTACAAAAATAACATCACTTCCCACAACTGACACTTTAGGGAAGTTTGTATGCATGGGGAGGCTGAACAGGGGCTTTATAAACCATTAAATCTCTAGTGATATCACTCTTTAATGAACAACTATTAGATGCAAATACAGTGCCTTGTAACAATTGAAGAGAGGGTTATCAACTTTCTAAAACCCTTGAACCTGACTTAAAGTCATAATGTAAAGGCTTGATGAGGCAGGGCAAACATTCTGGTGGTACCATGCTTCTAATGTTTTGTTCCTTAAGTGTGTCATTTAATTCCTAAGCTACAGTGTGGATGAAAAGTCCTAAAACTCCCTTTCATCCCTGTAGTGAATTGAACAATCTCTTAACTGATACTGAATTGATTAACATTGTTGCTCCAGCTTCAGTCTGATACCTGTTCCACTTAGCAGGTGTCAAAATGTCATCTGGAGAGTGGTAAGGAAGGGGGCGAGTTCCTTGGAAACCTATGGGGGTTCCTCCTTTCCCTTGGGAATATTTAGAGGTACCATGCTGAAAACTGGGGGTTTGAGTTGGTAACTTTTATTAATGACAGAAGTTACAGGAGCTGTGAATATAAAAGTTCAAATATTACATTGCTGAGCAAAGGACTCAAAAAGTTCAAATATTACACTGCTGAGCAAGTGCTCTGGCACCCCTAAGCCATGTGCAGTAAGGCATCAGAGCAGTTTACGGGCATGGTCCTGCATGGCCATAAAGCTGAGACGAAATTCCTCAGAATGGCATCTTCTCACGGGATCAGGAGATACAGCTGCCAGAGCTGGCTCGAGTATATTGCTAAAAATAGGCCAAAGCACTTCAAAAATTAATGAGCAGTATGAGTTTAGGACTACTGAGATTTATAGGCTAATGGATAACTACGAGAAGGAGAAAATACTGTATGAAAAAAAAAAAAAAGCCAGTGAGGAAATTTAGAGCCCTTATGTCTCTCTTTATGATATAAATCAGGATTAGTTGCACTGAAGTCACTTGACTTACAATAATGTAAGTGGGAAGAGATTGGGGAATGTACGCTCACTTTGCAGTAACACACAGATAGAATTAAGTCATCTTTTTGGAAATGAGAAATGGGTTATTTCTGAATCATTTTGCAGAGATTTAAGAGTGGCAGCCAGATGCTTCCTTCAATGTGGATTTTAGATGGGGGAAAAAACAAGCCTTGGGAGACTTTCACAGTATTTCTCAAGAGCGTGTGCTATGTGTTTGCCTGCTTTAAGTTTGTGAAATTTATATACACAGCAGACTATATTAATTTGCAAATAAATGAAAATTATACACAACAAGAAATTCTGATAGCTTCCTATAAACACTCTAAAATAGATTATTTTCTATAGTCAGCCAAAAATACAATAAATCTGCAGCACAGGACAAAAACTGCTGCTTATCCCAGGCCATTCACTAGCTACTTTTCTGTTCATGGAACTACTGCTGGGTGAATCTCAAACAGAGACCAACTACTCACATTGGGTGAAGCTAATAAATCTAGATCAATTCTGTGAATTAATCCTTCCAGTTAAGGCAAGAAAGAGGTACTCATCCATGTAATCCTTTTCACCCTCCAACACTAATTTAAGAAAACACACACAAATACTAAAACCACACCACATTTCAAAAAGGGGTATGGGTACTTAGGGCTCTCTAATGCTGAGCATGCTTTATTTCTCTTCCTTAACACAGCAGTGTGCTTTGAAAACATCCTTCTGGGTTCAGGAGCACACTGAAGGTTGTTGTTAGGAACTCTCCATCCACACCTCTCAGTTATCACAGAATTAGGGCACAGTTGCACGGTGAACTTCACCTTTTACCTACAGATAAAGCTTTGGGCGCCTGTTGTGGTTTTGCTGCCCTGAGTCACACATTACATTATCTCCTGCTCCAGCTCAGCTCTTTTGGGCAGCCCCATCCATGTAACTACTTCCACTTTTCAGGTGAGAGCATCCAAGCATCACTCAGCATGGCTGGATGCTTTGTAATCCTTGCAGTTTACTTTGAGAAGTTCCTCCTGATCCAGTCTTACAGCTGCCACCCCCACAGGGTTTGAAGCTGTGCAAACACAAAGCTAGAGGAGCAGGGAGCTCACAGTCCAAGTGTGCAGAGAGAAATGAAGGAGAGAGCAAGGACCAGGCAGGGATACAGTGTGATGCCCACTTTACATCAGGCCTTGCTGTGTCCACGCAGTGAAAGCAGAGAGGGCAGGAAAAGATTTCATTATGCAAAATGGGGTTCTGCACTGGTACCTCTCATCACCCCTTGATAGGGGTTTTTTCTTCCATTCAGGGACCCTTCTCTTATCCTTTCTTTCCAGTCCTGGAAAGCCTGACTCCACCACCATGGCTGCTATGGTGAAAGATTCCTCTGAGCTTCTCTGCCATGGAGGAACGAAAGGCAGAGCTGCAGGCTCTAGATAGCATCAACAGTCAGGTTTTATGGCTTCAAATCTGAGGTGAAGAGAGGGAGGACTTTCCTGGGTGGGGAGGCAGGAAATCAGCTCTGATAGAGATGCTGGTAGGATGGAGGTGGAGTGGTTTGAAGGGCAGCTCTATGCACCTGCCCATCCTGAGACTGCACAGTGGGTGCTCCGGGAGCTCCCACTGCCCCAAACACACACACCTTCATTGCTTCATCACATGGTGGAGAGGCCATGTGCCAGAAAAAGATAAATAGGAACTGCCTAATTAATGCTCCTTTGCTTCTGCTTAGAGAAAGGTGCTTTTTGGAGTAGACTGGTGGGGGTCTAATCTGAAATTCTGCAGTTCTCAAAAGGAATTCTCTGTTGTGTTCAAGCCTGTAGTTAAACTTCTTAGTTAAGTGTGAAAGTCAGAAATAAAGCATGCCAGTTTTTAAAGTGTTCCAGAAGAAGCTGATTTAGAAAATCCTAAGTACCAAAGTAAAGTTAATTTGTCACAAATTTGCCTTTATGTATTTGGGGGGGGGGTTAGATTTGGCACCAAAAAGCAGCCTTTATACAGACTTTCCTTGTTAGTTGGTCTATGTTGCTTAAATATGGATTTTTTTTTAAGTTATTGTTAAGTATGTGACAAACTATTAATCCTTTAGTGAAGATATTGATATTCTCAATGATGTTCCCTAATCTCCTTCAAATATTGATTTAATATTATTACAGCATGGCCAAATACTCTATTACTCTATCTAAATTAACATTTTTTCAAAATATATTTGGGAAGGAAATGTGTGTTTATTGATTGTATGAATGAAATTACTTTAATTAAGGAAACAGGCCTACTGCCAAAAATGGCATACATGATTATTAGTGCAGGATGCTTCCCACAACAGCCCAAAAAGCCATCATCAAAAGCAGATGCCTAAATTAGTTACAATGTGCATCCTGGCCAGACAGACACTTCAGACTCTTGGCCACTTGTAGGACAGGTTCTCCTTCCTTTGGAAGCAAGCCAGGGCACAGTAACACTTTAAGTTTTTCTACCAACCATAATTTAAGACTTTTCAACCTTAAATTAAATATTACTTCAGGGAAGCTTGATTTTCTTGAAAGCTGACATGGGAATCTCCTGGCAGTACTCTCATTTGGATTAGTGCTTGGAGTAGAGGATATGAGATTCCAAAGGAGTGTTAGACAATTCATCTTTTTGCCTGAAAATACAAGGGAGAGGAAAAGCGATAACAGTAATAACTACTGGAAAGGAAGCATCAGGCTGTTGTGCTTTGGTTTAATTTGTGGCAGCATTCTAGCATTATGACTTGCTTCCACTGCATTTGGCCTGAGAAGTAGTTAGAAGCACAGTATGGATTTCCAGTGCCATTACTACCTCATAAAATGAAGAGGAAATCTTCAAAAATGGTCAGGAATTTACAGTTTAATAACTTCACATAAGAATGTGATTTTGGGATGTTGTGTAACTGAGAACTTACATGTATTTTCTGAATACAGTTTGCATCCATTTTTTGAATCCCAGCCGGGTAGTTGATGGGGTACTATATTCACTGAATCTTCTTCTGATGCCTGACAATAAAAAATACTTCAGATATAGGCATTGTGGAATATCTTTTCTCCATTCAGACTGGAAATGGTTAAAAAACACAGCCTCCAAAGCCAAACCTCACAGCTGAGAGTCTTAAAAACCTGCAGGTGGGACTTAAAAGAGAGAATCCCACCACAGCGCGGGGTGTTACAAAATGAGCCCTGTGATTATTGATCGAGGGATGTCTGGGCAGGAAAGGTTTGCTGGATCTGTCTGCGTTTGCCTGATGTGACAGTCTCCCAGGCAGCCTTGTGGCCTCCTTGGGGGCTCTGGCATGGGCCGTAATCAGGATAGAAACAGCCACTCTCTGCTTAGCAAGAGCCAGGCTTAGCTGTGCTGCTGGTGATTTGTAGTATGTTCAGCCCTGCTACGCTCACTTTTTTCTTCTTTGGTATACTGGGAGCTGCTTGTCTTGGGAAGACATTTGGGAGTTGACTTGTGCCTGCATGGGGCACATACCTGCGTATGAACTGTGTGGAGGAGGGAGTAAAGGGCTATGTTCTGGATTTTTTTACTTTTCTTTTTGCAATCCAGCAATCATTTAGGAGACCGCACGTCAAGATGAGCTGTTTGTACCCCAGCCACAGGAGAGAATTTGTCAGGGGAGGAGCCTTCTCTGTCAAGCCAACTTTCTGACAGCCAATGAAAAGTACATCTGCCTGTGTAGCTGGGAATAAGTGTGGGGGCATATGCAAAGAATGTATGTGAGAGGAAGCGTGTGGAGAGGCTGTAGCTCTGCCCCAGTGCTGATGGGCAGTGTGCATCCTTCACCTCACACTCCAGCACAGTCCCTGTGGCTGCCAGAGGTGAGCCTAACCCTGTGAAGGCAGAACTACCCAGCTGAGCAGCCTGGTTAGCCTGGGCACCTGAGACTTTTCTAAGCCCCTGACCTGACTGCAGCAGCCATATTTATTCAGCCTTCCAGATTAAGGTTACTAATTTGCCTTCAGTGTGAAGGGGAGCATCTACAGACATTCCCACCTTGTGCTCTCTGTGTATCATAGGTGTACCCATACCAGCAGAAAAAATTTCAGTGTGAAGTGCCTAGCTGCATGCCATGGGAAATGGAGGAAGATTTCTTTCAATGTTCCAAATGGAAAGCAGAAGTGTGTTTCTTCTGGCCTTTTTGAAATAAAAACAGGAGTCAGGTATTCCTTATTCTGGCAAGGACTAGCCATGGGAAATACTGAGCTTTCAGGACTTAAAAACTTATTCCACTCATTTTTGGTAGAGCTGTTTTAAGCATTGGATCCTCTCTTCAAGGATTAGCTGTACAGCTCGATTTGCTGAGCTCTGCCCTGTGGGGTTCTTTGTGTGACAGTGTGAAAATGCATTGCTGAAGTTGACCTTCTCTGCTCTGGCAAGCACCCTCTCTATGCAGCCATGAGGTTTTGGAATCCTCTGTGCAGACTGTCAGGGGATAATGGCTTCAGCAGCACTTATGGGATGACTTAAATAATTGTCACTCAGTCATTTTTGTAGCCACTCTATGTAAACGCCAATAAAATCTTTCAGCCATCCTATATAACTATAATGTGTCTGTATTATAGCTGTAAATACTGCGATTGGGATCTCAGCACAAAGTGTTTGCTGACACACACACACACAAATATGTCCCTCCTATGGAAAAGTATCAAATATCATAAAGACACTTGCAAACCCAGCAACCAGTAGCCAGTATTTATTGATGATTTGGCATATGTTTGTTAAACATACACATAAGCCTTGAACAAAGACTGCCGGAGGGGTCCCCAGATCAAGACACCACCAGCAGCTGCTTCTGGTTAAATGATTTTAGTGGTTTAAAACCATAAAGGGGATCTGAGTGCTGTAGTACACTGAGACACCAGTAAGGGGAACCCTTTTTGCAGTAAACCTTCGAGCTTTTACTGCTTTGATGGAGCATGTGGTCATAAAGATAACGTGACATTTTGGTTCCAAAAAAATTATGTTTAATCAGAAGACGAACAGAGATAAGCAGTTTAAAATGAAATCTGAATTACAATTTCAAATCTACTTTTTTTTTTTTTTCATTTCTCAATGAAATTGAATAGAAATGTGAATGAACCTGCACAAGGCAGGCATTAACCCTTACAGAAAGGAGGAGAGTTGATTTTGACAATTGGCTTTAAAACAATACGAACCAAATCACTTCAGTAAAGTAGCTGTCATCAGGCATCGTTTTAGCAAGAAAAACAAATGGTTGATTTATTGCTTGAAATTGTAAGTAAAATTTAATCTGTGGACAAGTCTTCTCACTTCAAAAATGTAATTTTGAAACTCAGGCATTACCGTTCTAAATATTCTCAAAAGTTACAGCTTTCAATAGGCACACTGATGAATCTTCATGCTGTAAATGCTGTAGAAAATCTCCTGAAACCATTGTAATTAATCTGTGTTGCTGTACGATAGATGTTATGTCAGGGGAAAACAAGTATGCATGTGGGTCTGTTCACATAATATCCAAAATCTTTAACAGTCTTTAACTGTTGTAGTAGGTATATTTTTATATTGCCCAAACAGAGAAACATGCTTTAGAGGGGTGAATGGAAATTCAGTATTTTCTTGGCTAAATAACCTAACTATCGTTTTTCTTACCTCAAATGAGCAATTCTGGAAGTGATGTAACGGATCGGTCTGAAGGAACTCCTCTTCCTGTCCAGTGTGTGCATTTCCATTACAGTTGACCTGGGAAAACTTCTGTCTGGTCTGGTTTATTTTTTCTCTATGAAGTAGTGAGTAACTAACTTTATGAAACCACTGGACGTACAGATTCAATGCACCCATAAAATCTCTACATAAACACCACTGTAAATCTAAGCCAAAGTCTCTGCTGTGCTTTCTCAAATGGCCTTCACACTAGACTGCTAATTAGCCTCTCTCTAACTTTGAATACTCCATAAATGCACTATGCTGATTGATAGTGCATCAATATTAATAAATAATTTACCACACTGTTGGAATTTCCCTCTACATGTAATCACAGCTGCAGCTCCTTCTAAACCTTTCTTTAACAAAAAGGGAAGGAAATAATTTTACTACTTTCACCCCATGTTACTTAGTCTCTCCTTTGGTACATCTGCAAATATTTGGAAAATGTCTCTTGGATACTTCTGAAAATTTGCATGGTTTATATGGCAATGTATTTCCATCTCACACAGTGTGGTGCTGCTCCTAATTGGGGCTACTGTAGTGTGCTTCATGTTTTATTTATTCTCAGAGTACATGTGTGAAGTGCTCCAAAGGATCTGTACTCTGTTAGGATCTGCAAGTCCT
Organism: Coloeus monedula; assembly: GCF_965178545.1. Taxonomy (NCBI): domain Eukaryota; kingdom Metazoa; phylum Chordata; class Aves; order Passeriformes; family Corvidae; genus Coloeus; species Coloeus monedula. Next base: position 18,121,557 of record NC_138787.1, read on the forward strand.
GCTTTCAGACAGAGGCCCTGTTTGCTCTCCCACTCTAACCCATGGATCAGAGGGATGTGCAGCAGGAGACTGGCTCTGCCCAGGTGGCCAGGAGCTTGTCAAAGTCATGGTTCTGCCCAAAAGGCAACTTGTTCAGTTAAGATAGTGGCAAAATTCACATAGGCATTTCTGAAGCCACCTATGATTTTTATCACCATCAAAAATAATGAGTTCACAACAGAAATAACTTCTTTTAAGTGTACTCTATTCTAATAAAGCAACAGGTGCTCCCTAGGTGGGACAGAGTAGCCCAAATGCATTAACTGCATTTTCACACTGATCATGAATCACTTCATAAACACATCTTTGTTTCATGGGAGTCTCTCTGTAGTGCCATATAATCAACTCTGTGTAAAAATTATTCCCTAAAATCTTAAATTCAGGCCATTATCTGCTTTGTAATTATGAAGTCTCAACACAAGTGAAAAGCCAGACCTGAGAGATGAGCAATTAAAAAGACAAAAATGTACATTCCAACTGCTTTTGGATGTAGTGTATTGTGCCTGTCATTCAACTAATCTTATCTCTGTAGTCTCCCTTTTGTGGGGAAGACCTGATGATTTGCAATTCATTCTTGTTGCAATTCATTCCTGTTGCAATTCATACTGCTCAAAGCTTATACAATAATTCTCTTGTCCAGGTGGCTGTCAGCACCTGCAGTGTTGCTGAAATGTCCCCAAAAGAAACTGCTGTTGCCCAAGACAGTATGAATCTGCAGTTTTTGGTGACAAGCTTGCATTGATTTTGTTTGTGCTGTTTCTCCATTTTCTGAATGAGAAACCAGTAGACAGCACCAGGCACACCAAAGTAAAACCTTCCTTAAAGTAAGTCTTCCAATTCTTAATTATTTAAGTATGATAAAGTGTACTCTCCTAAGCAGTGTTCAAAATATATACCTATATATTTAATTTACGTTAATATTGTATCTTCAAGGGCAACCTCTTCAAAGCACAAGAAGAGCCATTCTGATTTGCAGAAGTCTGACTGACCTGGCAAGATGAATGACTATGTGAATGTGGGAAGAGTGGTGGATGTAGTCTGCTTTGGCTTTGGCCTGTGTCAAAGTCTCCTATAGTATCCTTGTAGGGGAAATGGTCGATTTGCCCAGAATAAATGGATGTTAAGGCAAGAGGGAAATCGGCTGGCCCACCAGGCTCAAAGGGCTGTGTTCAGCCATGCAAAATCTGGCTAGCAGGTGTTGGCACTGGGGCCAGAAGATTCAACATCTTTAACAGCCCAGACAATGGCAGGGAGGGCACAATCTGCGAGCTTGTGCATGACACAAAGTTGTGGGGAGCACAGCTGTGCTGGAGCACAGGGATACTCTCCTGAGGGACCTTGACAGGCTGAAGTAATGGGCTGGCAGTGACCTCAGGGTTTCAGTGTAGGCAAGAGCAACTTCTTGCAAGTAGGACAAAATAGTCCCATGCAACTGTACCAACTGGACAGTGGAAGCAGTGTTGCAAAAAAGAAAGGCCTGAATATCCCAGCAGACAAGAAGCTGAAAAGCAGACAGCAGTGTGTTTTTGTGGTAAATAAGGCCAACAACGTACTGTTGCCCTCATAGCAAGATTTTAGCCGCATGCACAAAAGTAGTGATTATTCCCACCACATCAGGGTGGGTGACTCGTGTTTTGGGTTTTCTGGTTGGTGGCATGTTGGAATGAGTCCAGCAGAGCCCACCAGGATGGCCTCTGGAGCACCTGAGGTACAAGCAGAGGCTGAGGGAAGTGAGCTTATTTAGCCTTAAGAGAAGAACGGGGAGAGGGGGAGTTATTGCTGCGTATGACAATCTGAGGCTGTGGAGAAGAGGGACCCTTCTCAGAAGCACAAGGTGATAGGACCAAAAGGCAACAAATGCAAGTTGTGACATTGGGAGGATTTTATGGGATGTAAAAAAAAAAAAAAAAAAAATTCACCGTGAGGGTGGTTAAGCACCGGAGTAGGGGCCCAGAGAGGCAACATCTTCTTCCTTGGAGGCAGTCAAAACTTGACAAGACAAGGCCCTGAGCAAACCCATCTAGTTGGACTTGTTTTGAGTACGAGGCTGGATCAGATGGTATCCCAGAGGTCCCCTCCAACCTGAACTGTTCTATGATTCTGTGATATTGCAACAAATTCCTTACTAAGTATTGACAGAATCAGTCAATATTACTCTGTTAGAGCCATTTACAAGGTGTTTTGTCACAGATCTATCAGTCTCCATACTATAGATTAATGATGTTTTCATTATCAGACTATGTCTTATAGAGGAAGCAGCTATCTCTAAAATGCACTCTATTTTTTAAAACAAGAATGGAAACAAATAGGCCAAGAATAGGCTTTAGATTTAATGTTAATTTTACTAGAGACAGTGAGGATGAATTCGGCCTAAAATATTTTTCCAGTCAAAGCAGAACAGGACTGCACGGTGAGAGCAATCCCATCAACATTGCAAACATAATCAGCATTCAAGACTTCATCTTAAAATATCCATTTGATAAAGTGTGGGTATTGTAAGTTGACATGATATTTTGAATGAGCTTTAAATGGTGTCAGAGATCTCTTCCTTCGTGCATTTGTACCATATCCCCACAGAGACATTACAGTGTTGATCCATCACAGCACTTGCACATTTGCTGTTTACTACTGACTACATAATTTCCAGTTAGTGCAGTGCTGCATTTTTGTCTGCAGAAGGTGACTTACCTCCCCAGCACTGTAGGTTTCAACAAAGAAAGAGAAAGAAATGTATTGTGAATGTTGGTTAGTGGCCAGGTCTCCTCTGCATCTTAAGGTAACAACATGCTGCTTTTGGGCCAAAGCAGGAATATAATCACTACAATGGTACTGAAGAAACTCTGTCATCTCTTGCACTGGGCTGAAGACAGATGACCATATGTATCAGGCTGCTCAGTATGAAATTCTCCCCAGTATTAAGATATGCTAAGAGTTGGACATAATAGGATTTGATAAAGAGAAAAGCCTGTGACAGAAAACAGGCTGACATTTCCAGACTCCCCTGTATGCTCAAAGAAAGTTGGGGAGTTTTCCCTCTTAACATTAAGATACACTTTGTAATCTGTATAGGAAATATATCAAAAGAAAAAAAAAGAAGTAACATTTTTGTAATGTGGCTGTACCAAGATAACTGTCCTTAAAAGTTACCAGATTTTATACGAAAAGTAAACAGTCTGTTGGATTTTTACAAAGGGAAAGTTTAAGCCCTCTCATGTCATCTGGACCTTTGTAATGTGTTAAAAACAGCCATTCAGAGTATAATATTTCTGCAAGGTTTACCATGCAACTGAGGCACTTCTTTTCACCCAGACTTAGGAAGGTCATATAAAAGACCTGAACTAGGCAAAAAAAAACCCCTGCTTATACTGACAATACCTAGGATGGTGAGAATGCAAGACCTCTGTTGAGTTTCCCTGGTTCTCACAGATTTTCTAGGTAGGAGACTTTCTTCTATGGAATTATCTAAAGGGTTCTTTAGTTTTCTTTTCATACTGATCCAGAAACACCATAACAGATTGCCTTCCTCATTTCAGGGTTCAGTTCTGAAGGATTACTCACATATCTTGGCCATAATTGTTGTGTGCTGGTCCCCAGAAAATCTGGTCACACAACCTTGACATTCAAAGCTACTTTAAGAGGAGTTAAAGTTGTTTGCTGGGATTGGCCTATATGAAGAATCAATTCTGATATTTTTCCTGGTTGAATTCCCTGCAGATTACATGAGAACAGAGAATTCCACAGAAAATTATATGTAAAATGAATACAGATTATAACTCACTGAATGCCAGTTTCCCAGCACCCTCTACCCAGGATTATCATGGAATATCCTCTGTGACTTCTGTGACAGCAAAAGTTACTGATTAATTTGGTGTTGGCCAGAAGGCATTTCTCCTCTTCTTTATTAAGGCTGCTTAATAGAGCCTTAATTAAGGCTGTTTCAGTTTTGTATACATCTAGTGGAACAAAGATATAAATGCAAAATTTGGTTACTTTCTCTGACTCATTTTCCCTTTTCCTGGTGTGTCTTTGCTCTAGTGGGTCAGTAGGCAGGTTACTTGATTGGGGTGATGGGAAGACTGTGTGTGATTGGGAATGACAGCTCAGGATCATACTGAGTAGGTTTGAAACAACATAGAGATTGATGTAGCTGTCAGTGCACAAACTGACAGCAGACTGTGGGATGTGTGGGGTGCATGGCCTTTGATATGGTGAGCTACACGACAGGGTCTTCATGCCAGTGAAATGTCCAGTCACTATTCCCCACCGTGGGATACAAGACATTTGCAAGAATGTGTATTTTTGCTGCTGCATACCAACGCTGTTCACCATAATGTGATGTCTTTAAAAAAAAAGAAGGGGGAAGTTTTGCAAATGCACCTGTGGCAGAGATTCCCAGGGCCAGAGTGAGCAGACTCAGAGTCCCAGAACACAGGAGTGTAACAGTGAGCTCCCACATCTCAGCTCATGGGAAGTTAAAAGCACTTCTTTCATTGTTTTCTTTGGATCATTGGGTCAGTAGTATTCAAAGGCTATGTTGTGCTTTTAGTACGTATTTGCCCACAGGAAAGTCATGACTTTTTTAATGGGTTCTCTGGTGCCAAATGCTAATTACGAGACTGTAAATGTAGTGTGCATTGTTCCTTTCATCTTCAGGATATCCCAGTATTTGTAAAGTAGCGAGTCAGCTACTGTGTTCATGGACAAAGGAATCGGCCATTGTGCACCCCCCAGACCTGGCAGCAGCTTGTGTTTTGTGGAGCTGCAATGTCGAGCATCCTTCGTGTCGCAGCAGCCCCTGCTCGCCGTGCAGCCTCCTCGCTGTGCCCTTTGTGCTGCCTCCCTGCTCCCTCCCCTGTGGCAGCCGTGTCCCACCTGTCCCCTGCCGCTGCTTGCAGCACCACGAAATTGAGCTGGCTCCGGAGCTCTGAAATACCATCAAGGGACAGGGATGGTAGTTTGACTTCTGCTGCCGGAGTGACAGGGACACAAAATGGAGGGGAGGGAGAGCACAGAAGGTGTGGGAGGAGGGTTAACATCGAGAGTGAGGGGATGGAGAAAAATCCCACAGCAGAAGAAAGGGAAGGAGCAGAAGAACAGCAGTAGTGGGAAGAAATTGAAGCATGAATAAAAACTCCTTTGCTAATTGCACAGGGAGGTGGAGGGTGAAATCCAACAGCAAATGGTACAAGTGTCTTTGTGGCAAGAGTGAGGGGGATAATTAATGGGGATTTCTTGGGAAATAGGAACAGGAAAACTGACCTGGTCCAAACAAAGCAGGGAAAACTGGGATGTATGACAATTTCCAGTTCAAGTTCTCCTTATAGATCTGTCAGCAAGGACTAGTTTATACTTGGCAACATCAGCAATATCAAAACTAAGAATTCAAAAGTCACAACTCTAACCCTTCCCACATAATGAAATTTTCTTTAAAGTAATATATTTTGGTTCTCTTTGCATTCTCGTGTTTTTGATGCCTTATATACTTGAATTCTGTTTTCATGGGGCTACAAAATAATGTCAAAATTTGTCTGTGTTCTTCAAGAAATCCCCAGAGTTTAAGAACTGAAGGTTTACGAATGCACCACAACTGGTAAAAAAAATCATATGAGTTGATATTTCACTGGACTGTGATTAACACTGACCGTATTAGATTAGATGAGAACTCCTGTGGTCCAGGAGCATTTTATCATCTGCATATTTGATGGCACACTGAAGTGGGTCTGTTTCCTGTTTAATATGATGCTGCATCTTGCCACAAGGGTAGCAGAGTGCCAGAGGACCTGGCAGCTCCTCTCCCTGAGGAAGAGTGGCAGTGAGCCAAGACTGAGGAGGAGTGCCCCAGAAGTTAAGACCATAAGTGAGATAAGGGGATACAGTCACAGGATAACCATATCATGGATGGATAGTAATACAGCTTTCCTAATCCATCTTATAAGTGTGGTAAGGGAGTGGTACCTCTACAGGGTTTTTGAAGTTAACAGGATTACACTGCCAAGATATTCATCTGCAATTATGTTTTGTTTTCATGACATCTCTTAATAACAGAGTGACTGTCCAGCTCTCTGAGGTTGAATACCCTCACACTGGACTGCTGCATTATCATCTATATTTTCATCCCCTTACCTTGAAGATGTTCCTAGAATATCAAGCTAAATGAGTAAAACCACAAGTAAGCCACAAAGTTAAGGACAGTCTTTAGCAGCAGCTTTTACTTACTGGTGAAGCTTCAACTGGATCTATTTTTACCCATAGCTATATATGTAAGGAGCAATGGTTCCAGTTACAAGTATTATGCATACTTTGAACACCATATGAAAAAAATCTTATGTTTGGAAAGCACTTCCGACTATAGATGCAGAGGACTTAATCATTATAAAATGCTCTTAAAAATGCTTAAGAAGGGGTCCTTTTTTAACACTTGTACTAGAGCATTTGTCATGATAAATTTCATTTCTGGATAACGTAGAGACTGACTGGAGATACAGGTGTAAATAATGGCAGGAGTGAAAGACCTTTAGAAACTTCTCTGCAGCCTCTGCTGTACGTGATGGGAGAATTTTTCCCAGGTACATACCTAGAGGCAGGGACATTTAAAAATAAAACACAGTGCAAACCCCACCCAAACCATACAGTCCCCTACATGCACACTTCTTCAGGTGAGGAGAGTGAGGCAGAGATGATGGATGTTAGTCTTGTCAGTTAATGTGCTACTCAACGGAGTTTGGATGCTATGGGGATGAAGGCAGCTTAAGAGCTTCTATAGACTATGAAAGAATAATTCTATCACTGCCAAAGCATGTAACACCTGCTCACACAGGGGTTCTGACATCAGAAAGAAATCTTCAGCAAGGTCATAAAAAAGCTTCATGTTAGGGGAGCTCAGATATGGTGATTTAAAAAGTCATTATAAAAGCAGATTAAATAGAAAATCAAAATTAAAATTGATTATGATGAAAGTTAAGTAGAAAATAAGCCAAATTAATCTTCCTCAAATGAAGAAAGAAACAACCTAGCTGACACCAAACACTTCATTAGAATAAGCCATCTTTAATTAGTTAATAGAAAAGAATTTACAATGTATCTGTTGGTCCATCTCTTATTTACTAATATTTATGTACTTGAGCCTGTAAGCTGACTTTTTATGAGATAATTTTTATAGATAAGCCTGGTACCAGCATATACAGAGTAAAAAAAAGACCAGCCACTCCTATTTGCAGTAGTAGCCATTGCGGATACCACAGTACTCAGATGGAATCCTGCTCTGATACTTCTTGGAGAGACTCTGTCAGGAAATGGAGCAGAGAGATTTTTAATCAGTCAGATGAGGAAGAGCTAGAGGAAATTGAATCTAAACTTTTCATATGACAGAAAAATCTTCTGATGTGTGAACTGTGATATATATGGGGAGTGTAAAAACAAAAGGATGCACAGAATGGAAAATCTATGGTGGTTTCTTTTTTAAAGACATCATAAGCTTGCTCTCCTCAGTACTTCCAAATGACTGGAGGTGAGTGGCCTCTGCTCAGCATATTGATGCTGGGGGACCCATCCAGAGGTGGTTCTTCCAGACAATGAAGTCCCACATAGGAATTTGAGATACTAGAGAAGAGCCTGTGAAAGCCCCCTACCCTTCGGTGTCATACACTCTTTTGGTTCTATCCCTAGTCCTTGGGGAGTTCAAACATCCTTTTTGTTTTGGCAAAGCTCCTACATCTGTTTCAAATTACACAGGAAGATGATAATTTCATTAAATGCTTCAGTTAGATTTATAGAGAGTCCAAAATGCACTTTGTGACTGATACTGAACATTAATTCCTCTAGGTTTTGTTTGCAGAAAAGCTCACACTGTTATTACTCTCTGGTCAAAGGTTACACTTCCTGCTCTCTATCAATGCAGCCAGCATGTAAAGTGTCTTCAGATATTAGTCAGATCACCATGTCACAAGAACCATACTAGTGAGGATCTGCCTGTGGCAGTTAGTGAAGTTACATCTGAATCGAGATGTGTTTGAGTTTTCCTTGTACTGGGGATTCCCTCTATACTTTCATAATTTGAGAAACTGTGGGAGTCTTTTTAATGTACCTCTGTCTACTCATTCAATTATAATCGTCAACCATTGTACAGGTAGCCCACATCACAAATTTTCGAAACTCGTGTAGCAATAATCACCTTTAATAAAATCTACAAAATAAGGAAAAATAAGTGTTTGTCCCAGGAGAGTCTGTATGGCAGGGCACTGAATGCCTTCTGGTAAGGCAATAGACCGTAAGTCTGCAGGAGCAAATGGTCCCGAGCCATGGGAGGTGACACTCCATGTTGACTCCACAAGAATTATTTTTAAAGTAGCCACACAATCATTTGTCTTTTCTTCTTGATCTGGTCCTTTTCTTATTCTTCAGCTGTAAGAGTTCATTGCAACAGAAACCCTATGTGTCTGAAGTACCAGAGAGAAGATGCTCTGGAGCTGAGCTACAGTTCTTAGACACCTGTGTAATCTCAGTTCATGTGTCTGGGGTGGTTTGAAATATTGTCCACTCTACAGACCACTTATGTCAGAAGGGGAATGCTCTCACTCTACCTTAACTTGGACCACCTTGAAAAAACCAGTATCATTCTGTATTGCCTTCTCTTTTGGTTCCCTGTCCAAGCTGGTGCAGCACTCTTTGTAATGGGTTGTGAGGAATATTTCCTCCTTCTATCCACCCACACTAACAAGTCCCTTTGAGTCAATAATCAGTAGTCTTATGTGGAGGTGGTGGTAGTTCTCCCTTTCAATGAACTTTCTTTTAAGATAACTAGACACACCTTTCTGGGCCCATCTGCTCCCCTAGCCACCTCACATTCTTCATACCCATTTTCATATTTATTTGTTCAGATAAACCCTCCAAACTTACATGATTCCCCTGGGGTAAACTTTGAAAGTCAACTAATTTAGCAGAGTGAAATTTAATTTGCTTAAGGAAAGGACTCTTAATTTGTTCTGTTCCCTTTTGTTGGGTTTTCAGTTTTCTTATGTACAAGTCAGAGGTGTATATGCAAAGGGTGAGGGAATATTACTTTCAAATATCTGCAGTGTATATGTTGAAATGTAAATGTTGAACTATAACACTCATTTGGTCTTTGGGGGTGGGTTTTTTGTTTTTTTTTTTCTTTTTTAAGTTCTGTGTGTTTCTGTTAGAGTTTTGCTGATCCCAGACATCACTGCTGGCATGATCAGATCACAAACATCTCACATTCAGACAGCAGCTGTAAAAAAGAGAGGACTTTATACAAAATTAACTTCAGAAATCATTGTATTTTATGGAAAATATTTTTGGAGATTTAGTGTTGTGAACTGAAGTCCTGATAGGACTTCAGCTGACAAGCAGCCAGTAAAGTCTTCCTGTACCTTATGAGGTTGTATCTGATATACTCATTATACTTCCAAGTGTGTAATTACTATCAAAGTTATAGACAAGAGATTATCCCAAAGAGTCGCCTCAGCTTTGCCCCACATCTGCCTGCAGAGCTCACTGGCTGAGCAAGACCTTTGGTGGCTGCCAATGAATTTGGCAGCTTTGACACATGGAGATAGAGGACACACTAATCCGTGATTTAAATTTTTTATTTTGTTTGATCTCCAGGACAGTGAGACTGTTTTTTTCCCAGGCAGTTACTTCTTCAAGGCAGAGAGTCCTTGCAGGTACTCGTGTGGGGCTTCACTTGGCATGGCCCCCATGCTGCTAATCTTTATTTTAAAACAGACAGTATATGGCACATTAGCAGGTGGATTGTCCTTTGCTCCATCCCTAAAGGGAGCAGCGTGGGCAGAAGAGGAGCGATGAGCAGGGAGGCTGCACTGGCTGTGACTGTGAGCTCTGTGTGTTCCTACAGGCAGCAGCAGCAGTAAATCACTGTTCAGTGAGCTGCTGTAGAGGAAGTCAGGTCTGTTTTTAAGTTTTGCTGGTAATGATGCTGCCAGATTAATGTGCTTATTGATGCCTATGCAGTAGCACTTACCGAGCACCCCAGAGAATGAACCACAGGAGAGCTGGACATACGGTATCACCTATGCTCTCTGTCATGACCATACAATTTGGCCACTACCTGTGGAAAAACATGTTATGTTGGTGAGATGTCAATTTCTAAAAGCACAGTGACTGTATTAAAGATTCAGTGTTAATGATCTAGAGGTACGCTTTACAAATAAATAAAAATTTAATTTTAAAAATGTCATTACAATTTGTTTGTGACTAAATTAAAGAAAATACTGTATTGGCTAAGGGGAAGATTAAAACAGTGTTTTGTTTCATCAACATAAACATGGATGAGAAATCTGCAAACAGTCATAGCTAAAGGAAAAGTCAACAAGTCTGGTTTTGGGAAGAGGTAGGACTTCCAAATATTTAAGTACATATGTGAACTTGTGAGCATTTGATACTGAAGAATTCATAAAAGAAAACCTTGTTTAGGGGAAGAAATAGAACATGATATAGCTGAACTTGATTCCTGCTCAGAAATTCCAAAGGAAGTAGGCAACAAATGTTGTGCTGCAAGAGGAATATTTGGGGCTTACCACAAATACTAAATTACATCAGTGCTTTCAGTGCTGACAGAAGTGCCAGTTGCTCTGAGTTGTGTTTGCACGCCTCACGCCTGTCGTGGTATATCACCACACAGATGTTTTGCACCAAAAAAAAAAAAAGTAATTTCTTTAAAGTCCTCTTTTTGACTATGTGTTCAGAATCATGAACTTGCAATAAAACAAAAATGCTTTTGAATTGAAAAGTGAATATGGCTAAGAATTTTTAACCTAAATACTCTGCCTTACTACTTGTGTCACATTTAATTCTGCCTTAATCTGACACATCAAAAGAGGTCAAGATATTTTCTGGACTGAGTTTTATGGTTTTCAAATTTAGAAGCAGCTCTAAAACACAGCTAGCTGTATCAATTCACTATTCATTTTTAAGACCCTTTCCTGTCAATTATTTTTCATGTGAAATAGTTTGACATCACTATATTTTATGATTATTTAAGTGATTTTTATCTCTGATGGTTTCATAAAGTTGCCCATAAGTTTGTAAGCAAGCAGTAAGGTGAAGTTCATTTTTTTGTTGAAGGTTTTTATTCCTTGATTTCTCCACTAGTCCATATAAGCTCTTGTACTGTCCTTGCCTCACTGAGAACCACCCAAAAGTGCATCAAACCACTAACTAACATTGATGACTAATGACTAACATTTCACATGTGGTCTGTCCTTCCTTCAATCCTTTCCTTGGAGAGAAAATTGCATGAATAATGGAACATTTTACTTTGGCAGAGTTTTATTGTTTAAATGTAGGGTTTGTGGGGGGGATTATGTCTGTGACGTGTTTATTTGAAAATTGAAGAATTATGTCTTGTATTTAGAGCAGAAGTTGGTGACATTTCTGCTGATGTTTGCTACCACAGAAGTTCATTCTTGGCTGGCTCTTGAGGTGCTGGGCTCTTCAAACATGAACATTGTCCACTTAAAGACATGGCCTAGTGTCTGAAACTTCATTACCTGTCCTCCAGCATTCAGGGCAGGCAATAGACGATTGGGTTTGATTGACCTTGGGTTATTACAAATCTTTCCATGCCATCCTTTCTGATAAACATGGAACTATTTTGGGAACTTCCTTTGGTTCTTGACATTGTGTCTGCTTGCTATGTCAAGCTTATGTTCCATATTCTGCAACCACCTTGAGAGCTTCTTTTGAAGAAATGTATTGATTTTAAAATTGCTCCCTTGACTTCTTTATCATTGTCCATTTTTATTTAATTGATTTTCTTTCTACATAAGCTTCTGGAGGCTCTTTAAAGTAAGAGAGGAAAAAAAGACAAACAACTACCAACAGCTGGTTTCTTACTTCTGGTTAAAGATCCCAAAGCATTTCTCAAGGATCAGCTGATAGTGCTAATTTTTCCAATCAAATTGTGTTTGGTTAATAATGCTTGTAGCTAAATTCTGACTGGATCTGTGGCATCAGTATTCTCTTGTGTTGTGCCTGTATGGTATACTATATGCTGCTGCTGCTAGGTGTGATATGATATTGCTGTCCTCTTAGGGAATTTTTGAACCAGGCAGAACAGCTAATATGCACATGTTTGAGTGTACAACACCCACATACATTCTCATTCATACGTAGTCAGTAGTCAGTAATAAAAGCACTTTGCTGGTAAATAAATTGAAAATAGTATTAATACAATAAATGTCCAAACAGGATTGATTCTGTGTATTTTATAGCATCAGCTATTGCTCTCTGTTTTCAAGCTACTAATGTGTTCAAGTCCACATAATATTGTTATTTACAGATACAATACTGGGGAGAGTGCCAATATTGGCTTATTTATTTAGTATTAAGTTTTGGCAGAGATTAACCATCTGTAAACAATATCTTGTAGTCTACATTTCTGATGTATAGATTAGTTGTTTTCAGTCCCTTATGCCCATTTTCTATCAACTGCAACAAAGGAAATCTTCTTTTTCTTGAACTTAGTAAAAACTACTCAAGCTCAATATCAAAGGTCGAATGTAGGTGTTATGAGGATAGTTGTGACTTTAAAATTATGAAAATTTACTAAACTAACTCTGTAGTAGGAGAAATGCCTTCTTGTCCCTCTCTGATTTCTATTACATTACAGGAGCATAACATGCCATTATTCTGTGCTTACTCTTTCAATCTAGCTCATTTACAAGCACAAGGCACAAGAAAGCAGTGATTAGTGTATATAGGTATGGAAAGACATGTTACCTGTTAATGTAATGAAGCAGCATAATTCATTCTTTGCTGTCTACATTATGTAGAGGGAAGCAAATGTGCATTAATCATGCAGAAAGCAGGAAATTGAGATGTATGGAAGGGAAGAGTGATATGATACAGGAGCCCATCCCCCAGCCTCACAGAGCTGGCAACAGGTCCATTTTGAATAATGTGTATTTTGACAGACATGTCATTTGACAGACAGGGCTGACCAGAAGGGATGTAAGTAAGCAGCTAGTTATTAGCAAGAAAAAGGAGTGAACAAAGCATTATTACATCTAATGCAACATAATACTGACCCAGTGAGCATCTGCTAATGTGGAGGTGCTGGCTGACAGGTTTCAGAGAGCAGCCATCCATGGGGAGTCGTCACCGACCACCGACGTTTGTGGTGAGCAGCACGTCCTGCACAGGCTGCTACCAAAGCTAAGGCTGCTCGGCATAGCTTGGTCCCAGCTTCCCAACAGCCCTGCTCTGCACAGTTCCTGCATGGAGAGACACAGAGAGGGGAAGGTGGGAGGCATCACCTGTCCCTTGAGAGAAATGTGGGTCCCAGGCTTGCAGTGATGCTGTCAACAGCTTGTCCTGTGGCAGAAGCAAAGCGCAGCCTGTGAGATGCCGCCTGTGCAAAGAGCCAGGGCACAGCTCGACAGCCTGCTGGGGCAAGGGCAGCCAGGGGCTGAAACCCGTGCTGAGTAGGGAAGCACAGAGAGCTCACAGCTCTCACACAAGTGTGATGTGCACCCATGCTTCACATGTCCACGTGGCTCACAGAGGGAGACAAACTCATTCAAAATCCGCTGTGCCAAGCAGAGCAGCACTTGCACATTTCTCACTAAAACTCTGGCTCCCGAGGCACAGGACCAGCTTGGCGCTAGCTGTGCCAAGGCAAGCAAGACAAAAACCCGGAGTCTGCTCAGCTGGTCCCCGTCAGAGCCGTATCTTGGCATCCATCTTCTGTCACCCTTTCCCCAAGGCACAGCATCATGGCAGGACCTGAGAGGCTGTATCTGGGTACCACTTTCCTGCTGTACCCCAATCTCCTTCAAGAAAAGGTGTCACACCCGAGAGAGTGCTGCATTGGTGCTGCTTTGACAGGCCTGAACTCTTCATTTCTGAGGTCTTTTGGAGGGCCATAGTCCCTTCTCCACACGCTGTTTTGCAGAGGGAAAACAAGAGCTGAGCAGAAGCTGATCTGAACCCTGGTACAGCTTCATTGTAACCCCTCTTCTGTTCTCAGCAGTGCATGTTGGTGGAGGTGGGATGTGAGAATGAAAATCATGACTTTTTCAATCACAAGACTGATTTGTGGGCTCTGTTATTCCACACTGGCCAAGACAGATGTTGCTGAAGGTGCCCACCATATGCTTCTGCTTGATTAAATTTCAATTCACAAAAATGCTGCATATAACATTCATATATACTTTTATATACATCTATACATTTATACATACTTTGAATTGAGTAAGTCATAAAAATTACTAAGATTAAACATTAAAGGAAAATCACAGGAAAAAGCAACTCCAGCTGATGTTCACCAGCCTAGCATGCTCAGTGTTACTTTTTAAACTGCTATCTATTTTTCTACTAGTTGTCACTTAAGGAAAGTTAAAATAATTTTTCTTTATTATGACTCTCATAAAAAACCATCACTGTTTATTTCATTGCTGGTTTATTTCTTTTTCTCCTCTCAGCTCTGGTTTTTTTTATACCTGTCTTGGTTTTAGATTTAGTTTGTGGGAATTTATTTTGCTTTTCTATTTCCCCAAATTCCAAAGTGCTTTATACTTAAAAGAAATCAAATACATCTTTCAAAGTGAAAGATATTTATCTTGCCTAGGTAGTCTCATACCCAGGCAAATAGCATATAATAAAAATAAATCCAAAAGGAGAAAAGTGGTGTTTATGAAATCACAGGCATAAACATTAGGTAACTCTTAAGCCCTTGTCCTGGTTATAGGTAACAGATTTTTACATTTAGTTTGTTAGGAATTGTTTTGGGGCTGTTAGCTGGGAACTATGATTCAGTTAATGGCACACAGGACTAAGCTCTGTTACTTTTCCTTGATTTTGATCGTTCTACTCTTCTTTCTCTCTTCCCATTTTCCCCATAAGCTCTCTCACATAAGGACAAAATCTGCAGGTCTGTACTGTTTTACTATAGAAAAATTATTTTTCAAGAGCCCCTGGATGATATTTCTAGTCATTTTTTTGCCACATCATTTTGTCTCCAGCTGCCAGAAGAAATTTGAAATGCATCATAGTCACTTCTCAAACTGATAACATGTGAGAAGTCCAGAAGAAATTGTTTGCACCATTTCTGACATAGTATGTCTTGTAATGCTGCTCTGTGTCATGTTCCATAGTTTTATGTCCTAATCTGACATTATGAGATTACATAATGCATTCAGTCTTTAAACAAGTATTCGTTTGAAATGTTTGACAGAGTTATGGCACTTCAGATATTATTTCTTATTATGGACAGATAGGTCAAATCTGCAAACAATTTAGTGGCCATACATTGCTACCCTTGTCAAATCAATCCTCCTAGCAAGTGTGCTATCAGCAGAAGAAACATTTAGAAGCCCAGTCCTTTAAGGTGCTAAACATACCAGTGCTCTAAACTCCAAGTGGAGCTGATGGCTCTCAGCACCTCACTGGAGAAGGGCTCCAATTAACCTACTTTTATAGTAATCCTGAATGCAGGGACTTCCTGCACATGTGTTAGGATTCAAACTGCCCTTCAGGTTTACTCCACTGAAACCTGAGAAGTAGCTATGCAACCATGGACTAAAATGGCTCCATATGCTTCTTGGCTCCGGTATGTGCTGAGAATTTGTTTTTTTCTTTCTCTCAGCTGAGAATGCTGCTCTCCATTCTGCAAAGCTTCAGAAAAATATGGTATTCTCGTTAACACTTTAACCCTGATCCCAAATAAATTACCTCATGCCACCATGTAGCTTAGCAGCAGCAGGCACATTGAGAGGATTTGAAGTGTCAGAAGGAGACCAAACTCGAGCCTGGAATCTTCGGAAATAAGTGTTTCCCTGTTTAAAGAGTTGGAGAGGAGAACAGTGCCTGAAATATACACAGCCTTGTGGAGCAAACACTCCATGATTAGTCCTCAAACTAATCTAGGCTGTCCAAAGAAGGCCTCTTGCTTCCTTTGTTGGAGCGATGCCCTTGTGCATGTGCACATTAGCTGAAGTGCTGTCTGTACAGGGAGATCACTGGCCTCTCATTTTATCTGGTTTTCTGTGTAACTCAAGGGGAATTCCTCTCTGACTCATCCAGACAAAAGTCCTAATGTAGGAAAGGAAGATCCAGATGCTGGACTTGTAAGATTTCCAGGGCACTTCTACTTTTTTGAAATCATGGAAAGACCAGCTTTCATTTCAGAAAACAGTAATGCCTACCATGCTCCCGCTTCTCTCCAAAACTTCCAGTTTCATGCCTTCTCCATGAACATGCATGACAATTTCCATCTTCTGATGTGCTGTGAAAGCCATGAGGCACTTCCCATGGCCAGGAAAGCACACCAAGGGGTCAGGCAATGCAAACGGCAGCAGATGTCACCAGACCCAGCACAGGCGTCCTGCCCCCATCTCCCCACTGCTCAACCAACACCCTTTGGACATGTTTTCCTGAGAAGCATTTCAGATATGCAATGCAGAGCTGAGAGGAGGATCAGGGTCATGACCAAGAAGTCTGAGAGGGAATGCGCGCGCCTGGGAGGCACTGGGCGGTGCAGCGTGTTCCCTCAAGTCTCATGCAGGTGCACTGAATAAATCAGCCCTAGATTGCTTTAAAGTATGCAGGAATTTTTTTTGTAGCCAGGGGAGCATGTAATAAGGGTGTCTGGGAATGAAGAGCGGGTCAGCACCAGCTCTGTGTCATTATGGACATTAACAGTGTAAATCAGGGGGTATACAGTGATTGCAGGGACTCTCAGATGGTCTTGGAGTACCAGCTGAAAGAGGATCAAAACACAGCTCTGGAGTTGGACCCTGCTCTTAAGCCAGAGTTAATAGGAACAAGACCTCTGAATATGCTGACTGCAAACGATGATTTGTTTCTGACTCTGCAGGGCCTTGCTGTGAAGAGCCCTGGAGCCATGACACATAAAAAGGGGTGGGGGAAAGGCTTAAATTGTCACAGAGAAAATAAATTCCATGTCCTAATGCTGGCTGTTTAGATACGTGGGGTTGTAAATGAAGAGTTTTAAATATTTCTTCACTGTAACATGATGTTCCCACTTGCTAGGAAGGCATTTGTGTTCATGGAAAAACAAAATCAATATGCACTTATTCCAATAGATTGTTTGAATATTCCAGTAAAAGTTCATTTTATAATAACATATTAGTGGTGAAGTAGCACTTAGCTATAATATCACACCGGTTTTGAGTAGTAATATCAAAGCTAATTTTACCATTTAATGAGAATGAATCAGCACAGTGGGAAATACCTTTTGTAGCACATTACGTATTTGCAATTCCTTCCAATTATATTTATGTCTTCCATCTGAAGAGAGTTCATTGTGTTTTCTTCTTGCTATTCCAGTCTATTACACCTGTGTGGACTCCTCTGAGTCTGTGTACAAATATGCGTGTACACACAAACTCTCTTTAATTTGATTTGAGTAACTTTGACCCATGAATAAGCGTGCCAGAAGTGCTTGGTAAGTCTCAATAAAGCCACACTATAAAAGCAGAGAAGGTTTCTTATGAAGTATTTCCTAATGTGTTAAATAGTTCTGGATTCTTTTAGGAAGTTCATAAGAAGGGATATTTCAGAAATAAGCTTAGTGAAATCAGAGCATTTTGATACTGTTTCTAATAGACAAAGATATATCATCTTATTTCTGCTTTTCTCATATAGGTGTTGGAAGGGTTAAAACCAACCCTGATTTGTAATTATGAAAGCATTTTTTGAACTGCTTATAGTCTTCTAAAATCGTAATCAGAATGGCTGGGATTTGCTGTGGCTTAAAATTATTTTCTTAAATAAAAACGTTTAACCATTTCTGATAAGAAGTTAAGAGAAAAATGGGTTGGTTTGTTTCTGTTAAAAAAAAATTAAACAGATGCTGAAAAACTTTTCCATGCATTGTCCCAGGGAAGTTTTGAGGGTACTTGTGCCGCTATTCTGCTACTGTGTCTGTTCCTATTCTTGTGAAAAAAATCTATCACAATCAGCCAACCCTCCAACAAGCAGGGTAAACACAAACTCCAAGTAAACCAGTAAAACCCATTTTTTTTACCAATAAACTAGTTTATTTGAGCTTGGAGCTTCAGCACTCTGTAGTAGTGCAATCTCTGCAGGTGCCACTCCACTAGTCACTCACAGAGCCTGGCAAAAACCTCATCTCCAGGACACAAGTGAGCATCTCCTGCACAGTGGCCATGGGACCCAGTCCCTGTGGTGTAGCTGCATTTTATACAAGCTATAAATTATTTAGAGAGGTGTATGTTTTAAGAAACAGTTGCATTTGTTACAGTAATATGGGGATTTTTAATAATTTTTATTCTCATAAATGATGAGCATGTTATCATACTGCTTATGGTTTAGTCCTGTATAAATAGTACTCAAAATTGTGCATATGTATCACCGCCAACTAGCAGAGCACTGTGGTGTGTTGGGGTCTCCCCCCCTGCCATGTAGCCCTGGGAGAGGGGCCCTGGGGGGACAGACACGGGGTTTCACTGCCCCTGCTCAGCCTCGTTCCCCATGGGTTGTTTTGTGTTCCCCCGTGTGGGCAAGGACCCTCGGGTCCTGGGATTGAGCAGTTCCTCGGCAGAGCCCTGGCCACGTGGCTGGGGAAATAAACATCTCCCTGAAACAGCTATCAAGAATCTGTCCATAGATATTTCCTTTCCACGGGACTCCTGGTTTGATATATGTGTTACAGTAATCCCCGCTGTAGCAGTGGTTTATGCCTTATTTTAAGTAACTTCCATGGAACTTAAAGGTGATTTTGAAAAGTGTACTTTGAACATTTTTCCAAATTTGACTAGACATCCAAGGAGTACCTTAGTCAAGTTCACTTGAATTCCCTCAAATATAAGCAAAACAATTGCTTTAACATTATATATGCAGGTGCTATTTCTGGAACTATCCATAACAACAAGGTATATCCCATGGGCTCGAGAAACTGCTTGGCAGTTGAGATTCTCTGCGTGTTCCACAGCCGAACAGATTATCAAATGGTTTGGGCCATGCAAATCACTGACTCCTAAGGCTGTGATGCCTATGATGACTGTAAGTGAGAAATTTTTTAGTAACTAAATGCTTTTCCATTCACATATAATGAGAAACACCACAGATACATTCAGTACAACTGAGCCATCTGATTAAACTTCATCTTTTCTTATTCTTTGTGCGATCTACTACTTTGTGCGATCGTTAAATATTTAAATGACTGCTAACAGTTTAATACAGGTTATCTTGATCACACAGAAATAGAACATGATTTGGTTCCTCAGTGTATGTATCTGTATCAGCTCTCACATATCCTCTTACGAAGACTATAGACTGAACTCCTGTAAACAAGATCTCAATGAGGAGTTTCCTTTATTGGTTAAGTAGCTGTGTTTCTTCATGGGGAAATGTGGAAGTGCATTTATACTCTAGGGAAAATTTCTTAAGAGATGTGTGACCAAGGAGTTTGCAATCTGAATTTCCAGGTAGCTGAAGCAAAGAAGGACCAACAGTCACAGCTTCAGAACTGCTGGTAGGAGGTGACCACTGGGGTCAGAAATTGGAAACCAGGACTGGGCTGGCTTGTAATTTTTCTTGCCTTTGTTTTGTCTTTTCTGAGACTTTTTTTCACTTACTAGTGGAAATGTCTCAAAAGCAGAGAAGTCTGCCACAAAAGCAAACCTGGAGAGAGATCATGTGAGGCATGTAGAGCAGATTCTAGTGTGGAGCTAGTTCCATTTAACTAGAAGCCCGTTGTGATCCTGAAATGCTTAGAAATGTAAGCATTACATTCAAATGGGATGTTGGAAGCAGGTTGTTGCTTGCAAGTTTGTTCCAGCCTGCAAGCTTGCTACAGCTTGTGAATTTAATTTTAGCTGTGGAACTTGTTTCAGTTTTGTACGGTTACTGAAAACCTGAAAGAAGCCAGATTTCTTACATGCACCAAGAATAGCATGACAGTATTTTCTCAAGAATTGACACACACACACCCCCCAAAACAGTGCCCCTCAGCACCAAGGGCTTGAACCAGGTTTTCCCACATGTCAAACACATGCTGGACCACTGCTATATAATAGCAATCGTTCCCCACCCCTTTCCTCCCAGGAGCTACAAGGATTTAATTAGTGAGTTTTTCCCAGCCTCAAAAACCAAGAGACACAAAGACAGGAGCCAAAGTTGCTTGGTGCTGAGATTCATACTGTGCCCTGCTTTGCTTTGTCTCTGCTGCCTGCCTTGCCAATAAACAAAATGTTTCAAAAGTTAGAGCAGCGTTGGTTTGACTAACAGCCTGCTCCTTGCAAAGTATTTGTACTTGAGCCTATTGAACATTCATTATGTATCAGGTACTCAGCCTTGTAAAATTGATCCAGGAAAGGTTTGCTACACCAGCTGTGCTCCTGCCTTGCTGGCTGCATGTCGAGGAGTGCATTGTTTTTGCTGCACACTCAAGCAGACAGCACAGCTACAGTTCCCTGAAGCAGCCTGTGAGCAAGGGCACCAGAACAGCTCTTTTCCTGGCCATTAATTCAAACATCATGCAATCAGTCAAATGAATCTGTCCTTTGCAGCTCTTGTGGAGATTGCTGTCCTCTCAGCTCCCTTGAAAGTCACCCCAACTCAGTAGCACATCTTCCTTTACTCGGAGTCCATGATAACTCATGGGCAGAATCATTTTGCCGGAAGTGTATCACACGATGGCTTGAGTTGGAAGGAACCTTAAAGATCATCCAGTTTCAACCCCCCGCCACAGGCAGGGGCACCTTCCACTAGACCAGGTTGCTCAAAGCCCCATCCAACCTGGCCTTGAACACTTCCAGGAATGGGGCATCCACAATTTCTTTGGGCACACTCTTCCAGTGCCTCACTGCTCTCAAATCACACGGCCATCCCTGCCTGCCACCAGCACATTGCTGTCTATAAACAGAGCTGACATGAAGGCAGCAGGCATGGTAACACCCCATGAGACCTCAAACATATCTCTTATGGCCCTCTTCTCTAAGGCTGTGCCACAGCCTGGCCGGGTTTTCGTGGTTTTCTTAATTTTGATCACACGTCAGAGCTGAGAGTGGCACATCATCCTTGAAAGAGCCCTTTGAAAATGTCTGTGTAGGCAGTCTCATCTCAGCACCAAGCCCAACTGCTCTGGAGAAATGTGCATTTTAAGGAGAAACAGCTTTGGCAGTCCATCAGCTTTCCTCTGTTTGTTGCTGCTGCATATTTTATGTCACCACTATATTGCAAAATGAATACTCCATATTACAAAATTAATATTGGAAATATTTCCTCTGCATTTTATGGACTTTATTTGTGCTTTGTTTTCCTAAGATTGTCTTATTTTTCCCTCTGGAGAATTAATTGTATTATTATCAAGGGCAAACAAGCCTGGAAGTAATCTGATTTAATCCTTAATTATTACTTATGATGGGTTTTATATTAGATACCAGGATTGTTGAATGCCATTTTACAAGCTAGAACAGAGAGATGCACAGTGAGCTGGGGCACTGGGATTACTCTGAGACTGCCTCAGTGAGGTTTTTCGGCAGTGGCAACAGCCGTTGTGTGTTGTGAGGTTTGGTTTAAGTTGCTGTTGCTCTAATCAAGCTAACAGGGACAACACTTGGACAGGAAGCTGAAAAAATTGTAAACATTTTAAAGCTGAGCTGAGAGCACCCACCTGGATAATTTCATAGTGAGTACAGCTCAGGCGTCCCAGCCTTCCTCTTTGGCAGCAGCTGTTGTCTGGAAGGTTGCACAGAGCAACTGCTATGAAAAGGAATAAAAGAGAAACTGAAAGATCACTGCACATGTGTTTAATATCATCTGGGGGAAGGCGGTGGGGTATTTTTGCGGCTTCTTTTGAAAGCTGGCATGGTTGTATTTCCCCCTAGAGCATACCTGGCTGCCTTGCTTGCAGAAATCCTGAACAATACAGATGAAACTTTGGGCTCTCTGAAGTTCACAGATAAACCAGAGCTGGCATCAGTGACAAGGAGGGAGTGAGACTCCGATTTTTCCCTAATCTTCACTTCCTGTCTGCCCTGAGAGCAAGGGCATGGATCTGGCTGTGTCAAACATCCTGCTTTGAACGTCTGCTTGGAATGCTGAGGAAGACCTGAAGAAGCTGAGTGCAGGCCTGTGAGCAATCCATTCCTAGGACGACAGTGATAGTGCACGAGTGAAATAGGGATGTCTCCATGTAGGGAAGGCACATCTTTTGAGATCATTTCCAGGCTTCTTGGAAAGGAAACCTTGCACTGAAGCCCTTATGTTTGGCACTGTGTAGGCATCAAAATCAATAGCAGGGCAGCACCATTCTGCTAAAGATGGGCTTGCAGACCCTGGGATCGTGCTGTCCTCAGCAGGGTTAAACTTTCTGCATTACTCCAGGCTGGGGAGGGAGCTGGAGCTGTGTCCTCAGGTCTAGCAAGGTAGAAAATACCTGATTCCAACTCAATTTACCCAGAAGAACAAATTGCTTTTAAATTTCTCTTTTTCTCTCTGTCTCTTTTTTTTTTTTTGGTTTTTAACTTGAAGAATGATTGCAATAATGGAGCTGAAGGGTGACCAAATATTGAATGCAAAGTGTTTTATTTAAAATAGGGCTTTATAACTCCTGGCAAGTTCCAGACAAATTGTTCCTAAAAACTCCTTATTGTTTATGGCTCTCAACATTTGAAATTTAGTTTACCTGAAGATTTAGGCGTAGTGCTAAATAATTACATGGCAGGATAATCTGTTCTTTTTACATAAGATTATAATATTTTTTAAAATCTATCCATGGAGTAGTTCAGTAAAATCTATTCTTCAGCAGCTATTTTGGGTTAGCTCAATGCATAGTCTAATAGAGGTATTACTTCTGCTGCAGAGTAATGAATCATATTTGCAGTCAAGAAGTCACTTGTGTAATTGTCATTAAATATAACGAATACAGGGCTATTTAAAGAATTTCAAGACTGCCTGATGTTCTGGAAGACACTGTTTCTCTGGAGAGAAAGGGTAGAAGCCCCTTATTCCAGCTGTTCCCAGTGGTTTAATATGGAAGAAAGGGCACTGTCAGGATTTGTGCAATGGGATATTGTCACGCTTTTGCAATTCCTATGCAACGTGAAAAGAGGGCTTGTTAATTTGGAAAATTGACTTGTAAGCAGGGTATAAAAGTATAGGAGAATTTCTCTGTGTATTAAAGCCCTGATTATTGATTTTAAACCCATTCTCTTTGATTATTTATTCTGAGCCCTGTGTTAACACAGGACTTAAACCCCATATTGCAAATCAAAGCAGAAGCTCTGAAAATACTGATTGTTGCAGACAAATTCCCTGGTGCTTCATTTGACAAAAAGATGGATTAGAACAAACTCCAGAGTGTTATTATTACCACCTACATGAAAGATTGTTTCTTTTATTTGTATTAATTACTGATTAGTGCTTTCTGTATCTTTAGCTCTTTCAGATCTTTTGAATGAGATGTATTGCTTTCCATAGTTTCTTATCTAAAGGGAACCCTGACAGAAAACTGGTATCTAGCCATTGTGCACATTGATGCGCTGAGACACTGTTCTTCAGGGAAAACCCTGGGTGAGATTCTTGGAGAGGTAAAAATAAGTTCACAGGTAATCATGCAGACAGATAATTTTCTATCCAACAAAATTGTCCCGAGTAAATCTATAGTTTTAAATTGAAGCACAGAAGGAGAAAGAAGCTGAGTGTGTGGGGCTCCTTGGTTGTGCGGTGCTTGGGGAGCAGCCTCGAGCCCGCTGCAGGCCCAGCTGCAGGAGGAGCGCGGGGCTGGGTGGCTGTCCGATCCTGCAGGGCTGCCCAAACCACTCCTCCGGGCAAACTGGCACTGCTGGCGTTGTCTGCCTGTGGAAACGTCTGGCTGCTTTTAGTTGCTTTGAAAGAAACCCAGCGGAGCGGGTCCTACCCCAACTGGGACAGAGAACTGTGGGACATGTCCTAGCCAAGGGCATCACGGGCAGGGTGGCTTCTGACTGCCGAGTGCAACGTTACCAGCCAGCCCTGGGGCTGGCAGCTGCTCCCAGTCCTTACTTGGTGGTTTCAGTGGTCTCAGCTGGGGGGAGAGTCTCCTCACACAAATCCCCTGGGTCTCACTGCTCCGGGGGAGCAGAGGCTTTTTTCTGTTCCTGGAAAAAGGCACTAGAAGAAGCAGCAGTTACATAGATGGGTGGAGGATGTTGTGCTTGAGAACTTTAAAATGTTACTGAACCCTTGTTTCTCCACGGAGATCTCAGAACAGAAAACTCCAAGGCAGGTTGCCAAGAGTTAAGGCTGCAGGTTCAGCATCCTATCTGAGAGTTAGAAAAAATAAAAAGGAGGTTTCCTGAAGTTCCGTGGTTTGGCTGTGTTATGTTTTGTGCATAAAACTGACCACAATGTTTTGGATGCTAGGAAGTGAGGCAAGGTATCAATTAAGGTATCAATTAACATGAGACCAATATTTTGTCAGGTGACTGCATGAAATTCAGTGATGAACCTTTCATGGTCCAGGTTATGTTAAAAAGGGTAGTTTTAAAATAGCCTGTTGTGCGTCATCAGTTGATATGTCATTTTCCATAATTCATGAGCACTAGGGCAAGATTAGACAATGGAGCCTTGAGTGAGAATTCATTAATTTCCTCCATGGTTCTAGAAATGTCAGAGGTGTAAAGCTGAGAATAATAAAAGTCAAACTCCGTAGATATATCTACTGTGCTAGAAAGAATATTACTCTGAGCATCTCTGATAGTATACAGTGTCTTAGTGTGCATGTGTCTTTAATTGGTATGCAAGGAGTTTATCTGCTTTACTGCCTGCACTTATCAGAAAAGATATAAAATGGGATGGTGATAATGGCTGCCTTCAAAGAAAAAGATATGTTCTTTCAAGGGTGTAAGTGCAATAAATCTTTCTGCTTTAAGGGCTCACTGGAAGCAGAAAGATTCTGTTCTGCTGACAACTGAATGTGGGGAATTTTCCCAGGGGAAAACAAATCACATTTCTCTATTCAAAATATAGTAAAAAGTCACTGAAATGTGGTACTCCAGAATGTATATTACAGTATTTCCTACTGACTCCTTTACCAATTAAGCACACTTACAGTTCGCAAATGGTTAATCGAAGGTGTCTGGCACTGAATATGTTTAGAATACACTTGTGAGCTCCCACAGTAATCTGTGCTTCAGATTTAAAAAACAAAAGACTAAAAATAAGTGGTCAGCTTTAGGCCTTTTTCTAAACTATACCACAGGAATTAATTTGCCAGGAATGAAAGAGACAATGCTGAGTTCATTGCTATTCCAGAACCATTCTGCACATCTGTGGAAAGCAAAGTTAATACTACAGGTACCTCCTGGGTCTCAAAGGGATCTTCTGTGAGTCAAAATCATTTTATTTACTTTAGAAAAGCCCACATTATTCATAAGAATCAAATGTTGTGCTGGACTGTTACAGCAAAACAAAACAGACAAGGGTGTTTTAAATTAATCTGTCAGTATGGTGCTTTCCAGTGCTCACTTTGTTCATGCAGCCAGCAACTCATGTTAGCATGAATTTAAATAATTCTTCTTGCTTTGAATAATGACCATGAAAGTTGAGTAATGGTATCTAGGAAATATCCGAACTTTTGAGGAGCTGCCTCTTATCTAGGACTGTTTGCTTGCTCCTCATCTCCCCCCGCCCCTAATTGCAGGGAGGTGCTCCACACAGCATAGAACTAAACATAATACAATTTGATTTGTGTTGCAGTGTTCTCCAAAGAACAAATCTGTAAAATTACAACATGTGAAAGCTTAACACAATGATATAAAATGGCAGTGGCATGGTTCATATCTTAAACTGACAGACTGATGGTGATTATTGCAAGGACAATGCCCTGCATATGTCAAACGATTTGCAAATAATTTATGTCACCTTATCCTCCATTATTGTTTTTGCAGAGGACATAAACTGTGTCACTAATATTAAACTGTCGCACAAAAAAGCCTACCTCAGCTCTTTCCTAGCTGAGAATGCAAAGACATCTGCACAGAGACAAACATGCATATGGCCATCATTTGTCCAACATCTTACACATTGTGAAGGTTTTTTACTTGAAATGCCAACCTATGTGGCAGATGATGTATGTGTTTCTTCAGTCCTGTGATTACCAGCACAGAGCTGCTCTGCAGTGCTCTTCACCTCATCAGTTCCACAAGCTGCACTCCAAGGTGTGTGAAACATTTGCAGGGAGATGGCATCTGACATGCAGCAAGGCAAAAGCATTCTGGTGTGAATATTTGACTCCAGATTTTGTTCAAATCAGGGTCAGATTCTGACCTGGAGAAATTAGTGTGGGTAGAGATTTAGCACTACAAAATAGCAATTTGAAAACTGGAATGAATATATTTTAAACATGGGGAAGCAGAAGAAGGTGGTGCTGTCTCCTGGGTGACTCCCAAGGGGCTGTAAAGGAGAGGGGAAGGGGGAAGGCTTTATAAATGACCTGGGCTTTATTCTTCTGGAAATAAGCAGAGGACAAGGCAATCTTAGTAATTTCTGTTTGTTAAGTTGCATCATCTCAGCTGCTGGGTTCTTTGTTTAGGTTTTGATGGTTCATTTATTACTACCAAAAAATGCCTTTGAAGGGTGATTTTCAGAGGCTGTTGTGGTTAAAAAAGCAGCAAAGAGTGCAGTGTGGTGGTTGGAGCGTGGAGCTGGGAAACCAGCCTTCAGCCTCCTGCTCTAGATTTTGCCCTGCTCACATTTGGGACAAATTACTTGCAACTGCTGTGGCTTGACTTACTCGTATGTTGGGCAGGTTTTTCTGTGTGACTCATCTACTTGGTTAAATTCACCAAGTTATTTTATAATCTTCAGCTAGAAATCACTCGTTTCATTGCAGATCAGTGGCATTTCAAATAAGATGCATCAAATAGTTTCTCTTGGCTTCAGTGCAAGAGATGGCTCCAAATCCCTGCGGTGAGGAGGACAATGCACTGACAAACTCACTGAGCTAAGGACTGGAAGGGAACTCCATTCTTTTACTGCTGCTAGTTTTCCCTCTTTTGGAAGCCTCATTTAAGCATTTTGAGCTTTTAACCCCTCAGAAGTGAAGAATCTGCTCCTTCCCCTTCCAAGCTTTTCCCAGCCTGCTTCTCAGTAAATCAGAGTTTATGACTACATTGATAACTTTTTTGTGTTATAAGACACAAATGCCAATGAAATTTGAGAGAACTGCATTATCTGTATGAGTTTTAATCTGACTTCCCATTTTTCCGATGTTGAATTTTGTCAATCTTTTAAAAAATCCCAGTTAACACCAGTTACATTGTTATTGGAACTGTTTGTGATTATTGAGTTAGAAAGCAAATTTTAGGCATTTTAATATTTTGGAAACACAATGTGTTTCCTGTGGCAGCAGCTTTTGGACTCACTATGGATACACAGAGCACAAGGATGCAAGCTTGTAGGATGACTCTCTTTGCCTAAACGAATCCTTGAAAGCATGCTCGTTTCTCCAGTCGCGCTAAAGAGCTTTTACTGGCACATGGAATCTCTTTTGAAGCAGAGGGAGGAATCAAGTCCACAGATGTGAAAACCTTACCCAGGAGCGGGCCCCTTTCTTTTCTCAGTGCAGGAAGACCCTGAAGCATCAGAAAGGGCAGGGGAATCATGAAAGGATATCAGAGAGAAGGGGCAGCAGGAAGGGCCCCAGGAAGATGCACTGAACCAAATGAAAGTGCCTCCATAGAAACAGATCTGCAGGAGCTGTCCTGTGTGTGTCAAAAGCATTTCCATCAGGTGATGGGCAGCTTTTTCCACAGCAGTGGTTTTGGGCTTTGCCTCAAATGTGCTTTGGCATAACAGCAAGACCTTTGCACTCACACTTGTGTGTAATACACAAGCCATGGTCAGCCCTTTGGTTTTTACACACATGCAGAAGCCAACCTGTCTTTTGCAAAATGTTATAACCTTTGACAAAATATGCTGAAAAGTTTATTTAAGTAGATAAAAACTTACCCTTCCCATAATGCCCCCAAACTACTGATCTTCATCAACTTCATAAACATGCCACAACACAGACTTCAGGCTGAAAATGAAAGAGATCATGGTGATAGTCAGTAATCTCTGTTATATACTTCTTAGCTAGGAGGCATCATAGATCAAGGTGCTACACACTTATGAGGAAAGGAGCCAGTAAAAACTGCAGAGGAATTTTAGGGAGGAATTTACAGAAATTAAGTTAGAAACAGCAGTGGACCTAAAGAGAAGTTTTCACTGTCTTGACAAGAACAGAAAGTGGCTAGCTCTTAATCTAACAGTCGTGTGATAACAACTGAGAGACAAAGGATCATTTCCACAAGATAATCTCATGCAAAAATCCTGTGCATTGGTGAAAAAACTGTTGATCTCAGCAGTGAGAGAATGGTGTAACCAGAAACAGATGCCTTCAAAGTCAAGAAACCTGGACAAAATTGTATTTTGTAGCCAAAAGTCAAAAGAGATGTCACCAGGCATGAGATCACAGCAGGGAAAACCTGAGATGTATGACCAGGGAGGTGGAGTTGCTGTTGACAAATTTTTGGCAGCAAGGAGTGATAGAAAGGGTAAATTCATCCAGAGAGAAGATAACCTTGGAAGAGGTAGATGGTCTGGGGACTGGGTGATGCCATAGTCTGACCAGACCAGCTGGGTGATGATTGGTCTTCTTTGCAGCTCTACAGAATTTGTCATGGCTAAGCTGCGCTCATTCCTCCCCATGGTACCTACAACAAGGTTCATTCAGATACATGCAGGTGACTTCCTGCTTAGCCTCAGAAAATTGTCTTTTGTTTGCAACAAGCCCTTTGCTGCTGCTTATGTTTTCTGTGAATGATCATCCTTTTCATTCTTATTTCAAATCTTTCTATGTGAACTGAGACTACAGACTGGAAGACTGATGATTTGAGCAGTGCTTGTAGGGAAGGTGACCATCATGCCCTACATGCCTAAGATCTCTAATTTTCTTCTTAAATGCAGAATAAACTTTTAGGCATAAAAAAATCTAGATGAGAAAACATCAATGTGACACAAAGCTTACTTACAAAAACCGTGTTTATTGACAAACTGGGTTACTGTCAACCGAGTACTGTCAACCCAGGGCTACTGTCAGGAGAGGGGCGAGTTCATGTTGACCTCCCATGTCAGCTTATTGTTTCAAGTCAGCTCCTGAGCACACCAGCTTGTAGACAGGAGTTACTTTGGCTGCCACAGATGTCATGTGTAGCATGGATGGTAGTCCATCTGTGTCAACACTGTGAAGTTCTTTTTCTCAACTAGCACCAAATTTGAGGTCCGCAGCAATAAATGGGAACGGTTGATACTCTTCCTGAAAGAAGCCTGTCCTTTCTTTCTAGATAATGAATTCCTTGGAGCCGAAAGGGGTCTCTAAAGCTCTCACTGTTCAAACTTTTTCTTGTAAGTCTCAACAAGCAAATAATCAGCATTCAGGGTTTTCAGAGGTGGTGCTTCTCTCCCAGGCTGAGTTCTTTGACCATAGTCAAGGCTAACACTCAATTTTTACATCTCATTTAAGAACTCAGGAATTAGCACTTCTGTGGGCACTGCTACACAGTAGCCCCTGAGCTCCCTGCAATGGGGTGTCAGGGAGGGGACAGGTGTCATGGTGATTTGGTGGCTTTGCATTGCAGCAGCACACACAGACCTCATTTCAATGCAGCCACTTCTGTGTAGGCCAACCCTTTTTGTATGTGAGATACATGTGGGATACATCTGCTCAGGCAGCTGTAATTTGTGGGCCCTTTTAGTCCCATAGGTGCCTAAGGGCCCCAGTATGGATACAGTTACCTGGGTGTGAACTTCACTCTACTGAGGTCACCAATTTTGTTTCCTGCACGCCTGTTATTGCCTTCACACAATGGTATTTTGCCAGGCTGGTAGCTCCCATGGCAAAACCTTCCAGCCTAGACAAGCCCTAGAAACTTAAAGTCTTTCATTTCTTTCAAGGCAGTTACACAACGGGCCTCAAGCTCCCTGCCAAATGCTGGTTTTTGACAAAGTTGGCACTGCGGATGTGAGCAAACCTGTGAAGCAGATGAGTGTGTGTTAGTCAGAGAACGACAGAAGAGAGATCAGCCAGGAAGTTTCAAACTGCATCAGGCTAGAGCCTGACTTTGCTAATGCTTTCTACTTCCTACTCCTACTTTTATCCTAAGATCAGATAACGAGTAGCAGTTTTTCTTTGTAACAATTCATTAATCAGAGAAATGATCCTTGCTGGTGTTTAGATGTTTTACTTAATTTGGTACTTCTGGCCTGCTGCCCCAGCAGTGCCAAAATTATTATTTCTCACCCAGCAGGTGATAAATAACAACTTCAGTCATGATTAATACCATGAATTTCTCAACCTGACTAATGCAAAAAACTTCAAACCTGCAGAACAAGTGGGTGCTAATTGTTGTGAGAGCCATTGGAGCTGCACTCTGCTTATAAAGAAAGAAAGCCACAGGAAATGAAGTGCTTTCTAGCAGCACAGCTGATCCTAAGAGGCATCATTAAGTGCAGCTCAGCAGTATTCTCCATGAGGCTATGCTATAGCCTCTTTTTTTCCACTACACTGAGCTTTAAGTATATTTGAGAAGCAGGAGATTGCCAGGTTATTTTTCTTTCCCTGGGGAGGAAAAGGAGAAATAAAACAAAAGGCAGAGAAAACAGCAGATTAATATCTTGTTAACACCATGCAATACTAAAATTTTAATAACTGATATAAGAAAAGTGATAGATCCTACCAAAGCTGCTCCCACCAAAGCCCCTTCACATGTCTTTCTTGAAATCTCATCACATCATAAAAGGCAGCATTAAGAGGCTACCCAGTCAAGGAGAACTTGCTTCAGAGAGGGACAGGAAAACCAGAAGATCAGGATGGACTGTCAGCTGGAAACAATGATCCAATACTATAAATTAGCCTGTGGCTGAGATCCTGGCCACTCTCAAATCACCATCTGGTTTGCCACAGCATGTGGTGGAGATGGGTGGCTGCTCCTTTTCCTGTGCCATACTTGCAGTGGCATAGGGCACACAGGATCTACAGTTCAGCTGTGTGTACAGTGCTGTGCTGGTCAGGCAAACGAGACCTTCACATCTGGAACTGGCACCATGCATATTTCTGATAGGAGCAGACACCAAAATCCAGCAAGGGCATGAGCAGGTAACTGTGCTGAGCAAGATTAGTCCATTCCACAATCCCAAAGAAGCATGTGAGGAATGGAGTAGCAGTCCTGGTTTCACCAGGATTTTCCCAATTCTTCTAGCTCCATCAGGTGAAGAAAGTATCTGCTACTTTCTAACTAGAGCACCCACCTATGGAGCTATTAACTTGTGGAACAAAAAGACTGTGAGAAGCAAACCACAATAGGCAAGTGATTCGTAATCAAACTCAAACTCAGGTATGTCTATCCACTTGTAGCTCTGAGAACTTTTGTGACTTTGTGTGCTGTTTTGGTTGAGTAATTCCTGCATTTCCTGGTGGGGCATATTCAGAAAGTGTATGATAATCCATGGTGCTCCTGACATTCTTTCTGTTAGAAACCTAAATTTTGTCTTAATTTGGGGAAACTTTAGAAGTTCTAGCTATCTCTCTTCACTCAGCCTGTAGGAACTTTGTGGGTTTGAGCCTGAAAAGCTAGAAAGAAAATCATCATCGCCACTGTTCCGCTATGTGAAATAAACCACAGCCTTCCTGGCCTGATTCCTGTCTCTCGTGCAGCAGTTGTGCTTCAGTCATGGGAGATCTTCTAGAAACACCCACAACCCAAGGCTAAAATTCTCACAGACTGCACATGCACAACCTTGTCTGCTAGAGGGCCACTCAGACCAGCAGAAAGCCCTCGCTACATCACCTTGGAGAAGGCAGGTCAGTGTCCTTGCTCAATCCCCTTGCTACAAAGGCTATCATGTTTGGGTTGGTCTGGGGTTTTTTTTCCACCCTTAATTTGTTTTATTGCTGGTGTTAAAACTTCTCATTCTTTTTCCTGAACTGTGCACAGCGTTTCAGGAGCAATCAGTGTAAAAAACTGCAGCTTCACTGAGTTAAAGCACGGCTTGCCAAGCGAGCGTTGGTCCTTGGAGCTCAGCCCAGTCTGCTCCACAGCACTTGTCATGCTACCAATGTCACTTAAAAAAGCATAATGTTTTCTTGTATTTATGAAGTACAAAGTATGTATTTTGGCTAGGATTTTAATAGCTATTTTCAACACTGGTAGCAAAGCCAAGATCTTTCCTTCTAAGTTTAGGTATCACCTAGAATGAGGTGCAGCCTGAACGACAAACCAGCCCTGTAGCGAACATGCCATACAGAAAGAATCCTTCTCAGTCAAGGAAGTAAGGGATGCTCTTTTCCATTTAAATGAAATTATCAAAGTCACACACAAGGAATGAGGGGTGGTTAAACTTTCAGAAACTTCAGTGTAACTTGAGAGCTCAGCCTCTGCTTGTCCTCTCACTTCAATATTGAAAACTCAATGTGATTTGCCTGTCTCTGTATCCTTAAGTGGAGTCTGAGTACCTCAGGTGGATTTACACAAACTTTGTTTGCAAGAGATCAGTATCTTTTGCCCAACCACTTCCACAGCATTTATTTTCTAATGAGACATTCAAAGCATATGCATATCAATCACTCTGTGGGGATTTTACTACTCTGAAGTTATAAAGCCCGTTGTATGTTACTGCACAAAATTTGCAATAACTTGCTGTTCAGTATTCAAGGTGTTGTATTACCAGAGCTTCCTCTGCCTCACCTTGCCAGAATATAAAAAGTTTCATTCAATGCTGTTTCAAAGCAATTGCTGAAATTAGGTTACAAGGTGGCTAATGGCCACTGCAGCCTTGAAAGAGGAGGAACACGTGCCCACTTGCACATTTTCAGACTGCATAAAAATTAATAGGTAGGTTTAGCAATCCATTAAGTAAATTACTCCTGTAGTTGAGTCTACTGGTAGCAAGATTGCTAAAACAACAGAAGCTAGCTTAAAATCTTTCCTCATGATTGGTGCTTTGCAAATAGCAGAAGGGTAAAAGACCAGTTTAATTACTCTGGACTTAGATACTTGAGTGTTCACACAGGATTTCCCCATCCCCATGGCACGCTAACTTTAGTCTGTGAGTGCTCAAAGTAGCATGTATCACAGTGTTCTCTCCAAACTTAAAAAAAAACGAACAAAAAAATTCTTTTCCAGTTTTTTTTTTCAGGAGTTGAATTAATGCAGAAAAGCAAGTTTGAAAGAACTGTCTGGGTTCTCAGCTACCAACTGCTTTGATAGTGGAACTGGTCACTAAGCAGTCAGGAGCTGATGGGGTTTAGTTTATAAAGGTATTCAATGTAGAGACATGAAATTTTAAGACTGAAATGCAGGACAAGGGCAATTGACCTCTTCTGGCAAGAGTGGTTTAATGAAAGACCAAGATGGCCTTACATACTGATACTTAGTGGATTTGACTGCAGTAGGACTTAGAACTGTTATCTCAAAAAACAGGCAGTACAAATTCAGCTCCGTTTTCCAGTCCAGCTGGCAAGAGTGGCCCCCAGCAAAAGAAATGAGTAAGCAGGAGTGGTTCAGGAACCTGTCCTGGGAGACCCAGCCAGTCCAAGGCATGCAGCTGCTTTCAGCTCGCTTTTTAAGAGAGAAGGAAATGGCAGCCAAAACCCCATGACCATTGTATAACCAGTTCAAGCCATTAAATGCTTTGACACTGAAGCATATAGTCAAAAGAACATATTTCAAAGTAAGAACACAATGGTTCCAACCAGCCAAACAGCCTGACCTGGTTCCCACTCGTGCCCATGACTTCCTGCATGCACAAGGTTTGTTTTTGCCACCAGCATGTTCCTGGAGTTGCTGGTGCTTTTGAAAAAGCATCAAGTACAACTAACAGAGCAGAGCAGTACCACTTAATGCACTTGAAATAATACTAGCCAGATCAGTCCTTGCCTACACACAAGAATTCTCCCTTGAAAAGTTCAATGCTGCCAGGGTTTTTGGAGCACCACAATGATATTTCTTTGTGTACTTCTGTACCATTGTGGCTACATGTACCAATGATAACACAGAGGCAGGATGGAGACATGCCAGCTACAGGCTCATAGTAAGTCCTTTTTCTATGAGAACCACATCTGGTACATCAAAGTTCAGAAGCAATGTTAACATAATGGAAGTGGAAACAGGGAGGCAGACACCTGGCAAATTAATTTCTTAAATAAATAGCAGGACAGGCTGGGGATTAAAACTGGGAAATTACAGAAAGAAAAAAATTATAATCAAAAAACCAAAGGTGAATGAGAAATAAAAGCAGAGGCACAGCACACACAAGATGAAGCACTGACAGCCAGAAGCTACTTTGACACAAAAATAGGAATTGACTGAATAAGATCACTAGTTGTGTGCTACAGAGCTCCAAGACATTTCTGAATAAGTTTTAGCTGAGGCAGACAAACTTTAAGATCTCTAATGAGTCCTTTCATTCCCAGCCTAATCATTCTAACTAATTTACAACTTTCTTCCAAGCGTCCTGGCAAAAGGATCCCACTCGTGAACCACACAGACATTGAATTGAGTAAAAAAGGCATTTAGAAAGATCAGAAATAAACTTTCAGTGTTTTATTTTTTTGAAACAGATACAATATTTTTCCAAGGTCACTTTACAGTAAGTGGCATACCGGCTATTAAAGTGGAAATGCTCATACAGACATTTCAGATTAAATGTGCACAGTGTATTCTACAACACAAAAACTGTATTTAACATTCTTTCTTGCTCCAGAATGATTTGGCAGCTTCAAAGAGCTAACACACATTTCCATTCTCAAAATCAATTTATTGAACAATGATAAACCCAAAACTGCAACATGATCCACACCAAGCACCATGCTTATCTCAGCAAGGACCTCTTGGAAGATCGGGCTGCAGCTGTAGAGCTGTCTTTCTCATGACCCTCAAAGTACTGCTGCTCTATTCGCCGACAGAATGCTGTGAGATTACTGTAGTTCTTCACTTTTTCAGAGAGTTCATCAGTGATTAGCTGAGTAGTAAGGATTGTGAACAGATGTCCAAACACCAGAGCATCTAATTCAGTTGGTCTGTAAAAGCAAACAGAAAAAAAGATGGGTATTTTGGAAGGCAAGTCCTGATCAAGAAAAACCCTGCTGTTCAGAGTAACCTGTAGATAGCCATGCAGTCTAAGAACTAGCATGAAATCAAGCAACACTAAACCAAATGCATGAAATCTGTGTATTGGGTATATTAAGAACCCTGCTTGTTCTCAGTATGGCATTTTCCTAGCTTTAGGGAGCCTGGAAATGTAGAAATAACATCTCTTAGATCAGACAGAGTTATTGATCTAGTTTCAAACCATACTCCACGTTTTAGTCCTGTAACAAGGGCAAATGCTTATCAGGTGTTTTGGGGCTCTTCTTTTTCTTCTGCAGATGTCTATTAAAAAAACCCAACTATTATCTCACAAGGGAAAAAAAAAGAAGAGTGGAAGCTTAAGACTCTCATTCGTTTTTTTGTGCTCTGCAACAGCTGGAAACTATTCAACCAACAAGGAAGGGAATTCCATGATGGCAGCAGCTGGAAACATCTGTTTTCTGAAAGGGGACTACACAGAAGAAAACAGATATTTTGGGAATGTTTTCAGTCCTACCTTATTTTAGGTATGACCCTGCTGAATTGTCACCTTGGACCTTTAAGTAGTCCATGTATGTAAGTAGTCCACGTGCAAATTTTTTTTTTTTCAAATATATTAATAACTTCAGAGTCCCCCTTTACTAGTGTTCAAGGTATGCAGCATGAAGCTTTCCTAACTGGTAAAATTTTTTGCCTTTTTATTTGTGGATCACTAAGCACTCTCCAGTGGAGATACGGACCCCTGCATAACAAACTTTAATCTGTCAGCAACAGGCTGCTTTTCTTATTTAACTCCCAAAGACTCCCAGAAGTCAAAGACTGAAAAATAATGGACTAAAACCACATACTTAGCAATATTTCACAGAGCTAAAAAGTTTAAAGGTTGAAACTGTACCAAAAAAAGCCTGGTTAACAACCAACCAACATAAAATCCCCAAGTTAGAATTCTTTAGAAATACAGAAAGGAAATTTAAGAGATACTATGCTTAATAATCACAGGAGAAGATGCAATTTAAAATCATCTTCTATAAGGCATATTTCTGTGTCCTCTGAATTAACACTACCCAACTAGTCTCAACTTGGGATGCATTAAGGGGCAAAGACACAATGCAGAAAAGTAACCAAATGCTGCCATTTGAAGACATCTCCCTGTCCAAATGTAGTAAACTGAAATCCAGACCTGAGCATTTCTACACTGATCTATGCACAGGAGACAAGAGAGAGCTAATGTGAGGTTATTTAAGTCTGTAACATTTCAAAAATATTGAATTATTGGAGAGAAAAAAAATGTTAAAGAGCACATTGCAATTGAAAGAAACTGGTGAGAGCAGAGGACATTCCATGGAGGTCAGATCATTTCCTTTTTCTCTTCTGGCAATGTGAATCTTGGTTTTAACTTTGCATCTAGCTCTTTGTGGACCAGCTAGCTTCTCCCCCAGTTCCTAGAACTCACAGGCACCCTCATGCTAATTCAGCTCATTCAGAACTGCTCCTGCTGTTAAGACAAGCTGTCCTGATCAGGTTGGCATGACACACATTCACTCCTCTAGTAGAGAATGTTAGCCAAGAAATTCAAGTAAAGCTCTAAGAGTATCACTTTTAATAAGAAACTAACTGTATAAAAATGTACATTTGTAGCCTACATAAGTTGTGGTAGAATCTGTAGAGAAGATAAGCAAGAGCAAAACTAAATCATAAATGCAACAAACTTACAGAAGCTTTCCCTTTAAAATCTTTAAATTTCATGTTTAGATTCCAGTCACACATTTGTATTTTTGCAACTAATCACACTGCATTAAAATAAAACAGGAGTTTTATATATACACATTTGTATGTATGTGGGTATATATCTATTTCTCATATTGCTGGATGCAGTATTTCAATGAAGAGTAACTTACTGCTTATTGAAGAAATATGGTTGTGTTCCTAATCTCTGGGAGAGAGCATGACAGCACTGATCTACATCTTCAAGCACCTATCAAAACACACAAGAAAGAAAGATCCATTTTGTCAGGAAAAAACACCATTGCAAGAAATAACCTCCTTCTTCTATTTGCACCGACAGTGGGAACAAGGAATATAACATGCTGGAATATCAAAAGCTGTTAAAGTCAGTCAAACCTACACAGTGGGCAGGTAGCTAAGTGTTACTTAATCTAACATTTGATGTAAGGCAATTCTGATTAAGTGCTTCCCATAACATTTATAACTAAGCTTAATGAAAGGTGCTGACTTAAACCTCACAAGCTGTCACAATCCCACAGAGTGCCTATTAGCATCATACAGGAAGCAGGGCACAGAACTTACAACCTATTTTCAGGACTACGGCCTAAACTAACACTGACAGAGTTGTTCACTCATAGCAAAACAGCCTTCCTCCCACCCCATCAGGTTGCACATAATTTTAAGATTTATTGCTGCCAAAGGCAAATACCTCAGTCCGGATAATGTTTTAAGAACAGAACATACATTTTACTACATCTGTTTCAGGAACGTGCTACTCTCCAAAGCCTATTACAAAAGAAAGGAAAGGAAAAGGAAAGGAAAAGGAAAGGAAAAGGAAAGGAAAAGGAAAACAGGGCAAAGAAATCAGGTTCACTTTTCATACTGACCTGTTCAAGTGTCTTTCCAGCCCATCCAATGGCTTTCATCTTTCGCCTAACCTCCCACTGCTTCTGATAGGACAAAATGCGGTTAAGAGGCCACGGATAAGGAGAGCCGTACCTTGGGTGAGTAATCTTTGTTTAAAAACAGAAAGGTACTGTGTTATAACACAAGAAAACACAGATATCTCTTGAACAAAACAGCTAATATTTAAACATTCCTCTCAGAAAGGGAGCCACAGAAGAGAAAGGCAGTTGTGTGTATGCTGTAACTATTTGCACAGAATCCGTAATTTGCAGCATAACTGTTGAAAGCTATTATTTCAGAAACATATACAAAGCCTGTATCTATTCTGCAGCCAGCTCCCTCCAGTAACACAGCTTCCCTAAAATGTGTATGCAAGTGAAATTAAAGTGAAAAGACTTTATCATTAATGGTATAAACCCCCATGTTTCATTTATGAGTAGGGACTTGCAGTTGTGAGCAAAAGTGTTTTCTCATTAAATTTTAATTAAGATAAATGCTGTGGAACCACTCACCTCCTCTACTGTAACATCATCACACCACTGAAGATAGAGCTAGGAAAAGAAAGAACACTTACTAAAACTTCCTAATAAAGGAGAATACAGAGACAATCATTTTTCACTGCAGAATTTTCTTTTCTAAATTAGATTAAAATTTCCATTTCATTTCTTCTCTTAGACCTTTGACGTACAAAAGAAATTAAAACTGGAAGGCAAAAGCCCAGTTGCTAGTCCTTACTTCACCAGCACCAAAACTATGCTGAGACTAAAAGCCTGCTCCTCTTGCCCACACCACACCCAACTCAAGGCAGAGGTGACCAGCCCTCAGCTCCTCAGTCACCTGCATCTTCCCAGTGCTTCCAACACTGCTCCCATGCTGGGACTGCACTACCTGAACTGGCCAGACACGCACCAGAGGGTCCCAGCCTCCCATCACACACAGCGTGCACATGGGGACAGTGACAGCGGGGTGCCTGGCCAGCCAGGGGGTGGGGTAGGACCCCAGGAACCACCAGCATTTTCTGGTCAGTTACTTCTACAGCTGTGTGACACACTTCAGATAGGTGAGGGGAATCACACATGGCTACAGGAACACGTCAGCAAGCAATCCACAGTGTAAGAGAATTTATGCCTGTCTCCTTTCACCTCAAAAGTTGACAACCTAATCTAAGAACAGCAGTATTTCCACTATGGGGAAAAATCCTAAAGCTTTCTTGCCTACAGCCACTTATGTAAGTGCATGGAACTCCTCAAACTAGGGTTTGCTGTACCTCTGCTGTCAGGAGCATATTATTGACCAATTCCATGTAGGCTTTCATCTCAGCTTTTTGGACTTCATCCAGTCCATCACTAAGAGAATGGCCCTAATGGGGAAAAAAAAAAAGACACACATAAGAACAGATATTGGAATATTCAGCAACATATGACCCAAGGACCCTTAAAGTCAATGAGCTTTGGCTCAGATCCTAATCTCTTACATAGTTCAGTAACAAATTACATACTCAATTTTTACATACAGTATCCTTTAGGATTAAAACCAAATCATCATCATGTAACTAATCTAATCTGTAAGAAATCTAAGATAATCTACAAGAAATTTAATAGCAGTTATGGATGAACACACTTTAAGCTCACAGCCTCCTGGTTAGTGTATCTCTATGGCAAGAAGTAAACACAAATTTACATCTGTGATACAGATTCAACTTCTCAGTGAAAACATGGCATTTTTTAAAACAGAGGGGAAGGCTGGGGGAGTGGGAGAATATAGGCAAATTTGAATGGTATCTGACACTTCAGGATTTAAAACAGTCAGTTCTGGGTTTAAGACCTCTGAGACCCAGAGACAAAGCATCTAGAAAAACAGTCTCAGAAATTGGCACTGGTATGCAGCTATCCCGCACAGAATTTACTTGCAGAATTAGAGGAAATGACAAAGAGAAACATTTTCACCTCACAAACTGCTGTTCGTATAAAACTATACCTTTCTTTTAAAACAGCACTATATTCCTGTGGATGCTAAAAAGCAGGAGCAGAGGAATTTTCCAGCTGCTGAAGCATTTTGTGAAGTTTTCCTTTCTCATGCTTTAGCTGAGAAATAGTGAAAGACGATTTTGTAAACTAACTCTCTATCTTGCACCTGCACGGTCTTGTTTTGGTTCACTGAAGAAAATATTTTGAAATAGGCATCGTAGCATTCAGTCAATCACTCTGGGAGGTGTATGGTCAAGCAGCCAATAATGTCATTTCTCTATTGTGAACCAAGTTATATAAACGAGGTGACAATTAATGAAATAATCCCCTTTTATCCTGGAATTCCGTGTCATGATTTTCACCATCCCTGGAGACAACAGCAACATATTCCTACACTGTTTTAACAAATTCAGTAACATTCCAGAAAAGCACACTAAATCAGCACAATGCTAAGCAGGATTAACACTCACTAATTAATGAAAACAATGTACTATTACCTTGGCTTTTACAAACTGGACTATGGGCCCAAGTTCAGATACTACTTGATTTCCCACATGAATAAAGGGTACTTTGCCTGTAAAAGGAGAAGTGTATTGTAGTAACAAGACAGAGGGTGGTGGGGAGAGAGAAGGGAACAAATGCAAACCTTCTCTGAATTATCATAAATCAATATAAAGAAAAGAAACGAGGTAAGTGAGTAAAAGTGAGTAAAAATAGTAAAGGACTCCAGGAGTAAGGGCAAAAAGAATACAAGTAATTCTGCCTACATTTAAAATTGAAGCAGTATCATTTTCCCTCTTGTGCTCTTCGTTTTTAGAAGAAGAAGGAAGTGTTCAGACCTAAATTACAACATTAGATGCCAGCAAGTGTGGACATGCGGTGTGAGTGGCAGAGAAGCCATACCACGTAACTATCACCAGTCTTAGTCCTGCACCTGCAAGATGCTCCTGTGTGCCTGGATTCAGCATTTCAAAGTTCTATTTACTAACAAATAATTCATATACCTGCATATTTTGCTGGGTTTTAATATAGCCTCATTTCACCGCTTTAAGAAAAAATATCAGTAGCAGCACTAGAACCCATATAGTTGGCAGACATATACTGACAGGCACTTCCATATGGCCACCAGGTAATCAGTAAATATGGACCTCCTCACACAACAGAAATCTGGGACAGAGTGAGAGGATCGCCGGACTTCTGCACCCTGCACTCTGTAATTCTTTCTGATTTTTAGGCAAGCTTTGCAGCTGGCGTCTGGGCATTTTTAAGCAGTCACCTCCAACAAAAACAGGCTGTGTACCCTTCTAATACTTAACTTTTTGGTGGTTGGTTTGGATTTTTTTCCAGGCAGTCTCATGGATCTGATTTAAAATCACCTGTCACCCTTAATAGTGACTGCACCCTTTGGTCTCCTATATCAACATCCTGGCAATCAACTCCCATACAGGGTAGCAAAAGAGAACCTTTCTCTGGTATTGTTTCACTCCAGTAATAGGAAAATATAACAGCATTTCCTGGGATATTCCCTGGCTGCAGAATAAAGCCACTTTTGGACACATGTCTTTCTGCTTTAGGACATTTGAGAGGTTTCCACCAGGCACTGAACTGTCTGAACACTTTATACAGTACTGTTACACATTGTGCCAATGTTCCTTTGCATTTCATTGCTTTGATTGTTTGCAGAGGAGAAACTGCACTGGAGAGGAGGGGGAAAGGCAACCCACACACAGCAGCACTGCCCGACTGTTATCAGCAAGACAAGGCATAGTTGCCATGGTATCAAAATGGAGGTATAACGCAGTAATCTAAATGAAGGCCACACTTACCAGATGGGGACATGTACTCGGCATTTGCCCTGCAAATCACCCGGATTGGCAGATTGCACATTTGCAAAAAGGCCTGGAAACAAAGAGTTGCATTTGAAAAGCATTAATACACCAGTGGCAAACAAATGTGGTGTTCTCAATACATTTGACTGTGTTAGCTAGTTCCTAGCACACACTTAGGAAGTATAGTTCCTTGCATACTGTTTTTAGGAAGAAAGAAGCGTAAGCAAAAGAAAAACAAAGGGATTTTAACTTCATTAGACAACTGTTTATCATTCAGTCACTGACTGGAATTCTTCTAATGCAGTTTCATCTATTTTTACTGTTTTTTTCAAGATGGGCAAAGAAGCAGTCAGTATCTTTCAGACACAATTAGTGCTGTGGCTGTACAAAATCAAGTGACATTTTGCCCCTTTTGAAAACCACAGTACTCATTTCTTCTGGCTAAAGCTGGCTACTCAAGTTCATGTTGTGTAACATGGCAAACACATATGGCACCTTCCCGTATTACAATTACAACAGCTGCCAGAAGTTTTGCTTCATGATACAGTCAGAGCACAAATCTGGTTTGGGACAAAGTATTATTTTTAATTTATGGGATTCATGGAGAGCATAAGTGATCAATTTACTGTTTCCTTCTATCTCTGTGCTTCGATTCAAAGCACTCTCAGTAGGCTAACAATTTCTGTCAGCACCTGCCACTACCACAAAATCCATAGGCTGTTTCTGTTGAAATACCAAAATGTCAAGAGAAGTATTTGCAGTTTGGACAGAACATGGCAAATAAGGAATCTCTTAATCTCTAGAGACTCTCACAGCTCAGCAAAGTCCTATCATTCATTTTGTCTCTGCAATTAGACAGATCACAACTCCAGACTCCAAAATTAATCTATTGCCTATTTAAACAACATGACTTGAGGTAAAAAAAGCCTACAGCAACAAGGCTCCCACCATGAAGAAAAATGCTGTTGTAACACAGCACTTTCTACACAAACCTCCTCCTTGCTCTTCAGATTGCAGGATCTGGAAGTGAACTGCACTCTCACATCTTTAGCTGCTCAGACTCTAATCACAAACCTAAACCTTGACCTTAAGATTTGCTCATCTCTGCACCAAATGAGACCTTAAGTCATGAACTAACACTATCATCAGCCCTGTTCCTAACTTTGTGGCTTCATCAAGGAAACAAAAATAACCTCAACAGCTCCTCTCCTCTCACCTGTGCTCTTCAAGGCTTATTTCCAAACTCTAACCCATCCAGGGAAAAAAAGCCAAAAACTTTGGTCCTTTTCCCACCAAAGTGAAGAACTGCATAGTCCATTACGATACTTGGCTCCTGCATGTTTAGATGACCTGACTCGAATCCCAATCTCAATTTAAAGACAGAAACTATGGTCACAAACTGCTACACAAGACACTCATTACAGCTGACAAGAGCCCACCTCAGAACTGTGAAGGCTCTACAAAATATATCAGAAATGTGGATTTCTACATCTTTTGACTTCCTCAGCGCAACTAACTTAAAGCTCTGCTAGGAAGCCAATACACATACGTACAGAGACATAGACAGCTATATAAGGAGAGGGTAGTAGTCATGGTCAACATAAGTCAAATACTTCAGGTCCTGCACTATCTAGCAATAAATTGGTCTCCAGAGTGTTTCATCCCAAATAGAACCTCTATTACTGCTTAAGGATGCAGCCATCACACAAAATACAAAGCACTGGCCGTGTTTGACAGCATATCACTTACCAAGTCTGTGCTCCCATCAGAATACATCAAAAATTGGGGATCTTGCTATCTTGGCACCACAAACTCCATGCAAACAGTAAGAATACCCAAGGGACTAATTCTTCATTAATGTAAGTAATTTAGGCATTGTTCTGTCTCAGTCCTAGATCTGTTCCTTTGCCTGCTGGCCCTGCAGGACCTGGCAATGTCCATGCTGCTCCAGCTGCTGTTATATGTATCATGTTTTCTGCCCAAACTGGGGCTTTATATGTAACTTCTTTGGAAACAGTTAAGAGACAAGAACGCAGACTTTGGTTTAGATCACATACATGCTCCTATGCCACTGCTGGACACCAAAAATATATACCAACTCAACTGGTACACAGACCTCATTCTTCTGAAAGCTCTACCAGCAGCTAACACCATATTCTCAACAGTACTGTGCTGCAGTGGAACAAATGGCACCAAACAACAGGTCCAAAGAATTTCATCACTGGTCTAGGCTTACTGAATTAATTTCTTTCACAGTAAGGCATTAAATTAACTCTGCAATTCTGCAGAGATGAATTTTGTAACTGCCATGTACTATTCAGACTGCAAGTCTAGAAGAAAAAGAAAGTCTGAATTGCACTGGAGTTAGGGCAACACATGAATAAGTGAAAAGCTACAAGTGCAGAGACACATTTAAGGAAAATGAGGTGAATCAGAGAACTATTTTTACTTTTTCGTATCAGCGTATCAAAAATAGGACATGCTTGCACAGAATACTTAGGTTACACAAGTTGCTTCAGATTATTGCCTACTGTATACTGCACTGTACACAGGCTCCTATGTAGCACAAGGTTTCTACAAAAAATAGTCTGTGCCTCTGAAAATCTTTTCAGTTTAAAGAGTTTACACTAGTTTTCATCACATCTGACCTTTCTTTCTCCCCTTCTGCTCAATAAACATCCACAGAGCAAGGAATATCAACTCTTATTACCTGGAAGGGAAATTTCACCTCAGTCTCTGGCCTAGTACAAAGGGACCTTGAGAATATGCTGACATTTTGTAATTTCAAAAATGCAAATACACTGGGTCCATGTGCCTTTTTGAACTTTGTAAAGAAAAGAGAAGAGATAAGGATGAACTAGATTTGAGCTCTATTGTGGAAATAAATATTAATGACATAAAAATGTTTGCTACACTTCATAATAAGAGCACAGATTCTAGTAATGTTAGAAATCATTCACTCTACCCTCAGTTAAAAAAACCAAAAAGAAAAAAAAAATTAGTAAGACCCTAAAGTAAACACCAAACCAAAAACCTGAGAAAACTTCCTCAGAATAGTCATCTTCAGTCCTGATGAATGCTTCATTAAATGGGAGACTAACTGAAGAATGATAGGCTTAAAACCCATCCAGTTCTGCATTTAGCACATCAGTCTTCCTGCGAGGCTCTGAAACAGTGACCACTGACTACTGGAGCTGCCCCTTTAGCACCTATACAAGGCTTCTTCCAGCAACCCCCTTCAGCATCCCCATGCCAAGACCTGTTCCA
Source organism: Coloeus monedula (assembly GCF_965178545.1). Classification (NCBI taxonomy): domain Eukaryota; kingdom Metazoa; phylum Chordata; class Aves; order Passeriformes; family Corvidae; genus Coloeus; species Coloeus monedula. The sequence continues at coordinate 18,166,407 of NC_138787.1, forward strand.
CTTCAGTCTTTGTCTATATTTAGGATTGGCTTTAAGATGAGTGATGAAATAAACCTAAATATGTAATACAGTATGTAATATTAATAGTATAACCTAATATAAAGTACAATCAACCTAAGAAAAGAATTTTTTAAAAAACCCTGCTATTACATCTTTTAAAAGATAGAAGCCCAGGGAACAAAAAGACCAGTATGTCTGTCTATTATGAGCTGTAACTTGTATCCACAGCATGACCTGTTCAATTTTAAGTGCTCCTTACACAACGTTCTGCAGCAAAATGAAGGAAAGGTCCACAATATAAGACAAATTTAATCCTTATTGGATCTACACTGCTTAACTAATCATTAACTAGAGAAGTAGGTCAGTATCTACTTCTTGCTTCAGCTTAAACTAATAGTCCACTGGACACCCTTCAAGTCAACTAAAAAACTCATGTGAATCAGTAACTAAGAAGACAGTACTATCCCAAACTAGGAGGGCTCAGCCTAAGAAATAAGCCCTGCAATTTGCATTAGTATGAGTACTTACATTCTTTCATTGATGTAACTGACATGCTTTGGAAATTATTAGCATTAACAACAGAGGTGGTTTTGACTTTTCAAGTGAATGCATTCCATATTTATGGAAATTATGGTTTCTTTTAGAAAAAAACATGGACAAGGATCATGACCAATGCATTCCTATAAATATCCACTGCCAGAAAATCTCAACATTTTTTCTGATGCACTCAACTAGATATGCTAGACATTAGAAAAGAAGTGATGTTAGACCTTAAGTGGCATGAACTATTACAAAAATAGTTGAAATTGCAACAGATCAAAGAAATCCTAGAGAGAGAATATAGGACAAAGCAGCAATTTCTCTGAGTCTTTATCTCATTACATGCTTTAGCCCAGTGATCAAGGGAGGATTTGTTCCCTTTTTGACCACTCATGCAGAATGTCAAGAACCAGCACATTTGGTGTGCAGATGGTATCAGACCACCATGGCTTCCAACTCTGATAAAAGATGCCATGGGACACTGATTACTTCAGCTCAGAACATCTTGTTTCCCTTCTCACATACACAGTTTGAGCAGGCAAGTTACCCCTGCTTTTCTTGTGAGAGAAATATTTTCCTGTGAGCAAATGGGAGTGTGCTCAGCTCCTCTAAGTGCTTTTGGGCAAGAGATGGAAGGCTGAAACCACCCCAGTGCAGTTTTGCTGAGATTTATGAAGATATCAACACCCCTTCAAAGACACAGCATCAAAAGCTGAGCAGTCTGAGAGATCAAGGGCCCAGGCTTATTCTAGTACATCAGAGATTATTGTTAACATCATAAATTTGGCTGATCAACTTAAAAAAGGACTGAAAGGGGCCAACTGAATTCCAATAACACACAAGCTAGTTAATGACACCCTTGTGAAAATTCACCTAAAAATGGCAAGCAAGGCACTAACAGCAAAACTAGAAACAAGACATTTAACTAAGCACAGCCTGTTCTACCTTGTAAAGATGCCTGTAATTCCAAATAACAGCATTTAATTTCCAGCTCTCTTCTCCTCTGGAAAAAAAAAAAAAAAGTGTATTACCAAAGAACTAAGAGGCTGACTACTATAGGCCTCAGCCTGGATCCTCCTCAACCAGGATTCTCACCCAATAATACTACAGCAGCAGCAATTCTTCAGAAGAGGAGAAAAAAATTAGCTCTCATGTCTGTAGCAAAACTAATACACATTTCTTCATCTAAAATTTTCTGGTCCAAAGTAACTGTAAAGATGTTCACTGAAAAAGTTTACTGATCCATTGAAAACGACTCTTCCAAACAGACTCCGAGCAGGGTAACAGAACTGAATTCCTGCTGGAAAGGGTAAATTGGGGGGGTCAGGTTTTATGCTTAACACCTATTCAAAGAGTTAACTTTGAGAGGAGCAATTAACACTCTTACTTACCCTTGCCCATATTACAGAAGATCACAAGGTGACTGCCCAGCAAACTTACACAAATAAAGGAAACTTCCTTAGACCACAAATATATAGAACTCACTACAACTGAAGGACATCAAACTAACATTCTCAGGCTTTTAAAAGCAATGAATAATTTCATGGCTTATACTAGTTAATGCAGCATAAAACAAGAATAATTAAATTCAGATAGGAAATAACTGAGTTTATTCCCCTGGTATGAGCAAGAGTGCCTCCTTTATCCATATATTCTACTGATTATTTGCATTATGGTAATTTTAAAAACTGGGGTCATATTTCTTGTGCAGTATTGACACTGGTCAATGGCTGAGGCAGATGTCAGGAAAACTGTCCAGCTTAGCAGCTTATGGTTAATATGTCTGCTACAAACACATATGTACAGTTATTTCTGGAACAAAGTGTGTCCTTTCTTTGGATGAGTTTAATGTAAGAAACAGATAAAGGCATTAAAAAATAAAAATTTGGTTTAATAGGATCTGTCAGCTTCTCTCCTACACATGCTCTCTGCCTCTTTCCTGCAGGCTAACAGTCTCCTCTCTCACACTCTTCCAGCCTCTCTACCTGTCACATTACCTGGCACCCAAAAAGGGAAGGAAGAAATGTGAAAAATACACTTTTAGCAATGATACCTCCCTTTTTCCAGACTGAAACCATTGAGTCTACAGTGCTGCTACTGCCCCTGTGCACCCGGTTTTTAATGGGAGACTTTGATGTAGACAGAGATGGAGGTTTCTGCATATCCATGAGGAGAAAAGGATAAGAGGGAGGCAAAGAGATGCAACCAGACTAATTATTTATGTCCTTCCCTACCATCCCAATATTTACTGTTACAGAGTAGGGAAGAAAGAGTTGTGGACAACAAATTGAAGAAAAGTATGGAGAAGCCTCTCAGTGCCTTTCCTGCCCCATTGCACACTGATCCACAAAGGACTATGGTTTGTATTGCACTGCCTTCTGCTCACAGAGAACAGCATGAGCCACTCTGTTTTAAAAGTCAGGTGGAAGAGGGAAGTTTGTGGTTTTGCTGTGAGAGAACAAAGTACTGGTACTATGTGAACAGGGCTGATAGGAAGCTTTGAGGTGACACTTGTTACAAAATTAATCAAATATCTTATGCCTATCATTCATTTCAGTCATGGCAGGTGACACCTCCTGCCAGAATTATGGAGTATATTTACAACAGCATTGCTTAAAGGACACAATCCATGTAAGGCTTGCTTTTTCTTATAGCCCATCCAATTTAAAATTCAAAATGTAAGTAGGATGTTGGATTTCAATTATGTAAAAAAGTAATCAGAACAATGACTTTTGTGCTGATTTGGCACAGTTCAAAAGCCCAGGGCTCAGAAACCACAGCCAGGCACAGGACAACTCACCCCACCCCTCCCTTCCTGCTCCCTCCCCTCCCTCCTCTTCTCACACGTGACTGACATTCTCATCTCCGCTGCTGCTGCTGCCACCCTCAGAACAATGCAAGAAAGGGGTGCCACTATGTGTCTTCCTGGGATGACAAGTATGGAAAGTGACTGTGCATGAAATACAATAGGAAGGCATAGGAGCAGGGAGGGAGGAGTTTTGTATTTATTCCTAGAGGTAATTGGTTTAGGTGTGATTTTTACTCTTGCTCTCCCTTCCTCTTTGCCCTGCCCAGCTAAGGAAGGGCTGTTTGGACACCATCAGCTGGACACACGACACGTATCAGGCAGCAAATCACCCTGTCAGAGCTCCATCACAATGCTCTCCCCTTCCCCTACAGTTCCCTCCCAGAAAAACACATATGAGCAAACACATACACTCATTAAAAATGAGTTACAACTTGAAGTAAATCACATCCAGATTGCAGTTTCTGAGATCAGAGGCAAGAATGAAATTACTTATGCCAAGACTCAAATAGTTCACAATTTATGTCCCCACATGAGGAACACTATTTTCAGATGGCACAGACCAGGCTTCATTTGAAGAAGATATATTCATGATTAGTTTTTAATAAAGAACGAGCCATTCCAAGCCATCTCTTATTCAGCAGCACTTCTAAAGGCACTCACACAATACTGTTAGGAGGAAGAGTGAAATGCGTTTTCTGTTTTCATTTTCATGTTATTTCATGAGCATACAATGGACAGCATGTGATGACAACTGAAGAGTTACCCTCTACTTTATTGCAGGAACACATTTTAAAATTAAAACCCATGAACAAATCTACAGAATAATTCAGTTTTCATATCAAACAGCTGCAGTCCCTTTAACTGAAATAGTGTGTCTAAGGTTATAAATGAAAACTGTTCGGTATCATTGCTTGAGTGACAGATTAAATTCCTAATCCAGTTATGGTAATGGCCACATGTGTAGTTTAACATAAATTAAGATCTTAATTATATTTGTGACTATTTTAAACAAAATAACAAATTCCTCTGTACCTGTGAATGTAATTTATAGCAAAGCCACGTTCATTCTCCAAAACAATCTATTTTATACTGCATCATGGCACTGCTCTAATGATATAATGTAATTCTTGTTGTAGAATGTGGAAAGAGTGGATTCACTGGTAGCACAGAGGTTTTGAAGATAAATGAAGATTCTATTCATTCAGAGGTAATTTCATCTTAGAACTACATGAAAGATGTTTCACTCACAAACAGTACCTGTACAGCTTGGGATTTAAGCATGTTTTCAGCAACAACACTATGCTGCTAGATTGATTATGTTGATACTGCATTTCTCATCATGAAGAATTCCAGCTTTTATTTCTTTAAAAAAAAGGGATTGGCAGATTTTCATTTCAGTACCAAGCCTTTGTTTAAGACTCAGCAACAAGTTCAAATTTCTGCTAATGTTTTGTCTAGAGAAAAACCAAACCACAATTCATACACACACACACACACACAGACAAAAAAATCACAAATCTGTCAAGGGCAATTAATCATGTATGATTTACACATTCATTTGATTACTTGTTGAAGTAAATAACCAATTGGTCTGTGTAACGCAATTTTAAATTGCCCAAACTTCATTCTGTCATTCAGGACTAAAAACAGACAATTCTAAAAGCATTTGCCTGGAATATATTAAGACCACTTACAAGGACATCAACTGCACAAGCAATTAATACATATCTTAACAAAATGTGCTGCAGGCTCTCTAATCTCAGGACAGCTGTCAGAATTTCCAGAATTTTGAGTATTTTAGACAGCCAATTTTGAGCAAGACTATGAGACTACCTGCATAAAGATTCCAGAAGAACCTGTAATAAAAGAGGCAGTCTCAACATCCACATTCCTCTTCCTGACAAGTTGGAACAGTGCAAGAGATGCTTTGAGCTGCCATTTGAGGCAAGAGGCCTGGCAGAGTGCAGCTGTATTAACCCCCTCCCTTCTACTCAGCCACACTACTTGCACCCAGGCGCTAAACAAAATGGCTTTACCTGCACCAGGCATCAATAAGGAGACAGAGCCTGGACAGGCCCTCTGCTTCAGACTGAAATACACTCTCATACAGTAGTTCAGTTTTAATCTACTTTAAACTCCATTTTTCCCTCCTTGAAGTTGTGGTGTTGTTTTATTATTGAGATGTATTTGTGTATTGGGTTTGGTGGCTTTTTTTCCTGAGCTAAGCCTGATTAGCAGGAATGCCGTATAATGGTAGCTGCACAATAAATACATGGACAATGGTTTCAACCATGAGTCATGTTACCCAGGAGGTGTGTTTTCATTAACCTTGATGGGAAGAGGGATGAGTGTCTCACAAGAACAGAGCCTTCATTCTGTTACAATCTCTTTCCAATAGCTGGATAATCATTACTGATTATTTTCCCTTGATTTTAATTCATTTGCAGTGAAAATAAAATTTCTTTCAATATCAAGGCTTTGCAGCCCGAGATCAAGTGGACTTGGCTCTATAACACACTACTTCAAGTTAACAAACAAGGAGTGCAAATACCAAGATGTACCAGAGATAATGCACTTGCTCACTTGATGTTGTATTTTCAGAAAATACAAAGAATCTGAACCCAGTAAAAGACAAAGAAATTGCTAAATTAGTCTGTTTCCAAAATAAACAATGAGCAGAAAATGAATTAAAAAACAAACAAACAAACAAAAATAAACAACCCTACCAGAATCAACAGAGAAGTTCCACAAGATGAGAAGGATTTTTGTGTTTGGTTGGTTTTTAACTACTGAAGGCACCAGCACAGTTACTTAGCAATTCCCAGAAGACTGTCACCCCTTCTCTCATCTGACGTGTAGCTATTACATGTAGATTTTATTGCACAATGAGAAGTTGTAAGCCCAATCATTATTAAAACAGCAAGACTCAACCAGCTTCCTATATTCAACCTGCAGCCCTCTCTACTCATTAATTACATCTGCAGTAAGAGTATCTTGCTCTGCTGTCTGCTTCATCTGCTCCATTGACAAGAAGTACGTGAAATGCTTTCCATGTTGCAGGGTTGGCAACTTGAAAACAGCGGAGTTTTACTCTGACTAATTACTTACTGTGGCATTGGATTGTATCCATTATTTTATGTGTAGATACCAGCATGTACCTCCCTCTGAGACCTATCTGAGAGCAGCTTTACAAAGAGGGGCTACAAGGAGATTTTATAAAATACCTGAAAGACTGGCTGCAGCACATTCCAAGCCTTGCTGTTACCCGTGTCTCTTAAAGATTTGATGGTGGCTGATTCCACAAGTTCTTTTGACTCAAATTTCTGATGTTTTTACCACATGAAAGTTCAACAAGGACAAACAAGCTATGTACCTGCTCTGGCAAAATTCATGTGCCAAATCAGTAACAGGGGGAAAAAGAGTAATAGTAGTAGGAAAAAAGTCCCAGGTACCAGCTCCTGTTTCTCCTCCTATCCCTCATTCCCAAACTTTCCTTTGAGAAAGACACACATCCCCCAACTCTCACCACCCCCTTAAAAAAAAAAAAAATCCAATAAACAGACAGGCTCTCATCAAAATAAAAAGCAAATTCTGAAAGAGAGGAACTTGGCGATTTCCTTATGCAAAACACGCTGATGTATTTAAACCCCTCTGACCACTACATATCCGAGTACCATTTCAAAATGGATACAGATACCAAGAATAGTTATTCTTTCACAGTCACAACCATGTTACACAGATTCTTAAAAATCAGTACAAATCCCCAATACAGAATTGTTCTATAAAGTTTAAGATCAGATATCTACCAGAGCCATATTTATAGTCATGGCTACTATCAGCTGTCCAGCTAGAGAATATTGAAGAAAAACAAGCATTTTTAATATATTATAGTTAATTTATCATCTAAGTGACATGTGTAGGATAACAATGTACTACAAACAGTAAAGAAAAATGATGCATTAGAAAAGGAAATTTTAGGGTTATTTTGTTGGTGAGTTGGGGGGGGGGGGTTGTGTTTTAAATACAAGCCACACATACATGTATAGTTAGACGAGAAGAAAATTCATGAGCACCCCCAAAAATACAGTTGCTGGGGTAAAAAGGAACACTGAGATCAAGTAAGCAACAGACAAAATTATTTGCATTATGGGAAGCACAACATAAAACATACTACTCAAACAAATAAACACTGCCCCATTTATTAGGCATATCAGAGATGATTCCTCTTTCCAACAAAGGATAAAGCTATCTTCTTGCTGTGATCAAATTTACTCTTAGAGGTATCTCCTAGAGTGCCAGACTGGAAGGAAAAAAGTTGAGATCCTGGAACTACCATGATCAAAGGATCCCTACCTTTTTACCAGTGACATCAGTTACAATCTCCAAGTGTCCCATTTTTGGTAAATGAGATGTGACCTCTTTGGACAGCCCTCGAAGACTGCTCAAGCTTCTCTGAGCTAGACCACACACAAAAAGCAAGAAGCAGGAGAAAGTGCAACTCCCTGCTAAGGAAAGCAGCCACAAACTTGCTTTGAAGATCAAGAACCTTATAGACATCCGGCTCCCCACCACTCTGACAGCCAGGCCGTCACTACTAATGGGGAAAACATCCCCTTGAGATTTGGGGTTACTGAACCTAACAGGTTAATGGAGATTACATGGACTTCACAGCCACAGAGGTGCTATTAAGTCAATTAGAGGTGCAAGTTTGTCAATTATATGGACTATTTCTAAAAACCACATTGGAGCCTGTACACATGATGAAATTGAAAAAAAGCTACCAGAAACATAGAAAGAGGTGATTCTCACAGCATGAAGCAAATATGCCTGGAGTCTGGGACAGTATTAGCTATGAGAATTAAATAACTGGCAAACATCATGCAAGATGTTACAAGACAAACATGCATAACAAGTGACAAATGGTATGAACCATGCACAGTCCCCAGAGTATGTAGGCAAGCAGATACTGAACACAGACCAATATAAATAGGAACACAAGGAGCAGCACTCCACATAGGACTTTCAAAATCCTCAAATCCTTTAGGCTCTGGCACTTCAAAGACAATGTAAAGCAAATCAGATGGAGGAAGTAAGTAATTGATTTTGGCAGAAATAATTCTTAAATTAATATTTTAGCTAAATATAGTTACTTTAGATAGGTAATAATTTAAAAAATAAACTTGAACTAACATCTTTAGTTTAGAAAATATTATATTTTACCTGAACAGCAAGGGAAGATGCATTATCAGAAAGCAAAATCTGTTCCTCTGTTGAAAGAAAAAAAAAGAAGAAAAAAATAAACCACACAATTACAAAAAAACAGTGCCCATTTAGCTACTGACCTGTAACTGTAAACCATTCTGGGTTGCATTTCTTATGCATAAAACAAGGAGCACATATATAATTATTATGCAGCTGGACTAGAAAATCTATGATACGAATATTAAAACACAGGAAAAAAAAATACCAGAATTTTTCTCCTGCAAATGCAATTGCACTTATCATATATTACCACCAATGTTCAATAAAAAACACTACAAGAAAAAAAAATAAATGCCTGACTTTTATGCCAATTACTCTCCTTCTAATCAAAGTTAAATAAAACTGCATCTTCATACTTCTTCTGGCTAAAAAGTATTCAGAAACCTATAAAAGCAGCTTGCAGCTAATATTGCACACTGTGTCTAGGTCTGTCACACAAAAGAAAGATGACAAGTTCACTGCAATAAAAATTCCATGCTTAGAAGACTAGAGCTGCTACCTATTAGTCTTCATTACTTTGCAGTCTTCTGACAACTGTAGCAGGCTGCTGAGCCCCAAATGGGGGCCATAATGTGATCTGATGATATATGAAGAGCTGCTAAAGGGAGAGTGAACCATCCTAGCCTATACATTTTAACAGTTCCTTTTTACTGAGAGCCCACTTTACCACAAGACTTCAAAAATCTGCTGCCTCAGCTATTGGTGCAGTAAATCTGCCAACTGTGCCTGCAACCACATCATTTTACACTGGCTACAGCAGCCAATATAATGAGTCAATAATAAACCAAGGACCTTATAGGCCATGAATAGCTAGTTTATACTGGCAGATGCAAGCATAACTAAAACCTCTGACCAAACAAAAAACACAAAGGACTATTTTAACAGTTTCTGTGCTTCCTTGCAGTTAATTATCTTAGTGCATATTTAATGTGTTTTCTAAAAATAAAGTAATTCTTAATTGCCAAAACCAGTGTACCTACCCTTCAGTTGCTGATACAACGCAGCATTTTCAGGCCAAGGCTCTGCGGCTGTGGAAAGAGAAGAAATTAATTAAGCAAGCTGAATGCCAATGTACTTGCAAATGCTAACTGAACACAAATGTTACCCAGAGCAAGAATTTAGACTGCAAAGATGCTGGTGCAATATTTAACCTGCCCTAAAAATGTCCCACTGTCACTCTCTTCTCCTGTACTTCTCTCCTGCTTACAGAGGGACATAACAGAGATGAAAGTCCTAGAATGTAATGTTGCAAGAAGAGATAAAAGGGCATGTCGGAACTCTGCCCACCAGGATGACTAGAGCTGCCTATTGCTGTAAGTTATGTACTGCTCAACCCTAAAATGGGAATGTCAATATGCATTCAAAAAACTGAATCATCAGTTCAAAACAGTTGAGCAGTTGTTAAAAAAAATGTGGCAAGGAAATAAAAGATCACATCCTCCAGTTGAGAACCATTGCATGTAATCAATCATAACACCATTCGAATATAAGAGAAGGCAAAAATAATAATCAGTACCAATTTACTGTTAATGGTAGCATTAAGGTAACAGTTCATCACATTGTTTTGTATTCATTACATTCCTTGTTAATGTCTGATTAAAAATCTATTTTTAAATATCAGTTCGAACTTGCATTCTACCCAAAATAGCTATTTGTATGCAAAATTTATGCTCTAATCATGTAAATTATTTTTTTAAAGCAATTATGTCTATAAATAGCTATGTGTGGATCAAGCATAAATATGTCACTTAAGTAAGGCTTTGCATCTTTGCCTTTAGAACCCGAACTAAAAAAATGCACAGTTTTCTAACTATCATTCCTTTTGCATATTCATGAAGTATTAACTTTTATGGAAGTCACACAGAACGTAAAGCTTAAAACACTGTACACAGTTTTGTGAAGGTCACTGCCTCTAACATTAAGGCACAGAGCCTATCAGAGTTATACTAGTATGGGCATGAGAAAGCAACTAATCACATTTAAGTGCCATGAAAAAATGTTTGATGTTTTATCATAGCAGCTATTGGTTTTACATCCCTCCACTAAAGTTTTGCCCTGGAGTGAAAATTCTTGAGGTGGAAGTACATTTACATCTTTAAATAAAAAGAGACCAAGATAGTGTCTGCAGTACTACAACCTTGTGCTGGTTTGGCCAAATTTAGAAATATATCCTCTGAGAGGAGGCAGGTCACCACCCCTCCCCCACCAGGTTCAGGGAAAAAGAAATTTTCCCCAAAGGAAAGTGAAAGAGATAAAAACTATTTATTTACCAAACACACTGGAAAAGGAAAATAATGCTAAATAATAAAATCTCTCACTGCGGAGAAAAAAAACTGGGAAAGTGTCAGAGTCCTCCCTTTGGTCTCCTTGGAGCTGGGGCTTGGCCCAGGGCCAGGCCCTCTGTGCCCAGTGGAAAGTCCTCCCAATGTGCTCTGATATTGAAGCAGTCCAGTGGAAAAGGGAGAAAATCTGAAATTCCAGGGAAGGAAAAAACTTCAGCTCTCAGTCTCTCTCCGGAGAAAAAGAAACTGAACAACTGGCCAAAAACTGACCTGGGGGCAACAAGATGGGTGCTTCCTCCCTCCCCTGCCACAGCTGGGAAAAAAAAGAGCCGCTACCTCCGTGTGACCTTGAACAAGATGCAAACTGCTTCGAAAAAGTTTTGCTCAGTTTTTCCTTCCCCCTCTCAGTCTCAGTTTATAGGCATAGAAAGGCACAAGAATTAATTTCTGGGCATAGGGCAGCAATATGGGATACACATCATAAAGTCACCCCAAGACAAACCTTAACCATTTAAAATAATTTATCTAATATACATTTCTTCAAGTCCTCTGAAGTCTTGCAGGAGCAAATGGAATGAGGAAATTAAGAATGTTACTACTATATTTTAGCAAACTTATCAGTTCTGGACTCTGAGATACTTGTAGAAGTAAGTAAGTGACAAAGTTACAATGATCTTGTAAATGCTCCAGCCAAACAGTGAAAACATCCTTCTTACAGGCCCAAAATGGGACAGAGAGCTTCAATTGCATGGGCCCATTCCTACTGAAACTTTTTGCCTGATCCTCTTCTGACTGAAATGTCAGATTCATAACTAATTCTTGGATTTCAGCCCAAACTGGAAGTTGCCTATTTTTTACACAAGAACATGGCTGAAATACTTCTGGACCACAAAAATCAAGCAAACTTTTCATTTTCCAACAAAAGAACTAGGTACTTTTCAAGAAATTCAGATTCTAATTCCAGTCTGATTTTGGCTCTAGGCTATATGCAGCCATGGAGATATAGAGATATAATACACACACACACACACACACACACACACACAGCTTCTTGCCACACAGAATCCAAAACTACACTGCTGCTAAGGCATGCCATATCCATGCTACAAACTAAAATACAAGTAGAATATTGTTTGTATCTTGTTTGCCCTTTTCAGCTTAAATCTTACTTCCACAATCTACTGATCACATACATATTTTCATGAACCGTATCTGCTGACCCTAATTTTATTAGTCATTATACTAAGTCTTTATCCCACAGTCCTAGTACACAAGAGCAGGCACCCAACTTGAGGGAAGGAAAGGACAAGGGTAGTTTAAAGCCTTTGTGTTCACTCATTCATAGTTGAGTTGTGTAATAATACGTGGTTTTGACAAGTAAATGAAACAAGGACAAACAGCCAAATTAAAATCTCCTTCATTATGTGTACACCTTAAATGCCAAACTTGAGCAGTTGTAAAAAAATTAATGAATACACCCTGCACCTGGCACCTGACAGTCCCAGAGAGAGGTCACAATTCTGCCCATGCTTGGATGAGGTAGACACATGCTCACAAGCCTTGAACCAAAGGCTTCAGTTCTTTGCATGCAAAGCAGATCAAAGGTAAATGATTTCATTATTGCTATACAGACTGGATTTTTAAATTATCAGTTTCACATTAAGATTCACATGTTATTATCCATAGCCATAGAAAGTAAACAAACTCTGCAGTATGAATTCAGAATCGCATGCAGATCGTGTTCAGCAATACCAGAGGTACAAATACCTGTGCAATACTCTGGAAATCAAATAATTAAGTACCCATTCACTATCTGTCCCATACCTTACAATTTCTACTCATTCTCTCTCTTCCAAGATGTCTAGAGTGTGAAACATTTTTTTCTGATGAAGAAAGAAGTTCAAATATACACTGCTGCATAGGAGGTCCAGGTTCGTAAGGTACAAGCTAAATTCAAGAATGAGCTCCCATACTGCCTCTGATTAGTTACAAGGTGAAAACACGCAGCTAAGGGAGACCAGAGAGCTGCTGGGGAAGAGAGGAGGAGGAATCACTGAGGAGTTGTCACATGCCTCCACAAGAGGAGAAAGTGTGTAACATCTTTAATGTGCGGCAATGACTCTTGCCTTATGAATGTAGGTGAAGACATAATTTGTAGAATAATAGGCACTAATATTACACGCTGCTTCAGTTCTGTCATATTTCCAATCCATCAAGTTGATTAATGCTATAATAACTCCTCACAAACTTATCATTTGTGCACTAATGAAGTCAAATCCAGTTTATCCTTTGGCAACTATAATCTTCTGGTCTGTAGATGTTCATTTCTCTGCTAACCACGGCTACTGTGGCACTCAGTATATAAAGAGAAAATTAACAAATGTGATGTCAATTCAGCTTCAGAAGCTTTCAACATTTATGTGTTAGATCCTACGCAACAGACATTTTTATCGTTAGTTGCTCACAGGATGAAATAACTGCCTGGAAGCATGCCTTACAGGAACAGCTTCTCTATATTTCTTAAGAATAAGGAACTATTTGGTTCTTCCTTCTGCCCCCATAATCAGAGGAATTACTATTGTGTGATTTTCAATGGGTCTGTCTCTCAGGCTTGCAGTCTTTAGTAAAAATTGTTTTCCCACCCTACCAAAACTTTTCCCATGGTTAACAAATTCAAATATTTAGTCTTTCATGTGGATTGTCTGCTGTTCACGACAATCAAATCTCATACTATTGTCTTTCCCTACTTCTCCTCTACCACACTACTTGTTGATTAAAACAATAATGCCAGTTATAAGAAACAGCCTATGGGAAACAATCTGTGGGATTATTCCCTCCCCGCACCCTCCCTCCCCCCACCCATTAACATTGTCTGAAAAGGGCATGAGTTCAAAAGTAAGAGGGAAATGAGAATTAAAAGGACATGGACACAGAAAGCATCACTACACAAGCCTTGTTATCCTGGGTGATGAGAACTCAGCAGACACAGCACCCCAACAACTGGGGAAGTTACACAGCAACCAAACCTACACCAAATCTTCTTTGGTTTTGTGGATAACTAAAAATGCATGAAAATTTCACTAAGCTCAATGTATTTGTTAGTCTAATTGTTTTACTTATTAACAGTTTAGCATAGAAAATGCTGAAGATTTCAAAGTGGTAATAGGGTTCTTAGGTGTCAAATTAGAAGAAAATTCTGTGAACTGGTATGTTGCATGTTCCCAGTGGAGTTTTAAGTACTCAGGTTTGTAACTATTGAAACAGATTCCTAACTCTTCACCTGTCATATCAGAAAATGACTTAGAAAAAACATAAGTTTTGCTCTTTAAAAAAACTTCCAAAACAGAATGAATCATGACAGTCACATCAAATTCTTTGCCACTAAAACTGTATAGCATTAGGTGCACTTTTCAGATTTTGTGGTGAAATGTTTTACTTGAGCAACATTAAGACCAGAGATTGACATTCAAACAGCAATTTGATTCCAATGTTTCCAGATGTTTCTGACTGACATTTCAATAAGACTTTATCAACCCAAATACTTTTGGGACAGTAAGAGAAAAGAATGCATACATGCTGTAAGAAGACATACTCAAGAGCACTGGACTCCACTATCAGCAGGGGATCAGCAGCTCACCTGAGGCCTACACATCTCAGCTCCAACTAAAGCTCTCAAAACAGGATATACTACACTTGCACATTGGTGAATTTTAATTCAAAGAATGAGAGGCTACACTAACATTCCCCCAGTGAAGTCTTTTCAAGAAGAAGCACCACATTTCCAAGATGCTCTGCAGTGCCTCAGCCCCACCAACTCTTTGCCTGGGCTGTTCAGAATCTATTTATGAGTGCATAAAATTTGATTACAACTTCTACACTCCAAATTACTGGGAAACTTCATCCTGTCTCAGTGCTGCCGGGATGTATGGGGGAAACAGACATTTTTATCCACCTTCCCCAAGCAGCTTGATGATGATGAAAGAGATGTAACAAAATAAATGGTTTACAGTTATGCCTTTAATCCTCTTACTTAAAAAATAAGACTCTGACTGTGAAAATGAGAAGACACAAAATACTTTGCATATTAAATTGTGGAATATGCTAAACAACAATTTAGCCACTTCAGTTGGTCTAGTATGAATAGCCAGTTTCAGCAGTAGGGTAGGCAGTGCGATTTGCCCCATAGTCTGCCACTAATTTAGCTTGCTGGCAAGCTGTAGCATTCTCAAATACCAGCCACAGACAAAAGCCAGAGACCTCCAGATCCAGGCATCAAGATGTTCCCTCCTGCATGGGAAATTAAGTCATCAACAAGTTAAAAGTTTTTGTAGGAAAACACTCAACTTGAAATTAGGCTGTTCCCAGCTCTCAGCAATACCATAGAATTCTGCTGGGACAAGAATATTTTTGGAAGGCAATGAAGATAGAAATAATATTCTGTTATAGAACTAGCCTATGCCTAATAAGAATCAAGGCTAAAGAATTAATACCAAATGTTATTATCTCATTGATTATTTCACACTTACTATACAGTGAGAAGTAAATCAAGATAATGTCTGCCCCTAATCTCCTCTAAACTGAAATTTATTAAATTCTCAGTTTGCCATCAATTTTTTGTTTGATATCTTCTGTTTTTGTAAATGCAGTACTCAGCAGACTAACAATCTTGTCCATGCAGTTCACTGTGTGCTGTTGTGTAGGTGAGGCTAGGACCTGGCCTGGGAATATTTGACCTTCTTTGATAGAGCCATTTCACAAAATGTTATGAAGCTTTTATGGATCATATAAAAATAAAGACCACTCCTTCTCCAAAATCACCACATTTGCATGGATCAGCTTCCTTTTTGTTATAATCTTCTTAAACACTTTGATATTAAACTTACATAAAAAAAAGAGGAAAGCTAAAAACATCTGTATTTACCAGTCTGGTTCACACAGCATTAAAGGCCTACTACAAGAGGCAAGATATCATCTATTAAAAACAAGCAAACAAAAATACTTGGCATTAATCTGAATCACTGTATTGCAGTATTGCAGTATTACAGCTGGAGAGATTAATTTACGCATTATTTTCACATAGTTTCCTTTAGCATCTCCCTAGGTACAAATTTGATTAAAATATAATGAGGATTCTCAAAACTGCTTTTTCACAAGAGTAAACACTAAAAAGAAATTCAGTCGTACATCCAGGTAACATCCATATCCAACAATATTACTTACTAGTCTCTAAATGCCATGAAGCAAACATCACAACAATCAGCAGGGAAAGTACCCTTTTTGGTTTCCTAAGACTGGTGATATGGTGGGGACCTGCTGCTCAATATCAAAGAATCACAGAATATTCTGAGTTGGAAGGGACCACAATGTCCTAAATGTAGCAACCAAAAGAAAAGCACATGGAAAGCTATTCCCCAGAACTGCAGAAGGAAGGAGGATTACAAGACACTTGATGTTAAAATGCATCAAAAAAGAAGCAGTTCATACTCTTTTTAATACAAATCGGTACTTTCAAGTAGGAATACATTGTTTAAAAAGAAAATGCCAGGAACTGATGTGCTTCTTGTATGCAGGAAATAAGTGGAGGGGTACATTTTGACTAATACAGTGAAGCTGCAGCCACTTTGGAACCAAAGCAGTTAAATGTCTACATCTCATACATTAAGAGTGATCAATAAAGGAAGTATGAGAAAGTTGTGAATTAGCTTCCTTAAGACCCACCAGTTCAACCTACCCACACGGAGTACACATCAATTTCATGTAATTGCCTGATCCTGTAAACTAACAAGGGCCAAGAAAAAATGAAAGCATCAGCAACTCCCTGGCTCTGCTGACAAAAGACCAAAACATGTTTCATAGTGCCTTGCCAAATGAAAACCAACTTTCACACTCTTTAAACACTATGCATTAAATCATGTATCAAATAATTACATCATTTGCTTAAATCTGTCCCTGGCCTCCTCTGCAGAGCTATTACAATCCAGATAAAACATGACCATTCAGTAATTATCGATTGAGCAGACAGTCAATGTAAAGACTCAATCTCAGCAGCAATTCTGAAACTGGAGTTTCCTGTAGCTGTACCACTATGAGAGTCAGGATGTGACATTACTGCAGCAGCCATTTACCATGACATAATCTACTTCTTCACCCTCCAAGAGAGCTATTAATTGCATGTATTTAAGCATAATTCTGTTACTGTCTTTGAGTTGACTTTCAAGAGTGTACGCATCTGTGGCTCAACCCTCTAGGGTGCTTAGCACTCTTGCTGCTTGGGCAGGCCACAGGAGGGAGATCCTGTCAGGAGACGAGGCCAAAAAAATCTCAACAAAATCAAATCCATAAATAAAAGTTGTTCCTAAATCAACATCTGGATTTCTTCAGAAAAATCAGAGAGTGTGCCAGCTAAATGATCTCAAAAGATTTATTTATAAAGTCCTGACAAGCTGGAGTTATTTTACTTATTTCCGATATTCAGCATAAATGCTCCATCTCAAAGAAGCACTGTAATCTTAAAATTAGCTTTTTATAGATCTCTAAATCAATCCCCTCCCTTTGTGCTACTTAACTCCCTTGCTTCTCTTTGGCCCTGACCCAAGAAATCAAACTTCAAGCACAGGAGCTGTGAAGAGGACAGTGGAGGCATGATATTAATTAATGCCTTACTGAACTGGGACATTTCTTAGCCATGATATCTATATTTGTATACTTTAAATCAGCCCTTTGAAAGCTCTCCTAGATTAGGACCCCTCTTTTCTGTGATAGTCTGAACTCCTCCTCCCCCCTAAGGATGTTTGGCAGGCAGTCTGACCACCACTTCTGTGAAGTGCCCCAAGGAGTTCCCTGCTTTCTCATCCACAGCACCCCTGCTCTGATCCATAACAAAGATCCAACACATCTGTCTCACCAGACAGGACATCACTATCCCATACCTGCTCCAAAAGCTGCTTCCCACACACACAATTCCTGCTCACCCAGCCCCGGCCCCTCTGGCTTTTCATTAAGGCTCCCCTTCACTGTCTCATTCCCTATCCTGCCCACAGCCCTAAGCACAGCAGCACCAGTCTTGCAAAGGTGCAAGATGAGCTGAGATGTCTAGGCAGGAGAGCTCTGCAGGGTAGAAATGCAGACAGTTAGCACTGCTGCAGTCAGGCAGCCAAGTGCTGCTAGCAAGTGGGAAGATGCTGCTTTAGGGCTCAGAGCCTTTAAGTCACCCCAAACCAGATCATGGTATTTGCCGTAGCACCTCTTATGCTCTCCCTCACTTCTGGGAAACACTGCAGACTCCCTGCTTCAAAACCTGAAAACATTCACCCTGTTCTCTTAATCATACCCTCACAGTCTTCCTCATTTCTTTTCCAAGGCTTTCAGTGAGAACACTCTGATGCATCTAAAGTTTCTCCAACATGGCAATCAAATGCAAAAAGAAACACACATGCAATTGAACTTTGAAAGTTCTTGCTAGGACTACAAACATTGCATTGCCTTCACTGTCATCATACCACAGCTAAAAGGCAGAACTGTTAAAAAGTCCCATCTCTCAGCATGTCTACTTTCCAATTCAGTATGTACAAACCAATTTTTTTGGTTGAGCTATCATCCTACCCAATGAGACTTTTCCTGCATTCTTTGCAGCATCATTGGAATTTTTTCCTTTGATGTTTCCAATTCTTCCTGAGCATTTCATGGGTTTTATTACTACATATAACTTCTTCCAGCCTGTACTAGAACGTCCATGTTCATGTGATATCTATGTCATCTTCTCAATAACTGAAGACTAGAATTTAAAGGTAATAACGAATTTGAGAGCATGGTGTGTACTTTCTCTCTGTCCTTGCCATGGCTTGCATGCAGCTGCAGTTTCTCACTCACTTTCAAAACAGACAGCTGAAAACACCCAGCAGTGTAGCAACATGTGATGCCTGTTCAACTAGAGCAAAGAACAGCAACCAAGCACTTTCATTTATTCTTGTTTCAAAAAAAAAGTGACTCACCTGGTCCAAACCTACAGGAACAGACCAGGTTAATTCCTGAGGACAGTCAGAGAACAGAGCATCCGAGGACCAGAGAGAAAAAAAGAGTGAGAAAGAGAAGAAAAATCTGGTTCCTCTCCAAAGTCATTCTAATTATTTGCTATTTTTTTCTATGACCTATTGAGCTGAGGCTCCTAAAGAGCACTCTCATTCAAACCACTTGTCGTGGTTTCATCAGCCAATGAAAGTTTACTTGAAATTCAAACTGGACAATATCAAAATAGGTGCTACTTTTGGTTTACCAATTTTGTTACCACTATTTCTAGAGCAATCTCATTTCTGGAATGAGAAGAGAAGACATCACTTTAGCAGAAAACATGTAACAATAAAATTATGATTAGAGAAAGACTGCTTAGTCTTAACAGAGACAGAAACAATTATAGAAGCATGCTCTATTATAAACTGTAATTATGCTGCTGCTTAAAAATAAAAAATAACAATATTTCAAAATGAAATATGTACTCTACTACCATAATTGTGAAAGTAATGTTTTCCCTGACCTAAAAAAAAGATTGGATAAGCAATCCACTCAAAGGATTGGTCCACCTCAAGCCATGAAACATGTCTGAGCATAAACTGGCAGGAGAAACATAAGAAACTTCCTTACTGAAACTGAACAAGAGTTAAAAGGGATTCCTTCCAGCTTGATTACCAAACGAAAAGCACACATGTTAAAACCACTATAAGATAAAATCATGTAGCCTGACAAATTTGGTATTTTCAAATCAACTAAAATTTTTCATTACAAGAACCTCTGCAGCAGGATTAAACAGTCTCTGCTGCCAACAACCTATTTTAAGCAAGAATAACTATTTTTTTCATCTTACACATGGAGGAAGCACTACCACTTACCTATGCGCAATCTGATGTACCAAATGCGTACTCAGTTTAAATACCATGTCTTTATGTGTGGGAACAATTTAGGTGGTCAGGTTTTGTTCCCTATGAATTTGTTCTCAGCCAAATTGAATCTTGTGTCAATACATAAAACATGCATGTCAAAGATTTATTTGGCCTCTGGCATGTCACACTGGAGGCAGACTCACTATGAACGTAAAATACCTAAAGGCAGAAGGGTATCTGCTTTTTACACTGGATTTATTTCCCTTAGTATTAAAAACAGCCTAAGACCCTTGGACATCACAGCAATACACAGAAGTTGTTTTCCAGAGATCACAGGACAAACAACAATATTATTTTCTCTCCTTTGATCACTGACCTAAAACTAATGTATTTTGGGGAAAAAAAAAATAAAGCATATTGAGTAATTTAGTGATCAATTAAATATATTTTCAATAATCTTTTAGAGATTATTTGAGCAGTCAGCTTCTCCAAACTACTAGTTAGAAAGATTAATGTTGTAGACCACTTGAAAGCTGGCACTCTAATTCTTCTTACAGTATAAACACTCATTTCCTATCCTGTTAATATGTGATTGATGCTGAGCGACTCTAAATAAATCCTCTACCATATTATTCAATTAATATTTTCTACAGTTTAGAAATGGATGATTTAAACCGTGATGCTTCTTTTTCATGAATGCTTGCAATTCATGAAGCTATGGAAATATTTATTATTCCTTGAGACATAGTATCAACCTCTTTATATTTCTGAATGGCTGAATGCCACTAGTGCAAGCACTACACTCCATGCAGGTGATTCAGTCATCACTCTGTATTTAATCATTAATGCATTAGAGCAGCAGGCTGTGCCCAGCACGTTCAGGTGAATGCATGTTGCTCAGAGAGGCTGCTGAATTACTGCAGCACTGCAAGTAGGGTGAGAACTGATGGGCACAGAAGTTGGAAGTCACTTCTGGGATGTCCAGGGTAAGCTGCAGCAGATTGCCCATCTCCACTCTCCTCCAAGGGTGGAGACTCCACAACTGCACTGAGCAACCTGCTCCAATGTTAAATCATCCTCACACTGAAAAAAGTTTTTCTTACATTCAGATGGTGTTTTCTGTGTTTCAGTTTGTGCTGAGACAGTGAACAGGCACATCAGAAGTGAATGTACAAGACACAGGCAGGGTGAAGACAGGTAGTACTCTAAAAGGAATATTCAAATACATACACGAAAAGTTGGTGTGTAAAAGAAAATTACGATCCCCTTCTCTACTAAAAGCCTCCCCTCAGCTTTTAGAACATTTCTAGAAAACAAATTATGTTGACTTGATTGTCTTAAACACTTGTATGTAAGGACTCATGCATTATAGCTGTTACATGTTAAGAACAGCAGCAGCTTGTTGCAACTGCTACAACAAAGTGACATCTTCATGAATAGGACCCCCAACAAAAAGCCAATGAAATTTCATTTTTAGGAACTTGGAAAAAATTCTCATTCACAACCACAGATATGGGATAAGATGATATTAAAACAATAGCATCTTAGTCAATAGTCACTGTATTTTTTCCTTGCAGATACAACATTTTTCTTCCTCACAAATATTCCTAGATTTGGGGGATATTTACATCTTCTTAGTACCAGAATGAACACTCCCTCTGTCTGTGTTAACATCTCAGGAAATCCAGATGTGTGGTGGGTATTTGCCAAGATCCTGGTTAACTTTCTTTTAATTTGAAAAACCTTTCATATGAACAAATTGAGTGATTTTACCATTACTTACTTCCAGTCTAGACCTGGTGCTTAATACAGACAAGCTAGAAATGTCATGACCCACTGGAAAAGGTATCTTTTATTTTTAAGGCAGATAACTTCTTTTGAAACTGATTCACTTTTGGGAAAGCAAAGACAAAGTAATAATTTTGTTTTATAGAATGTTTCAATGGACAGGTCTTAAACTATTTGTACTGTACCTTGAGCAACAGTAAGTAGCTGCATATCCTGAAGAAGTACAAGATTAATAAAATAAGCACCAACCATTTCCATTCTGCAGAAATGGAGGAGTACTGATGGTATTTTTATGTTAGATGCTTACATATTACTTTACCTATAAAAACAAAGTGAGCATTATTTAACCTGTGACTGACAGGTAAAAGTCCAAGTACTACTGCTTTTAAGCTTACTAAACCAGAGGAGGATCCAGAAGTACTTGAGCAGCTCTGATGCCCTCAAAGCACCACCTTAACAGTAAAATTGTTAACACATGAGTCTGAGACTAGTATAAGCAGCATGATGCAACAACCCCAAAGAGCAGGTAAGAATTTCTCCAGGAACACAAGAACACTTCAGCACAGAAGGGAAAAGCCAGTTGTTGCAAAACTTTGTCGTCTTATTTTCCATTCTTCAAATATGTATTTTCTTTATTCTATACTTAATTTGGATCTCTCATTGTATTCCACAACAATATGCTTGTTTAGCAAGAAGCTGTGAAACAACAGCTTTTTGAATAAGAGAGCAATGTACATATATACATATAGTATAGAGTTTGTATTTTTAATTCCAGAAAAAATGAGTATTAGCAAGCTGTCTCTCTAAAATATTCAACAAGTTTACAGAGCACAGATCAAGATCTACTCATGTATGTGATTATCCTTGTCTTTCACAACATCAATAAAATATACTAAAGAGATCATAAAGGCAAGTAAATAGCATGAAGCAATGTTGATCATGACAGTATTCTCCATATCCCAAGGATGCAGGGTTCTGGCCCTCAGAACATAAGCATGGCTTGTGCTAACATCTATGTATTAGCAACTGCCAACTCAAGAGGCCAGCACAACTTTCAAGCTTGTCTATGGGTACCTCTACAGACCTAGATTAAAGATCCACTACCTTCACATGACCGACAAGTCAGGGTACATTCATAATAGAGAATCCAAACCAAATTCTTATGTTGAGGCCTCTACTGACTGGAAGAAGACACACCTCCTGGCACAAAACTCCAGCTTCCTCCTCAACAGGTCAGTATTAATCAACATGCTGTTCCCTTGCAGTATTTATTGTTTGGGAGCTTGCGTAGCAGCAAAAACTCAAGAACAGGGAGTAAGAAGAAAGGAGAAATTGACCAAAGCACTTATTTTAAGCATGCAACACACTGTGTTTTGAACTTCCTAGCCAGGCATTATCTAAGGCTCATGTTTTGGCTTTTTCCTCAGGAGCATATTATTATGATTTTTTGCTAAATAACTCCACAGTGACGCACACTTCTGTTCTATCTCAAGGTCACGTCCGGTTTAGACGGCGCAGCTGCAGCGGCTCACAGGAGCACTAACAGGAGGCAAAGGTCCCGCCACGCTTCGGAGGCTCCCCGCGAGGACACGGCACGCGCCCGTGGGCACGGGCAGGGCAGCACGCCGCACCGAGCTCTCCCACACAGCGGGGCTCAACGCCAGCTACGAGAATTATAAACGTGACGTGGTTTTTTGGATCACTGAAGAACGTTAAGTGGTTTCAAAGAAAGAAAAGTTATTAAATCAAAGTAACGATGCGCCCCGGCACAGCCGGGGTTAGGGAGCCCATAGCGGAGCGGACCTGGCGGCCGCGCACGGCTGTGCTCGGTGCGAAGCCGTGCGGGGTGACCTGTCCCTGTCCTCCGGGGCCGGCCTCCGTACGGCACCGCCGCCCGCCCTCAGCCAACCACAGCCCCCTCCCCGCGGCGCCCCCGCCCCATCCCGAGGGGTCACCCCAGCGTCTGAGGCCGCGGCAGTTCGGCGCCGCCGCCGCCCTCACCCCGCGGCCCGGAGCGCGGCCCCGCGGCCCGCCCGCCCCCGCCCCTCACCGGCCAGCTGAGTCACGAAGGCCTCGGCCACCAGCGACATGTCGCGGAGGGAGGGCGGGCGGACCGAGGGCACGCACAGGAACTGGGCGCCGCGCCCCCGGCGGGCCAGCGACTGCATCCGGGGCCGGGGCGGGGCCCCGCGGCTGCACCGGGGCTGCCGGGCGGTGCTGTGCGGGGCCGGGAATCTCCGAGCAGCCCGGCCTGGGAGCGACAGTCCCCTCCGTTATCCCAGCCTGAGGGCAAACCCCCGGGAACTCCCAGCGCGGCACTGCCTGCTCAGCCTCTGCGCCCTTAGCTTGGGCACAGGGACACAAGGAAACAGAACAACGAAATGCTTCCCGAAGCGTCTGGGGCAATAGGTTAGAACTAAAGGGTACAGCTGCCTTTTTCTTCATCCCTAGTTGGGAGTCTTAATTCCAGAAGACAAATTCTGCTTTTTGGAACGTACACCTTGCCTTTAAGCAACCATTAATTTCTTGGTCTTAATTCTATCACATAAAGACTATTTAGGTGTTGGAAAATGCTATAAAATTACATACCCAGTATGTTGATTGCAGAGAAGGTAAAGGATATGTGAATTACTTGTTCCGTTATCCTGCAGTGCCTCTTGATCCTCATTTCTTTAGCCACACTTTAGTAAGAATTAGAATCTCATTTTATCAAGTATGACTTACTCTACTGTGAAGGACAGATAGCACAAAATTTCAGTCCTGTAAAATCTTAAATATTTTACGTACAGAAGACGTGGGATGTATAAATGTATTAATGTTTGTAAAGTATGTGAAGCTCCTCTGGTGACACTTACTACTGAATCATTCTTCATATGAATACATTGAATATCTTTTTCCCATGATAGTGGAAGCATGCTATTTGAGCAGTAGCAAAAGCAGAAGAGCCAGTAAATGCATTGGAACAATGGACTGAGGACTTAAAACAGTGATGTGGAAGAGAACTGAACTTATTTTTAAATGCTGATGAAAGCTCCATTTCTAATTACAGCTGTAAGTTGAATAGCATTGAAATTACAGAAACTCTGAGCAGTCTTGAGAAGATGAGTGGCTTTGTATTAAGAGATTGCAAGAGTCTAAATTAAGCTGGTTTGTGCTCTTTGAGTCCTTTCATCACCAGCAGTACTTAGAAGGCTAAAAACACAAGCCATGGGGCAAAAGGCTGAGCTTAAACTAGGGATAAGCTAGGTCAAATCCATATATTAGCACCCAATTAAAAAAGAATGTTTCTCTGTAGAGCTCAGTTTGATACAAAGAAGTCATATGCAGTAATGGAGGTGGATGATGCAAACTAAATTAGGGAACAAAAATCAGGAAGTAATCTAGCAAGTATGAACAAATAAATATCAACAGAAATCTGCTGCCAAATCCAAACAGTTAGCCAAAACAGGAGGAAAACTGAGTGATGCTCAGACCATGCCTCCAACAAGTGGCAGAACACCGATGCTCAGGCTTCTGTCTCTGGGACAGGAGATTGGGGCAGTAGTTTTGTCTCTGCATTCCCTGTCCTCCTCCCTGCTCCCACTAAAAGGACTGTTTCAGCAGAGTACCTTGTAGGAAATCCTCCAGGGAGATCTCCAGTGACAATAGATAGGAGCAATGAAACTGACTGCATCCCCACCTTCAATTTATTCAATACACCTCTCTCCTCCCCCAGCTTTTCGAGGAAATGCATCATTCTTGTACGCCCGGCTTCCTGCAGGGTCTGCATGTGAATTGTTTCTTCAGATGGCCTCACCATTAACAAATTTCTTTCTGGTAATTCTTGCTCCATGCCATGGAAAGCTCCCTAGCTTCCATAGATTTTAAAGGCTTCACAGCAGATCTCAGGGTGCTGGTCCCTCTGATTTGAGTGCAGAGAAGGATGCGCTTTCGGATAGGATTTCAAGGGAAGCTGAAAGCAGAATTACACTGTCCCCTGGGCTTTGCCTTTCAGAAGTTCAGCCCTTGAAGAGGGGTGCTTACACGGGCACACCAAAAAGGTGGAGCTCAGTTTTCTCATAGCCCATCTCTCCACATGGGCTGCCTTTACCATGTAAGGTGTTAATTCCTAGGGTTAAACTGTCCACGGGTGAAGCAGCGCTAGGACACATATACAAGCATTCCACTTTAAATAGAATGGAACTTGAATAGGATTAATATTCTGCCTAGGAAAAAGCAACTGTTCTTATTAGTTCCCATAATATTATTTAGACAACTTTTAAAATCTCTGGTTCTCTGTTAATATTTTACAAAACGTATGGCTAACAACAGTGCATACCTTTACCTGCATTACAAGTCCTTTGCAGATACAATTGTTAGGAATATTTAGCAAAAGGAATTGTGAGATGGCAATGAAAGACTTTTGGTCTTGTGCATTTTTTCAAGCTCTTTGCTTTGTAACGCTATTGCTGGCCATTCAAATTATAGTCTAGCTAGCCATATATATGACAGTAGATAAGATTAAACAAATCACCAGAAAATTAAGGCATTTAACTTAGTTTCTCCAAAACTGAGAACACTTCTAGGTGTCACACACAGTTCTCGAGTTCATGAAGCACATTATGGGCTAAGTCCAGTTTAAGGTGGATACAAGAGTATTGTATCACCCCAACACTGATAGCAAATATTCCTCTTCAGAGCACTGTTGAGGTGGTGGAGGACACTGCAGAGTTGATCTGTGTTGCAGTATAACCTCTCTTCATCACAAGACAACAAGCTGGGGCCACATGCTGCTCGACAGACCTCATCAGAGCGCTTTCTCAGCACACAACTGGGGACATCTGCCCAAAACACTGCTCTGCATTTCTGTGGAGC
Source organism: Coloeus monedula (assembly GCF_965178545.1). Lineage (NCBI taxonomy): Eukaryota > Metazoa > Chordata > Aves > Passeriformes > Corvidae > Coloeus > Coloeus monedula. The sequence goes on from NC_138787.1 coordinate 18,192,815, forward strand.
AGGTCTCTAACAATTCAGGCCTTTCCAAGACACAGGAGGAGTGCTGACAGTCACAGATTCAATTAGCAATGGTTCTGTCAAAGGGAACTGTGCAGAAATTTTGCTTATGGGTGAAATGTCTGAAGGCTGCTTGTGTGGTACGGCTGGAGTTTTGAGGAAAGGCCAAGCAGTAAAGAGACATGGGGGGAAAAGCCAGCACTGAAATGCCTTCTCCTTGCCTGGCCCACAGCCAGGCTACCCCTCTGGTGTAACTTAGGGCATCCTGGGGGCTGCTCAGCATTATGCTGCCTGTCAGTGTCTTTAAAGAGCTATTATGGCTGCTGGAAATCTCTACAATAAAGGAAGACTTGAGTAAGTCCTTCCCTGCCAACACATCCAGTGCCAGGCAGCAGCAGGAGGGTGTTTCTAGCATGACTTCATGCCAGAGGTTCTCTGTACACTAAACAGTCTGGCAAAGTACACAGACCAACAGAAACAGATTAATCTGGACTAGCATGATCAAATGGATCTCATAAAGCATTTGGTGTACTTTTAAGGCAAGTGTTTGCCTATCAGCCATTTCATGCAATCCACTGTTCAGTATGAGGAATGGTGCCAAAACTACTCAAGCATGAGCTAAGTTGCAAATTTTTCGGTTACACGCACGGTCCTCTGAGTTTACTAAGGAGATACCATTTTATATGGAACCTGAATTCAAAATTGAGGCCAAACTCACCTCTGTAGCTCCAATGCACTTCCTTGGGAAGTTGGCATGAATGTTTTGTGGTAGTGTCCATGATGGAATAAGAAATAAAGTTGGGTTTATGACAGTTCAGGTGTACCTTACAATAGATTTTCATTCTAATAAAATTAATTACATGCCACTGACAGTATTCCCTTATTTTCATAATCAGGTAGGCTCAAAAGGGTCTAAGTGTTGTGTAAACAAGATAAGGTATGATTTCTAGGAACATCCATCTATAAAAATGCAATAGTCAGAGTATTAATATTAACCACTTTGCATGTAAGGAAGATACTGCATACTTAATTGACAAACAAAATAATGCTGATGCATTTCCAGCAACCTACATGAAGATAGAAAGTGTTTATTAGAGTTTTAAGAGATACAAGAATAGCATTTCTGAAAGCAAATAGGGAATCACAAACTGTATGAAAGCCATTAGATTAATCATTTTCATCTCCTTTTCTCACCTCCTTTTCTGCCTTCTTTTATTCAGCAGGGTCAGATTTTCAGGGATGCCAGGTCTACTTTAGCACATCTGTCATCCCTGCATCTGCACTGAGTGGACATCAAAGCAGCTGTGCAGAAACCCAAATTTCACTATTTTATTCACTGGAGGTGTTACCAGCCCCCCCAGGCTCTTGCATGTCCCTGTCATTCCCAGCAGCTGCTGAGGAAGCTTGCTCTGTGCTCTGAAATACCCAATATCTCGAAGTCAGACCTTGATCTTCCCAGCTTTACCTGAGCTTTCCCAGAAGAGCTCTGCAGGTGGGCAGGGAACAGCCTCTACAGCACATCCCAGTGCTCTCAGCCCAGGACAGCAGGCACCTCCATGGGAACAGGGACATCAGCTCACAAGTCAGAGTCCAAGTAAGGAGGAGCCACGGGTAGGCAAAGAGGACAATGACCTGGATTGAGCTTCAAATAGATCCACTGGGCCACTGGAGGGGAGGGTGTCCCAAGTGGGGCCCAAGACCATGACAGTGTCTCAGCTGCCTATGGAGCTTGTTTCTCCATGCAAGTGGTGGATTTCGAGCAATAAGTTTCACATAGCTTATGCTTTATGGGATCAGGATGCTTTGAAACAAAATCTCAGGTCAGAGGGACCTGCAAGCAGGAGCTTCCAGAAGGGAGACAACAGCTTTGTCCTGGCTTCCCTGCCTGTGCTACTGCATAGGTCCACGCTGCCTTCCTCTACCCTTCCTGCCAAACTCTGCCTTTGGTTTCCTTGAACTCAACCTGTGTTAACAGGCTGGTTCCATACTTGTCTATCTTTTTTTAATCCCTAGTTGACCAGACACCAACAAGTCTTTTTTTTAAAGCATGGATCAGGACTGCATTGTCAAAACAGCATGAATGTCAAAGCAGCAATTATGACTCCAGCTTGCAGTAGCAATGCCTGTAAAGGTTCATCCTGATATTTGTGTAAATCATACTGTAGCAAAATCTAGATCCATCTTGTTAATGAAAATAATAATTGTTCACAGTTTGACTGTAGGCACTGGTTAGGCAAGTCTTCTCAAACTCTACAGATGTTATCTGGAAAATTAGGGAGCTGCAATTGAACTCGGTTTCTGGACAAGCATGAGGAGGAGGTTTATTAATTCATCAAAGCTCCTTGTGAGAGGGTCTAAATCCTTTTCTGGAGGCCAGTATAGAAGGAATTAACTTTTTTCTTCTTCTGTAGAAATGATCAAAACTGCCTAGCCTGCATGGAGGGAAGAGGCAGCTGTAATGAATTATTTATCTGCAACGCACTGTAAGAGGGATGCGCCGTGATTAATTGTAGAGCTGGGCAGGAAATGGTTGCCTTGTCCCAAAAGATTTTTTGAGATGAATGTGTTGCTGTTCCACACCAGGATAAAACCAAAAGCCCTTTACAAGATCTTAGAAAGGGAGAGGGAGCAAGACCCACCTACAAAACCCCCTATGCAGTCATATGCATACCCTTCTATGCAGTCATATGCATAGAAGTCTTAGAACACCTGAGAATAAAGTTTGGTAGAGAGTTAATCAGATCCAAACCATCCCATTCAACCTCCACATCCCTGGGAAGTGCTTTAGGGAGACCAACATGGAGGAGCAGGGACATGAGCCTTGTTGATCTTGCATGAATGCCATCACTGCTGAGCCAGGATGGGGCTTAGGTCTTGGTTTTTCATGCTGTTCATTTCACTTCAGCAAAAGAGTTGTGACCAGTTCTACCTGATTACTCAGTCCTTATAGAAGCAACCCATTGTTTATACTGACTTTTCCATTTTTAGAGCTAAATGCTGCAGAGCTGAATGATCTTTTATAAAATTTTTACCTCTGAATGGGAAACCTCCTCTTTTAAAAAGCTTACATGGAAGTGACTTTATTTTCTGAATCATTTCCCCCACGTGCCACATAGATAAGAAGTTTTCTCTAGTGGGTTTTTTTTCCAACACCCCCAGTTTAGGCACTTAGCCTGACCATATCAAAGTGCCATGCTTTATTTTTAAGGGAGGCTGAGAACTGATTCGATGGATACAACATATCAGAATCTTCAGAAGTTGAATCTATTCCATCTAAAATCATTGTCTTGTTCCATAAAAGGAACAAGGAAAGCTTTGCCATATCTTCATTACAGCCGTAGAAGTTCATACTTGACATAGTTTCTCCCCAGGGTACGACTGTGGTAAAGAAAAAAATTATGCTGACTGAAATAACTTGAATGTATATACATTAAAAACATATGGTCTTCTTGCTTGTAGGTATGAGTTGGTGAAGCTGGATACCTCTTGAGATTTGTGAGGAGATGTGGCAGATCAGATTGATCCTTTTCATGGCACCAGGAGAAGGATGTGAGAAAAGCACCAGGTGTTTTCTTTGGTCTTTGTAGAGACAGAACAAGCAGAAATAAAAAGTAGTGCAGCCATGATTTCAGAACATTTTGCAAATAAGATACATTTTTAATCTTTTTGAACACTGGGACATGGAAAAGGAATGCCTGGTTGAGAAATACTTTGAGCCACGTGAGCTATATTCAGTTTCCATAAGTGTGCAGAGAGCACAAGCTAGCTAAATTTCAGTTTAATCCAGCTAAATTCCAGCCTAGTCCAGCTAACAGCCATGTGTATGCAGGATGTTCCAAATCCATTACTTCCTCTCAGTTCCCCGGAGGCTGGCAAAAGTTGCAAGAGTAATGTTGCTAGGATCTGAAACCTTCTTAGTCAGGTGTTTAGAACTAAATGTGTTCAGTTAAATTATTGCTGGTATAGGAGACTTACACTGATGAGTCAGATGGCCAGTCTGTCTGAACTATCAGCAGAGTTGGATTCAAAGAGGACCAATGCAGAACAAGCCCTGAGACTGACAAATCCAGCAAATGTGTGCAATTAGTTACACTGCCTGTACGTCATGTGGCCACTGGTGAGGCTCAGGCTGCAGCTGATAAAGACTTTAGGACACAAATTGCAGGCTGGCAGTGACTGCAGATCTCAGTGTCCCTGTCTGGATGTGACTGATGCCAACATCTAGATATGCCATCGTACCATCATTTTTTATTAAATACAATGGACTTCAAATTTAGGAAATTTTTCTTCAGAAAAACAGGCCAAAGCTGTGCTCTTCCAATTCTTGAAAGTATGGCCATCTGCCTCTGGAGTGGGTGAGCTCTATTGCAGGCCTTAGATCGTGGGTGATGGACACAACAACATCACAGATGACACTGACAACCTGCAGACAGGATGTAATGTTTTTATTCTTGTTTGGATTTATTTTTTTCTTTCACATTTATAATTACACCAGACTTGTCATAGCCATTTTCTTGTATAACTCTTGCTGCAACAATTCACGCATGTAAAGTCCCAAATCAGATTACCAAATCTATCTATTTGATTTGGTACTACATTTGAAAGGCAACCAGAAGCACCAGGTGGTCCATTTCTTAAGTGAGACGTGACATTAAGAGTGTTCATCCAGTCCTGTCCCATTTTTTTTAACTTTCTGCCTAGTCACATTGAAATGAAAGTCACAGTGCTCACAGTGCTCACAGTGCTGGTTACAATTACAAAATTTTACAAAATCTTGGACCTATTAGAAGATGTCACCGTGTTACATGCACGATTTGGGGTCTAGTCTCTCTAGCATGAGAAAATGGGTTTGATAGCTCATTGGTGTCGTGTACCTACTACACTTTTACTTGGCTGGATTTCTAAAGGGAAAGATAGATTATTTTATTGATAGGCTTTTAACACTTTGATAATTATCATTGGATTTGATACACTTGGATGTTGAAGAAAATGTCACTCCACATAAATTGTGTAATTTATAAATCTATAAATGTCTGCATATTAAAAATAATTATACCAATATCTATGCTTAAGATATGGATCTAATACTAGAGATTGCCAGGATTAGAAACTGTTTCCATTATCTGAACAGTAACTGTGCAAAATCAGATCTGAGTAGTCATTAAAAAATTTACTGATATTTTTATCTATTTTCAAATACCACTCTAAACTTTATAGTGTTTAATCTAGCTTACTTGTTAAAGGAACATAAAAAGAGGCATTATGAATGTAGATTTAGTGTAGCACAGCCATTAAGATGAAGAGTAATGGCAGGAAAGCCTTAGCTCTCAGATTCTCCTGCTATACTAATGTCACCAAAATCATATTACTGGGTTTCAGGTGGTTTTCATTGGCTGCATGGGCAGAAGGAATGGTTCCTTTTGCCCCACAGAAGCAGGTCTCCTGATCCACTGAATTCACACCTGTGTGTAATTTTATGCACACCCACAGCAGCATGAATTGATGCATTGCAAAGGTCTTTGTTCTCTGTGTAAGGGCTCAAGCACCCAGGTTAGGTATGTCCCCCATGCTGGTCAGTGTAGGGGTGTCACTCTAAGGTCAGGGCCACGGGCCAGACTGAATGAGTTAGACCTGTTAAACACTTTCATAAAACATAATATGCCATCCTGGTTAAAAATGCCACATTTTTCAAAATAAAATGAAAATTTTTTTTGAGTTACTATTTGCAACACTATGCTTGCTGATGAAGCATAATAAAAGAGATCTGTTTTCCAGGTGGTAGGAAGTCTGCTAGGCTAGTAGAAAAGAAACTGACTGGATTTGTTCCTGTGTTTGTTTGTTTACTTAAACTGCTGGTTTTCAATCTGCTAATCACCAGTGGCTGTTGTCTTTTGAGGAAAAAACCCACAAGAGTACCAAAACTGTTTATGAAAAGCTCTTTTGTGGACCAGTGGTCTAAAGTTTTTCAATATAAAGGAAGCCTTGTACAGTTTACAAAAAGGTGTTGGGACTGTATCTCCATCTGAGATTTTAACATCCTGTGCAAGAGTAAATTGGCTTTAACAGCCAAGGAAGATTTACATATTGTACAGCTGAGGGTTACTTTGTTCGCTTGGCTGATGATCAAGAACAGCAAAAGGCTTCCAGATAAAGCTAAACTACAGTAAGACACTGGCTCTGTGAAGTGTCTTTTCCCTATATAATTTCCAGAATTATCTGAGGCACATTTTAGAGATGTGGTTAAGTAGTCATAGAATAACATATATTGTTATGATAGGGAGGAGAATGATTTGTCATTTGGTTCACCTTTCTTTATCAAGGTGACTTTCCTTGGGCAAAGACTCCTTAGTTCACTGATACTAGGAAAAATCATGAAAAAAACATGGTTGAGATTGAGTGAATCACATAAACATACAGCTGTATATAGCCATATATTGCAAATAGAATAAAATGTGTGTCCCCTAAACTTCAGTCACCTCTTATTGATAAACTGGTAACAGCCATGTCTCATTTGGGGTTTCTCTCCATACCCACTTCTCTTCAGTCACCAGGGATTTGCAAGCATTCTTGGGGGTTCCTTGGAACTTAGGCTGACAGAGCAGTGCAGGACAAATCATAAGTATGATTCTTAGCTGTTAAAGACAAGTTCTTGGAACTCCAAAGAGGTGTTTGCATTTTGTAATTCTGACTACAAAGATTTTTCTTAGAAGAAGTAGTAGTCTGTTCTCCTCTGCTTGTAATCTGTACCATTATTTGCATAAGCCACAGTTCCAGGTTGTACCATAAATAAAGGAGAGGGACACTTTTAAAAGGAGATTAAAATATAGGAACTGGGTTGCGTATTTTTGTTTTCTATCTTACTGCTGGCTACTTGCACAGTCAAAATAAATTTAGATATGCAGCTCATACCATAAAACAGAGTCGTTGGTTTGACCCTCAGCAAAGTGTTCCCTTTGCTGTAATTCCAAGCAGTAACATACTAAATCTGTTCCGCTTGGGAAGCCAGATACCCAAGCAAGCCTGGGTTCTTACCTAAGCTTGGTTTTCAAAGAGGTGCAATTTTCTGTTATCAGTTACCTATCCAAAGAATATGAAATCTCTACCTTCACATATGCCACGTAGGAACAGTAATTTAACAACTTTTTTTCCTCTTGGAAGCCTTCCAAATCAATATTTTTGTTCTGTTTCAGGCAAAATGGAAACACATAAAAAATTACTTTGTTCATATCCCTTTGTAGCCTGTGGCCCTTTGAGCAGCAGTCAGTAGGCAAAAATTAATATATGACTGAAAGAGAATGATCTTTCTGAGGTTTCTGATGGTGGCTGAGGAAAAATAAGGCCAGGAAATAGTAGTTTTATAATTTGCAATAAATTATATGGTGGTGGGTATCTACTGAGTCCAGTCTGGAATATTTTCTCCGATTGCAGTGAAAACTGCACCTTATGCTCTTACCTCTAGCTGCCAAATCTAAAACCTGTTTCCAACTGCTAGGCATCAAATTGAGCATGTGTGAGACACAACTCTTGGGATTAATGTTAAATGAGTGAATCTTAGACCTTATCTATCATTTATTTGTCTCATGTGTGCACCCATGGATATCACAGGCATTTTTATTTAATTATTCAAGAATTGGCACGTGACTTGCATTAGGTCCTTCCTCTGGATATCTTGCTGACAGAATAGTGCAAAGGAGCAATATCTAATCCTCATACAGCTAAAACTGTGTGTGAAGAGAAAGATCCTATTAAACTGGCCCTGTCACGTGAGCGGAAATTACACTGAATACTAAGTTCTGGTTCTTAAGACAGAATATAGTTATGTCCATACCACTAAATTGATTCAGACTGCCATAAAAGAGTCGTAAGGTTTCATCTTAATTTCAGAGTAAATCTCCGTGTATTCAGTCTGTGTCATTTTGATGGATACAGAATTGTGCACTGCTACAAGGCCAGCACATATATTTATTTATTCAGGAAAATATATGTCATGAAAACATTCATCGTAAAAGACTTAGTGTTCTCTAATGGTCTGATCCAGCATCACTGAAATCAATGAGAATCTTTCTTCCCATGTTGGTAGTGCAGGAGCATGCTAGCTGTATAGAAAGCATTCCTCTGACCTAAAGTGCCTGGCACAAATGTCAAAATTACTAGGAAAATAAAAGGCTGACAAACAAGCAACCCCATAGACATGTGACGAATTTGGAGGCAACTGAAAATACAGCTATTTTCTAAAGTTTGTATGTGAAACATATGTTCTGAGAAAGATGGGTTATTCTGGCTATATGTCTATGCTCACTTGTAGTATTAAGAAAAAAAAAAACCAAAGAATAGTAGCAGAGGAGTTCGCAAAATGCACCTTTAAGACATCTGCAGAAAAGAACTGGTTAGTTTACTTGCCTTTAAAATTCAACTTGCTAAACAAAGTTGGTTTATTCAAATTTTCATTAATTTTACCACATTTTGCTTTATTTTGCTTTAAATAGCACCCTCAAAAAAAAAAAAAAAGAAAAAGGTAGCAGAAGTATTATTTCTTGTTTTTAATGAATGATCAGCCTCCAGTATAAATGCTTATTTGGTGTCATTATTTTAATGAAGAACTGCAAACCACATATTTTGGTTGCAACTAGTTTCACATGAGTACTTCAACCCTGGGAATTTTTAGGGCTATCCCATGAAGTGAACCAGCCCAAGGGACATGAACCGTAACACTATATACAGAACAAAAATGTGCCTGTGTGCATGCACAACCGTGAGCCTCTAGCATTATTGTCCTTTGCCAGTACAGTCAGGATATGACATGTGACCAAACACTTCTGTCTTGGGAAGTCCCTTCCTTTGGATGTTCACTGGGGGGAACACCCATGTCCCTGCCAAGGAGGCTCCTTCCCCCATTTAGCTGTTGACCTGTTGCCACAACATCATCACAACTTGCCTGCCCAGCTTTTGGAAGTAGTTTCCCAGGGCTCCCACCAACCTCTGCTGAAGCTTCCATCAGCAGTGGCTTCCCAGTCCCTCAGGGGAAGTCTTCAGAAGAAAGCCTTAAGCAGAAGGGCACCTGAGGGAATGGAAAGTATTACAGAGAGTAACAATCCTCTGTGTTGCAGACTTTCTGACTTGATACATCCATCTTCATCTTCTCTCTGTGCTTGTTTTACCCAGCAAGCATCCAACAAAGACAAACAGCTGTTGGTGTCTGGGGCTGGCTTCCAGACAGGGACCCAGTGCATTTCACAGGTCCCCTTGAGGTCTGTCTCCCCTGGATCCATAATTGGTTCTTCACCCCAAAGTCCAATACCCAGCAGAAATCCAGGGCAAAAAGAGACTTGTCCAAAATAAAAGACCTGTCCACAAATAAATAAAATCACCTTCACATAAATCCATATGTCATTCCTCTCCACATTGCCGTTATGCTTTCCCAGTCACAAATGGGAAAAAAGTCTAAATTCAGTTCCTTTCTCCACTTTGATACAGTTATTTTATTGATGGGAACATTGCCAATCTTTTTTGTGCAAGTATCCAAGTAAAAGACCCAGGAATCCTCTTGTCCTTTTAGTCTTTGGTCAAACTCGATCTTTCTGAGCTTTAACAGGTCTTGAGATTTCGCATGTGGTGAGATTTGTTGCAAACTTATTTAATATGATGCAATTTTTTAGCCATAAGTACAATGAAGACTGAGAGAGCTAGATGAACTGAGAGTCTGGCCCTAGATGCTGTAAGAGGCTTTATATTGTCTAGGGACGTGTGAAGGGAGCTGGGAGGCAACAGAGTGGCTGCTGGCCAGTCTTGGGCCACCCAGAGCCTCTGCAAGGGAAATTCCAGCACCTCTTCAGTTTGAAAAGGAAGAGGTGCTCCTCTTAAGACTTTATTTGTTTTTAAATTTTACCTCGTAGTTTTTTCTGTCAAAACCAGATTTTTGGCTAAATCAGCCACATCAGGAAAAGGAATGGGAATGAATGAATGACAAATAAATACAAGCAAAAACCGCCTCTTTTTTGCAGCAATCTTGCAAAGGGCAGGGCAGAAGACAAGGACACTTCTTTCAAAAGGGGATCTCGGACTCATGCCATGACCATCCCTGACCCTTCCCATAAGAAGAAGTTTCCCTGCTCTGCTTTCTTTGGGTTTCTCCCCTTCTGCACCAACTCTTCTCGAGCCCATGGATCTGTCTTTTTAAATGCAAAACGAAGAAAAGGTCGGGAGCGTGTGGCAGCCCTTCCACGCACCCACCGCCCACTGAACCCAGGGGAGTTGGCAGAGCCGCTCACTGCCCTGCCCTGGGGGAGCAGCGCTCTCCCCTGGCTCCCAGCTGCGTCCGCCCGCTGCCTCGGCCCGGTCCGACACCGAGCAGAGGCGCTCCGGGCCGGCGATTTTCCCTGAATCCTCATAAATAAAACTGTACATAAAGTTGCAACAGAAAAAGCAGGGGAACTGCACCGCAGCGGTCCCGCATGAAAGGACACCCGGGTACCCCGCCGGCCGCAGCTTCCAGCCCAGCCCCGACGTCCCCGCGGGCCCCGCCGTGGGGGCGGCGGAGCCTCACGCGGGGCCGCCCGGGACACCCGCGGGCGCGGCGGCGGGGGCGGCGAGCGCCTCCCGTTCTCGCTTCTTCTGCTTCATGCGGCGGTTCTGGAACCAGACCTTCACCTGGGCGTCGCGGAGGCGCAGCGAGCGGGCCACCTCGAGGCGGCGGGCCCGCGACAGGTACCGGCTGAAGTGAAACTCCTTCTCCAGCTCCGTGAGCTGCCGGGTGCTGAAGCTGGTGCGTGCGGGGCAGGCGGGAGGTTCCCCCCCGCACGGCGCCGCACCGCCTGCAACGCCGAAAAACACCGCGCTTCAGCAGGAGCAAGGGCAGGGGGAGGAAGCGGGGCGGGGGTCGAGGCAGGAGACGGGCAGAGGGGAGCCGGGATGAGAGCAGCCCCCACCCGCTCCCCGCCGCCGCACTCACTTCTCCCGGGCGGGCTCCGCTTCGCTCGCATCCACTCGAAGGTGCGGGGCGCCGCCGGGGCAGCCGCGGGAGCAGGGGAACCGGGCGCGGGGGCGGCCCCGGGGCAGGGCGAGAGGTGCCGCAGCCCCCCGCCGCCCGCGCCGAGGCAGGGGCAGGGGCGGTCGGGGTCCGGCGGCGGCGGCGGGCGGCCGCTCCCGGGAAGGATGGACGTGGCGTAGCCCGGCGGTCCGGCTCCCCGGGACGGCCGGTAGCCGGCGCCCAGCGCCGCGGGGGGAGCGGCCGCGTACCCCAGCGCCTGCCGGGGGGGCGCGGCGCTGGCCGTGGTGCCCAGCGCCAGGAAGGCGTCGTCTCCTCGCTGGGGGTACGGGACCTGCGGGGCCCCGCGGCGCAGCCCCGGCGGAAAGGCGAGAGCAAAGTACCCCAGGTCCATGACCCACGGGGCAACACCGCGCCCCACCGGGGCAATATTGCGCTAATATAGGCCCTGGAGCGGGGCGGCACGTCCCGCCCCGCGGCCAATGGGAGCCCGGAGGGGGGAGGCCGCGCCGGGGGTCCCGGGCGCCGCCAGCTCCCCTGTACACGCCCGGCTGCCCAGGGCTGGCGCGGGGCTGCAGGTGGGCAGTCCCGCCGCGCCGTCCCGGGATTCCCCCGGAACAAGCCGTTCCCCCGGCACACTTGGAACGTTTGCTGGGAGTTGGGAAGGTGAGTGAGCCGGCGCTTTCCCGCTATCCGGGCTCCCGCCCAGGTGCAGATCTTCGCTCTCCCTCGCCCTGCTGCCGGCCAGGCTCCTGGAGGTTCCCATGGGAGCCCACGCGGGCACACCCAGGTGTCCACACCCGGAGGCTGGGGCGGGGGGCGGGATGCTACTGCACCTCATGGCGCTTAATGGTCTCGTTCCATTAGATAAGTGCTCTGCAGCCTCTCAAAAGTGAATCCCCTCACCGTTAACGGGCTCACACCGTTAATGGACTTTTATTTTTCCCTTGGCTATTCGGCATTGTTTACTGAGGGTTTGCAGTTGGCGGAGAGCACCAAGTTGCTCTACCCAACAAAATCCTCCCACTCTCTCTTGATTTTCTATCCCCCAGAATGGCAGGAAACAGCAACAAGGTGAAGGAGGTGAAATCTGGACTCCCGAAGTGATCACCTTTCCCTAAATGTCTCCAAGTGACACTTGACCATCCAGTCTGAGCCACGCTGATGTTTGATTTGGATAATGATGGGTTTCATCCAATGCCTCAGCTGATAACCACGTGTTAGTGCAGTTCAGAACAGCAAAAGGGTGTGCTAGGTGGAGCACACTTGGGCTTTGGTGACTTGGGACTGGACAGACAAGGAACACAAAGAAGGGGTACATCATGCTGCTTTGAATTAGACCTTCACCCTTCTAATTCTTAGTAGGTGGATGTGGAGTCAGCTGGGAAATTCAAGGGTTGTACTTTATTAGAAAACATATTTTATTTCTAAATAAAAGCATGAAATTTATATACCTTCATCCATCATCAAGTGCCTTCCACTCAACAGCTCAAGCAGCTCTACAAGCTCTTGGCCAAAGTGCCATTTGCTGTGGTCAGGAAGAGGCCACAAATTTTGCAAGGACCGAGCATGGTGCCAACCTCATGAAGGCAGCCAGAATCCCCAGAGAAGGAAAAATTCCACTGGTTCTCCTGCGGATTTCAGAGGGCTGGACTGGTGACAGAAAAAGGATATCATGGGGAGATGTAATCAGATCATTTCACTGACTCAGCATCACCTCTTTCCCATGGAGATTTGTGCACTGCAGCTCAGCTCCACCATTATACCCAGCTGATGAATTCAGAGCAGATCTATTTGGGTTTTTTCCTGCAGGAGCCCTGAGAGGACACATTGCTGGGACAGGCATACGCAAGTCTGCAAAGGTATGGGAGTGTTTCCCTTCATAAGGACTCTGATCAGCAACACGACCTCCTATCAGCCACGGTTTCTCCCCAGCTAAGACTGCCCATCTACTGTAAAACAACTGTTACAGAGCAAAGGCTGGCTATACAGAATATGTCTTCAAGATGCTTGAACTTCAAGTCTACAGACACAGCAGTCACTGAAAGCTCAGAGCCCTGAAGCTTGGTGTTCTCCTGATACAGACTTGCCCACTGTGATGGGCTGTGCTGCCCTGATACCCTAATAATGGAGTATCACCTAAATTTCTATTTTCAGAGGATGTGGGTATAAATTAGAAGAACAGTTTAAATCAAATGCACTTTGTCAGGAAACACACATTTTGAAGAAGGGGTTAAATTCTGCATGATGCAAACTTGCTCAGCACTCCCATGGCAATCAAAGCAGTTTGGAAGATGTTATCTTCTGAAAATCAGAAGCCTGGGAACACCAGGTTTTCTCTTTAGCAGAGAATGGCAGTCCATACAGGAGAGCATCTGTGCTCTTCAGTCTCCCCTGCTGTAAAAATTCCTGCCTGCAGGGAAGGAAAGAAAATTGGCTCCAAAGCAGGGCTGCTGCATTACTTGAGTCTTGTGTTTGCAGATGCAACTGGTTTAATTACACCTAAGACTGTTTTAAATGCTAGAAGAGCTGTCTGTGTTCACACCAACATACGATCTTTCCATTTACCCAGCCAGATTTCTTTTACAAGTTTTGTGTTCATTACCTGTTTGTTTTGGCAGGACTGTTCAGGGGTTACAAAAGCAGAAATCAGTAGCTAAATATAGGCAAAGCATCTCTTATTGATGCTCTGGCTTTTGAGAGAGGGGTTTTCCTACATGCAGGAATTTCACAGTGTTCAGACTTAAACAGTTAAGTTCCAGTGATAGAATAGACTGTCTGCAGCTGGTTTTTTACAAGGAGTCTAATGGGAAAGACAGATAACTCCTTGGAAGTTAAAAGGAGGAAGAAGAAAAGTGGCAAGAAGAAGAACGTGAAGAACATGATGCTGTCAAAGACAGTTTGAGAATGGCTGGGAGGTTTAGGGATGTCTGTGTGAGCAGTCAAGCGATGGCACAAGACAGGGGGGCTGCTGAGGCAAAAACCTCTGTGAGAACAATGAGTCCTTGTGTCACCATGTTTCTGGAAACATGTGGGCCTCTTCAAAGCCTGAGAAAGCCACTGTGGAACCAAGACATGATGTAGGAAAAATTCCAGCCAAAAAGCCCTGAGTCCTGTTGGTTGCAGACACCAGCAACTCACCTTAGGGCAGCTGCTTGAGCAGCATGTGTGTTGAAGGCAATGGCAGGCCTGAGCCACAGACACTGCTTTGAGACTGGGACATGTGGCCTTTCTCCCTAGAACAAGAGTCCACGCTCTACCCTCTGTGCTTGTCACAATGACTAACACACAGGAGATCCAACAGATCCCTCCCCAGCCCCCAGACCTGGAAGGTCTGGTTCAAGCATTACCTTGTCCTTGCCCTCTGCTGCTACAACACTGCCAGCTGGGGAAAGCTGGTTCTCAGTGGTGAGTGGGAATGTATATCCATGGTGTGGAGACAGCTAGGGTGTGGGTGGGCATCCTGAAGAGAGGTAAGCAAACACTGGGTATTTAAGCAGTGGCCCTGTTAGCACAAACAAACCACCAAAGGCTCCTGGGAGAAAGGCTATTAGAGGAGGAGGGGAAGCTCTTGGGAGTTTATTTTGTAAAATGTGAATAAAACCAGGGATGAACAGAGATTCCAGAGCAGAGATGGGGAATTGTTCTGACACAGCAGGGGAGCCAGCCTCAGCTCCCACACTAGCACAGCCCTTTCAGGCAGTCACAGCAATCCTCAGGAAGATGTGTTTCCCTCTGCCATCAATATTTCCCTGCCACAAGTTCCCCTTTCCCAGATGACCCCTGAGGCAGGGACCTCTGTTCTCCCAGTATGTAGGATTACCTACAAAGACCCTCTATATGGACACAGAGAAGAGGAAAGTCTATCCCTCCTTCTGTAAAGATTTGCTCTGAAGAGTGATTCCACACTGGCCCCTTGCCATTTAAAGCCCTGTTTCCTGTCCCATGGCTGTGAATTTGGTGGGATGGAAATATTACATATATTGATAACCCAGAGGTGTCAAGGTAAGCCATGCTGCTGTGTGCAAAACAGAGGTGTCAACAAGTTTGCAGCCAAGATTTCTGTCTTGTCTAGCCCTTCTTGCTCCCAGAGATCCTAAAATGTGGCCCAGGTTTCTTGGAGGAAAGATTGAGGCTGTGTAGCTCACTCAGTATGGGGTTGCCTAGCATTCCCAAAACTTCAGCTGTTGCAAGAAAAACTGCACATCAGCAAATAAAAAAATGAACCCTAGCATTCAAGTTCTATATTCATGTGTATTTTTACCCAGAAGATGTCCATCCTGTCTAGTACCAATTCCTTGCTGTTTTCACTCAGCTCTGTCCTTATTGTCATTGCAGCCGAGCCTTTCTGCAATTCATCCCAGAGAGTTTGGAAAGCTTTGAGACCCTGGGCTCCAAAAACACAAAGACTCACCTCTGCTCCTGAGCAGCATCTACAGAGGCCTGGGGATGTGCAGGCACAGATACCTCAATATGTCCCATTTTGTATCTCAGCCTTTGTGACCAAAGGGGTTCAGTCCTGCACTGTTAGTCCATGGCTCTCAGGCTCTGGGACTGTGTTCTGCTTCTGCTGGGTGGGGTTTCTGCTCGGGTCCCAGCTGGCTCAGGCCCAAGCAGAAGTAGGAGGAACACTGTCGAGTAAAAAGTGCTCTTTGTGTGATTGATGACCCTTAATAGAGCCAGCCCTCTCACTCCCCCGGCAGCCCCACTCCAAGCAAGGACCACAGGGTACCCACTGCTGCTTCTCACATGGGAACAGAGACATTGCCTGTTCAGGGATTAACGTGCCATTCAATCCCTGGAAAGTGGCTGCAGCCAACAGAGCTCTGGTCCAGCTTATCTTGCACTTTTAAAAGCAGAGGTAACTTGTTCATCAATGTATAACATCACGTGGCAACCAGCCAGCCGCCACTGCCCTCATTGCCCTGGCAGCACCAGCCCCTTTGTGCTGCCTGTCCGGCTCCAGCTTTTGTTCCAGGCAGGTCTGCAGTGGAGTGCTGGACATCTGGGCCTGTCCACTGTGCAGCACACTACGCCTTTGCCAGGCTGCCATTGGGCATGGCCACTGGGCACACCCAGCAGGCTGACATATAGGAGGATGGCATCACAACCTGCAGCTCCTTTCCTCTCTCCTCAGCCAACAGCTGTCAGCAAGGCACCCTTCCAGTGGTAGACCAGCACCCCCATCCCCTTTACCCTGTTTTTTCCCCTGGCCAAAGTCCTTTTAGTGCCTGGATGTCCCTGCAGGCTGTTTCAAAGGGCTTCCCATGGGGCTGGAGGAGTGCAGAGACCCCAGCGGTGGATCCTGCCTTCAGACTTTTTGCCACGGAGCCAAAATGACCCAGGTGGCCCTCAAGAAAGTCAGGGGACTTCTAGTTGAAGCTGGTGGGCTCCCTATTTCTTAGACAGCCTCTTCCCTGCATGCCCTTGCCTCCTGCATCTGCAGCCATCTGCCTCCTCTTCATCTTTGGACATGGCTGTCTGCAGTCCCAGATGACCCTGGTGTGGTCTCATGGTGGAAGCCATGCAGGGTGCCCCTGAGTCCCTCCCTGGCCTGCCCAGAGTCCAGGGCTGGGAGCCTGCAGTGTCTGCCCAGGAAGTACTTGCTAATGGAGCAGGAGGCATTTGGCTTTGTTTTTCCAGCCCAACACAAGTGGCACCTAAAAAACTGTGGCATCCCTGGAAGCTCCTGGCTGTGCCTGTCTAGGTTTCCCTGCCCTGGTGCTGCTAACCAAGCCATAGACAGTGGGACATTGATGGGCCCCCCCTCAAAAAGAAACAGGATGCAAAGGGATAGCATAGCCCTGCACTGACTGCATGGAGATAACACAAAGCCTCAGCTCCTTTTTGCACCGGGGAAACTGCTGGAACACCATTAAAGGGTGGGTTACTGTAAACCCACCAAACCAACAAGTGGAGATTCAAACCCCACTGATCTGAAGAATTTGCATGGCCTCACCGAGGTTTGATGCACCCCTGACACCTCTCAACCAGTCAGCAGCTCCCTATCCCAAGCAGTGCAGCATCACTGCCAGCATTTAGAGGCCCTGGCTCACTGACCATTTTATGGGTCTGGAGCAGATGGAGGGCGCAGGGAAGGAGAGGAAGGAGTGCTATGCTTCCTATTTGTAAAGAAAGGCAAGGCTAAGATCAGCCCCAGGCCTGGCCTTGGCTGACTAGTTGTGTTTTAAATAGGTGACTGGAGTTCATCACATCAGATGCTGCTGCAAAGGAGCTGAGTTCCTATTGAGTGTGAAAGGGGGTTGTTTATAACTTATGGGTTTTAAATGATGGGCCAAGAAAAAGTCTGTCTTGTGCCAAAGTGTATCTCTCCTCTAGATTGCTGATGCTTGTACAAACATTGTAAAAATGCCTGCGATCTTGCTAAAGTTACATTATTTCTAATAATTAGGCTATCATCATGGACTTCTATCACATTACAAACAAGACGCCTCTGCCAGAGTCATGGAGAAGAAAGTGAATTTATTTACAGGAAGATTCTCCCTCACGCATGCTCCTCCTCCTCCCCCACTGGAAACCATGTCTGCAGACCCCATCTTTCTGCAATATGAAAGCAATTCAGGGCAAGTGGGCCTCAGTAACACTGTGTTTGTGGTCAGGCTTCCTCTGAACTCCCTTCCTTCCCCACATCTCTAAACAGCCTTTTCTTTCTTAACAGATTTAGTGAAGGACTAATAGTGTAAGTCGGAGTAGATGCTGTTTGACTAACAGCCTACAGAGCACAAAGCAAAAGGGAAAAGGATGCTGGGTGTCCTGCAGAAATGGTGGTGCCTTGCTGTTTCGCAAATAGAAGCAGGTGATGTGAAATATATTGTGTTTCAAGAACACACAAAAAAACCTACATGGACAATTTCATTTGTGGGCACATTGATTCCAGAAAGTTTTGGAGAGACAAACATATGTATATATTAATGGAATATTACAGAAGTATAAATCACAAGTGGTGTCTAGCATTACTTTTTGTGTTGTTTATATGTTTTGTTTACTCCTGGGTAGCTCTTCTAAGAAACAATTTGTGTGAAAACTTCCATAGAATACAATTTTAGGGCTTAAAAGGGTTAAAATATATCTCCAAACAAAGCAGTTTATTCTGTTCTGTTTTGTTTACAGATCTGTAACACATATATCCAAATTTGCTTGATTAAAAGTGAAATTTACCAAAAGATACACTTTTCACTCTAGCACAGCATTGTTGAAATCTCACAGAGGGAAAAATAAAACCCTAAGTAATATTTTGAATTGTTACTGTTCAGATGAACAAAAATACCAAATGGTGAGGAAAAAAGTAGGGATGGCAAAGAAAAGAAGAATAAATAAAAGAAAACTTGTCTGTGTTGACCAGGATTGGAGGTGGTAGAATGTTTCTCACAATAGGAATGCCATGTCTGTCATTAGAGGATGGAGTAGGAGCTGCAGTGTTTGTCAAACTGGAAAGTGATGCGTCAGACACTTTGGTGGGGAATTCAGAAGTTTGGATTAATATTTAACTCGACACTTTTAGAAAGAGATAAGAATAGTCTTCTCAGAGCGATATGTACTGTCAGGAAGAGACTTTAATCACAGCGTTTACAAAAGAAGTATCTCTGTAAATCCAGCGAGGAATTCAATACAGCCGTGTAACTAGAGAGGAGGAAACACAAGAGTTCAGAGCATGATTCCCTTTCTTTTTCCTAGCGTTTTCTCTTCTTTTTACTCTGTTTTTCTTCCCCGTGTTAACTGTCCTGCTTGTGGCAGGAAGAGGTGGCGGTACCCCCCTGCCGCGGTCAGGCGGGGTGGGACTGTCCTTGCCGGGCACCGAGGGAGCGCGGCGGCACCGCCCGGCCACTGCCCGCACCCCGTCTCAGCGTCTCCCTTCGGCTGTGTGTATCTGATTGTCAATTTTCTTTCAAAGTTTACATTTATGAAAAAAAAAAAAAAAAACAAAACAAGAGGAAAAGCTCGGGCTTCCAAAGATGTCTAAAAATTGATTTATGGTTAGTATAAAGACAACAGTATAAAAATAACAAAGGAGGCGGCAGCTGCTGCGCGGATTGCTATGGAGACCCTAATGAAATTAGCACTATCAGAGGGTTTCTAATTTCTTTTGCCTTCTAAGCTTCTAATTTATTTTCTATTTTGGATAGCCAGAGTGTAACTTAAAAAAAAAAAAAAAGAGAGGAAAAAGGAAAGAAAAATAAAATAGCCCACCAAAATAATAATAATATGCACGATAGATACCCAGCCAATAAATAAATGTTAACCTCACCGAGGTTTTTGTATGCAGGATTTGATCTGAAACAAGATGGCCAAGAGCCCCGCTTTGTAGATCGCCTCCTCAAAGCGGCTGCGCTTCCAACTAAAGGTGGCTTCACCCGGCCGAGCCAGCTGCCAGCCAAGCCACCGAGGGGCTCGAGTGGGGCCAGCCGATTAGAAATAAATACTTTAAAAATAGTTTCAATATTTTTTAAGTGTAACGGCTCTTTGTGTGATGCCACAGTTTGATTTACTCTATTAATGATTTACGACTTGCTGTCTTAATTAATCCTTACATAAACTACAAACACCAGCCACTGTTACAACTGTTCAAGACTACTCTCTCAACTAGCTCAGACCGATTATACTAAATAGGTGAAATGTAAGTCACCATGGACCTGAATCCCTCTCCCGAAGTATTGGTGAAGAAACTCTACAAATACCCACATAAATACATTAAGACGAGGATAAATAATCAGTGATACAAAAAATGTCTCGCTTAAAATAATAAATACATATCATTTAGTCCAATGCGATCCTTACGTTACGGAAGAACTCATAAATTAACTTCTCTGAAATAAGCTTACGCGCGGGCGAGTTCCGACGGCTCACGACTGGTCTAAAACACCTCAGCATGACGCGCTGCTAACACTACAGCATCTCTAAGACTTACCTTCAAGTACATCATTACCAGCTTATCAGTCCCTCGGTTGGCAGTATATTGCACTGTCATGCTTAAAACAGCTCTAAGAGAAAGGCTCCTGCTCACGGACCTACTCGGGGCTGCGGAAGCAAGAAGGGAGCTGCTAGGGGAGACAAATCCACTAATACTGTTGGCACTCGAGAGCACAGTAACACTGTCCCGTCAGAAAAGTGAGGTAATGGAGAGGGGAGCGGGGCCCGCCGGCCGCCGCCCCGCTACAGATGCGTGAGCTTGGGCGCCTCCTGCATCCGTCCCTGAGAGGTGTGGTGAGATGAAAGGTCCGTGTAGGTAGGGTGGGGGTCGCAAGGTCCGTGGTGGTGGCCGCCGGGGATCTGGGCGGCGCAGCTGTAGTCCACGCTGGCGGAGGAGGGGTGCTGCAGGTGCCCCAGGTTGAACATGGGGCCTGAGGCCGGCATCGAGTCCACGAAGTTGCCCCCCACGTAGACGGGGCTGCCCTGCAGGCTGGGGTTGGCGAAGCCGCCGCCGCCGCTCTGCATGGGGTGGGGGTCGTACTCCGCGCCCGCGTAGCGCTTCTGCTGCGGCAGGCAGCTGCTCAGCGGCGCCGTGTAGGCGGCCAGCCCGTACATGCTCTGCTGGGACTTGGCGAAGGAGGTGGGCGAGGGCGCGTCGTAGCTGAGGCTGTTGACGCCGGGGAGCTGGCTGGAGTAGCCGACGTGGTTTGGGCCACTTAGAGGGGGGCTTCGATCCGGGGACTGTCCGACGGGGGAGTGCATGATGCCTTTGGCTTTCTGGTCCTTTTTGTACTTCATCCGGCGGTTCTGGAACCAGATCTTGATCTGCCGCTCGGTCAGGTTGAGCAGGTTGGCCATCTCCACGCGGCGCGGCCGGCACAGGTAGCGGTTGAAGTGAAACTCCTTCTCCAGCTCCACCAGCTGCGCGCTGGTGTAGGCTGTGCGCACCCTCTTGGAGGCCGGCCCGGGGGGGCTCTTGTCCTCGCAGCTCTCTCCTGCAGGGAAGAGGCACAAAGAGACATTGGCCTCCCCCGAAAGACACCTCCCCCACTTTCTCCCGGGGTCCCTCGGAAAACTGCTATCCCCTCTCGCTCTGTCGGCGCCCAGGGAGGGGGCGCAGAGGGCCTGGAGGTGGCCTCCCACTCCTCCCTGCCCGACATACACACCCTCCCGCAGCTGCCTCCCCCCAGAGACCACCAGCGGCCGCCCGTCCAGGAGTCCCCGGACCCCGCCCCCAGCCTGTCCCACCTGCAGCGCCCGGCAGGGCTGGGATCCCCCGCGGGGCGGGGAGGGAGGGGGGCGATGGCAGCTGGAGGAGTTGGGGACAAGGCGCGGAGCCAAGGGGCTCAGGCCGAGGGGTTCAGGCCGAGGGGTTCAGGCCGAGGGGTTCAGCCCGGCTCCCCGGGCGACCAGTGGGTCGGGGCGCGGGTGTTGGGCTACCTGGGGGGGCGCAGGTGCTTTTCTGCTTGGAGTTCTGCCGGGACTCTTTCATCCAAGGAAATATCTGCTTGCTGATGGTGGCGCTGGCCGAGCCCGAGGAGTTGGGGCCCCCCTTGGCTTTTTTCGGAGGGGGCACACTGGGAGGGGGGTTGGGCGGGGAGGAAGGCGGCAGGGCCGGGGGCTGATGCTCGCCGATCCCCGGGGGCTGACTGCCCCCGGGGCCGCCCCCGCCCGGCCGCATGCAGCTCCCGCTCAGCTCGCTGCCCTTGTGGGCCGGAGCGCGGCCGGGCGCTGAGCCCTGGACGGAGCAGGCGGAGCCGGGGTACTCGCCGTCCAAGCCGGCCTGGCCGTAGGGCTGGTGGGCCGCGCCGTAGGGGTAGGCGTCGGCCTTGCTGTAGGTGTAGCCCCCGAAGAGCCCCGCGTTGTCGTAGTAGGCGGCTTTCTGCATCCTCTGCTCTGTGATCGCCGAGGCCCGCGGCCCCCGCTCAAATAACATTGACCGCCGCCCCGCGCCTCACGTCGTCGGCCCGGGCCACTCGCAGCCACCTGGGGAGGGAAACAGCAGGGACACAAAAGAGACTTTTAGCGGGGGAAACTGGCGGGTAGCGGCCGGCACGGGCCGGTCCCGGCACCCCCCGCACCCCGGCACCCTCGGCCTCCCAACCCGGGGAGGGCTGGGAGACATCAAGGAAGGAGCAGGGGGACCCAAAGAAGGACCAAGGGACAAAAGGGGAGGAGCAGGGTCGCCAGGCAGGAGTCAGGGCAAACTGGGCCACACCAGGGAGAGAGCAGAGTACACCAGGGAAGGACCGGGGCACCGCAGGGAAAGAGTCATCCGAGAGCGATGGTGCAGGGGGAAACAGGAACACATTGGCGGGACTTCATACAGGCCACCTTTTGAAGCATTTTAGGGCATGCTTTATTTGCTTTGTGTTGCCTTTGGACCGTTCCCGCTCGAGTTTGGCTGGATCGGACCCCACAGCTGTGGGCAAGGGCTCTCAGTGAGCAACTGCGCTGGCTGGTGTCCCTGAAGACCCACCGGCCCATTTCGGCCGAGTGCACCCGCGCCCCCCGCTCGGCACGCGTGCGCACGGCTGTGCACGGTTGACATGATGGATGGAGCCCGGGCTGCGGCCGGGCAGAGGCAGAAAAATCCCGTCCCCTTTGTAAACCCGCCCTTCTTCTTTCCCCGGATTCCTCCAGAGTTAAAGTATAACCGGCGCCATTCACTCCCTTCACTTTGCACTATAAAGGAAGTCGCAGGTCAGCTCCTCTATTTTAATTCTGTGATGAATTAAATTCCCTCACCCAACGTTTCTCGTCCCTTTTATTTGTACCCAGTAGAAAGAACCTGAGATATTTGAGATAATTTTTAGAGGGTTCTTTTCTTTTTTCAGCCTGCAAACTTATGGCTCTCCCCTCCCCGCCCCCCGGCTCCCACATGAGGCTGCTCCCACCGAAAATTCACGGTCGGTCCCCTTAGGGCAGATGTTTTGAGGCAGAGTGCTGTTACCTTTCTCCATGCTGCTCCCAAAACTTCTCTGCGCTTAGTACAAGATGGAAACTGTTCTGCAATTTTGGTGCGGATTTTTAATATTCCGTGCTCTTATTTTTCTTGTGGGATAGGGGTTTTCTCTGACAGTTTTGGTAATTTTGTAAATTAGCTCATACTTCACCTGACAATCTAAGTCTGTAACTCAACATATCTTAAGACTTCCTTGTATTTCTGCAGGATTTAAGCCTACTAACATACCAGAGAAAAGTAGCTAGAAATCTTTCAAAGGTGTCCGACGATTATGGTTCTCCAGCCTATACTTAAGCAATACTAGGAGAGTACTCCTCTTTATCTCGCAAGTACCGTTGGTCCTGTCAAGTACCGTTGATCTGTTCTCTGCAATTAACCGGGAAACCCATCTCTCTAAGACAAAATAACCTCAGCGAGCTGCGATCCACGGCCGCTCTCGGCGGTTTATCCCGTGTCACAAACGGCCGGGGTCTTTTTCTTTCCTAAACAAAAGCTCGAGATGATCTGTGAAGCTGACGGAAACGGGAACTGTTTTCCTCTACTGGAAAATTTTAGTTTAAAAAGTCTATAGAAATGGACGGTGGTGATAAAGATGAGTTCTAATACTATGTGATAATCTTGACTAGTCTTGGAAGTAGTTTTGGCCAAAAACTTCGTTGCTGTTTTCCCACTTCTATCATCTACATTTTCGGGACCGGTCTGGACTGAGGACTTTTGTTAGCACAACACTGCCTTAAGCGTAGGCTTTTATAAGCCTTGTGAAATATAGTTCCCAAAAGAATACACAGAATCTTAAGAAAGAATATTGCTGTTAAGCTGTTAAAAGCCTTATTTCTTTTCTGAAATACCAACTGCTTGTGAACTCTGCTTGAACCTAAAAAGGAGGCTATGGGCCATAAATCACATGGACAATGCTCAACTGTTGGTGGCTCATCTTTAGATCTTAAAAAGAGAGAGAGGGAGAGAAAGAGGGAGAGGGAGACCTATCCAGGGTTTGATTTTCCACGAGCGAAAGGCCTGGGGTGATGTTTTTATAGGTAACACCAAAGCGGGGGCTCAACACTTGGTGGTTTGGCCAGAAATAGCCTCCAGGGGAAAAAAAAAAGTGACATCCAAATGGTGAGGCCGAGCCGTGGGAGGTGGGCTCGGAGGCACCGAGGGTAGGAAAACGCAAAGTATCCATGTCTGTGTTTCAGATTTCCCTTCCTCCTCTCCAGAAAGGTTAACCTCATCTGAACTGTTAGGCGTTGCACATGATAATGGGGCTTTTTGTCCTGCCACTGGTTCCAGTGTCTTTAGGGGATGCCGACCCTCTCACGGCTCTGCCTGGAGAGCAGCTGGAGCCCAAGCGTCCACCCGCGCGTGTGCGTGGAACCCGGCTGGCCCAGGCTGACTCCGGCCCGGCACTGCCAGCCGCTTTCCTACAGACACTTTCATATTAAGCAGTTCTCTACTAAAACTTCCACTACACTTAATTCTGCTTCGGATCAATATCTAATATGATACCGAATAAATAAGAGGCGGTGAGAGCGGCCAGCGAAGCGGTTATTAAAGCAGCCGGAGCTCTCAGGGTGCATATCAATGCACCTGTCATTGCGGTTGTAACAAAATTTATGACTGCTAGCGCCGTGGCAGTAAACGCTCCGGCCAGGAATGAAAAGGAAAACACTTCCCAAGCCCCGGCACTTTCAGAAGTGCAAAGCAGCCGGCGCGTAGGAGGGAGCCCGGCAAAAGAATCCCCTGCTCGGCACGTTTCCCGGCCGCCGGCCCGGGGCAGCCCTGTATATAAGGAAAGCGCTGGAGCCGCCGCCGGACCCGGCCGCAAGCAGGGCAACTGGGTAGCCGCCGCTGGGGCTGCGCCTGAGCCGGGGGATGTCTCGTCTTTGAGGGCACTGAGAGCACTGGGGAGCACGAAGGGGCCCTGCGAGACACGGAGCGGTGGCCGCCGTGGGGCCTGTTAAACCAGCTGCGGAACCCTCCCAGGGAGCCACCCGCTCCCCGCCGCTGGGCCAGGCCTCGGCTGCTCCCCAGCCGGGCTCGGCTTCCGCGGAACAGGGGCTGCTTTCAGCGGGGCTTTCTGCGGGCCGTTCTTTATCTGACGTGTGCGGCGGCGTGCCCCGGGTGCCGCCGCCGGCGGGCTCGACCGAGCGGCTCTCCCCGCTCGGCGGGCCGGTGCCAGGGCCAGGGCCAGGGCTGGGGCCGGGACCGGGACCGGGCTGTGCTCCCTGCGACTGGCCTGTCGCGATAGGGAAAGCGAGAGATGGATGGAAAAGGAAATTTAGAGAACTCACCAAACTTACGTTTTTTCTTGATTTTTGACTTTAACTGTGTGAGTAGGATCTTCAGGTTCCTTTGGATAATCCGTGGGCACGGACCTGCAACAGAAGTGATAACTCTCAGTGGAAACTGCTTTGTTTTGGACTTTCTTCCTTAGGACTTTGTTAATAAATGCACATCTCGTCCGCAGCCTTTCACCGTGTCTTTCCATCCGCGTCAGATCTTTTACCAGACAAAGGGCAGATGTTTCTCTTCATTTATTAATAGCGCCTTGAGAGAGGCGGGGAGCAAAAAACTGCGCAAAATACTCCGGTTGCGGGTCGGACCCGGGCAGGGCGGCCTGCGGCAGCCGCTCCGACGGGCCCCGCCACCGGCCGCAGAACCGCGCCTGTCTCCCCGAGCCCCCAGTCCAGGCCGGGCCGGGGCGAGGGGAGGCAGCGCACGGGGGTACGGGAGCGCCTTTCGGGGGAGCTGCGGGCACCTTCGACGGTCACAAGCGCGTCTCCCGCCGCCCGCACCCACAGCCCGCGAAGAGTTCAGCGGAAACGAAGCTAGCGCGGGTTTCTCTCCATTTCTCCCCCCAGATACCGAGTAAGACAGAGAGAAAGATAAGCGAAGAAGCCCCAGCATTGAAAATGCGCTGCAAACATTTGCGTCTCGAAATGAGTATTTTGCCTTTGTCTGTGCAATGTGTCGATTCAGGACTTTAAGAACTTTAGAGTGCCAAAAAATCCCCCACAAAGAAGCCCAGGTCATTATAAAGACGATATCTAGCCACCATAAGCCTTTGAAATGACCTTTGGCTCATATAGCAATAACTCACCACTTAATGAACAACCAACGGAAGCGCCTCCGATAGCTCACAACACAACAGACCTTACAACTTTCCACCAAGTCTTCTCTCTCCCTAACCAAACTCAGTAGGATGCTACATTCCCCTTCCAAATCACCTTAATTTATGCTGGCAAACTGAAGTTAGGGAAGTGGAGCTTCATGATTACACATGATGCTCGCTCAGGTTCCTGGCCCGGGCCTGTCCCGGTAACGTCTTATATAATGTATTCACGTGGGCGTACGTCAACTTTAAGTGCTTTATTTTTTTAAAGAGAATTCATTAGAAATAGCACTTTACACGGTGTATGAAGGCAACCTAAGGTGGGTTGCACCTTAGCCCCTGAGCGGAGAGATCATAATATTGCAGACCAAGTCATTGTTAGCCGCTCTTGATTAACACGGTAAGTTTTCATTTTGTGCCTAATTAATTATCGACTTCTCATCCCTTTCCGAAGCAGCTTCTCAGCCTCACAAGCAATAGCATTCTAGCTCTAGACATGCTTTATTTAGCCAGAGCTTGGCCAAATACCAAGACTTCCACGGCCGCAGGAATAACCCCCAAAGTTCGTACTGCGGAGAGAGGAGTCTGGGCACGCTGGGGTTGTGCTCGGCTCCCAGCGCTCGGCGAAGACGTTGCCGGAGCTGAACCCAGGGAAATCTTTAGAATTATTCAGGCGTGGGACCAATATAGGTATTATTGAAATTTTAGGTGAAGTTATAAGTGAGTGCTTCCATCGAGCCAAATGAAATGCTGCTTGCAGTAATTGGATTCAGCTGACTAACTTGGCAGGCCAGCAGCTTGGAGGCATACAGCTAAGAAAAATGTTCAGTGCTTTTAACTTCTGATCGAGCAGAGCAACATGCAACATAAAATAAAAATAAATAAATAAACACCCTAACTATCTCCTTTTCCCCTGCTCTCCCACCCTGTTCCTTCGGGGCACTCCGACCCCCGCCGAGGACTTGCCCGGGTGACTCGGGGCGGGCAGGGTCCGTTCCAGCTTTACACACGCTCCTGCTCGACAGCACAACGCCGGGCTTTACGCAGGGGCTTTACAACAGACATAACCGAGAGTTCACCCGGGCTCCAGGCAAGCCACCAGTCAGTAGAAACAGGCATTCCTGGGAGAGTCGGGCTAGTTACAACAGCCCAAGCAGGAGCTGAGCTGTAAGTGTACGCGGGGAGGCTGTGTGGTCGCTTCCAGACCCCCAGTCCGCCCAGAGAGGCACCGGTCCCCCCCAGGCATCTTCCCACCGTCTTATTGATCAAACCACACAAACGCAGGGCAAGAAACTTCTCGGTAGATAAATATCAAGCCGTGCTTCAAATAGCATGTGTAACTCGAAGGCATGAGCACACCGGTAATAGCAGTACTAAAACAACTGCGGAAGGAAAACAACAGCCACTAAGGAGCACGAATGCACGGCCAGGGAAAAAGGTTCGGGAAGACACTTGGCACGAATATTTAAGAGACCCTATGCAGGGGCTGCATTACCGATGAGCCTATTTTAAACCGCCCTTTACAAATCAACGCGGCTACCCCCTGCCCGGCTAACCACGGCAACGCATTAACGTGATGCTCAATCTCACTTTGGCAACGGGAACATCTAGCAAAGTTCTCTCCCTCGTTTGTTTACTTATTTGTAATTCCCTTCCTGAAACCACCAGAAATTGAGGAAAGGATAGGGTTAAACGTATTCCTCTAGCTTTTGGAAATGAGTTCACTTTTTATTTAAAGAACATAGTAAAAAGAAGATACAGCTTAAAACGTTCAAGTAGGTGGAGACCACTCCATACGTTTGCCTCTATGGGCAGAGATTGCAAACAAATTCCAGACCATCTCTGAGCAAAGGAGATAATACAGCCCCTGCGGTTAAACGTCCCATTTTGTCATGCAGTTGCTTACCTGTGTATCAATTTATCATAAACCTGGGTTCCTCACTTTTCAGGATCTGCGCTTGCAGTTCTTAGAATATATCCTTCACCCTTTGTCTGCAGACAATACTCTCCTAAACCTGATCTTGCGGTTTTACAAATATTTCCATACACCAGAATTCCCGATAGAACGAAAACAGGCTCAGGCTCAACTACCAATAAAAGAGAGCGAGTGGAAATCGGAATTTGTTGGGCTTTAAAAAAAAAAAATCAACACACAACCCTTTAGCCATCAGCCTCCTGGAACCAACGACAGCAATTGGCCGGCTCCTGTTTTGTTTTGGTTTTAAATCGTGCGGCCATTGATGAATTTTGGGGGCGAGCAGGAGAAATCCCTTTATAATCAGAAATATAGGCACTGCCTTAAAATACAGGCATATTTGCCCACGTGATCGCAGAGCAGCGCGCCGGGGCCGAGGCTGGCGCGCTCCCCGCGCCCCCGCGCAGCGGGGCTGCCGCGCCGGGCCCCGTGGGGCGGGCGGCCCCCGCGCCCCTGCGCGCCCGACCGCGCTGCCCAGCCCGCTCTCTTCCCGCGCCGCTCCGCCGCCGCGGCCCCCGCACTTACGCGCCCCGTGGGGCTGGCGGAGCAGAGGAAAAAGGTGAATTCCGCGGGATGATCCCAGCGCGCAGAAATTCCCAGCGGAGACAGAAGAGGTATTTGGAACCGGCTGCGGCCGGGAGCATGTGCCGGGGGCAGCTCCGCAGCAACGCTGCTCTGGCGGACAGGCGCTGGGGCCCACTGGCTTGCGCGACTTTTTGCTTTCTCCTTCTCTGGACCGGGAAGATGCGGGGCAGCGGGGATTACCCCTGTCTGGAGGCTAAACAAGCGCTGGGAAAAAAACCCTCTGACATTTGTGCGTGTGTGTGTCTGCCCTGAGCCTGCCTCCCTGCTCTGTGTGTATGAAGAGACATGGAGCAAACCCTGTGTATATCTGTCATGTGTGCCCACAAAGCTCCCCAACAATACCAGTTAGGCAAAAGGAAACAAATATATATGTTAGCTTCTCTGTTTGATTTTTTTTGTAACATATCTGTAGCTATAAATACACCACACCTAATCTAACATCTGCTATGATTTCATTACCATCCAAAGCATGGGGATGTGACAGTAACGTATTACCTTACAATACTAACCGTAAGTGCATTGTAACATTTATCTAAATTACATTGCTTTTCCTGACTTTGCAAACCAGTTATAAAAAGATTGGAGTCCAGTGATGGAAACGTAAGTTCAATGTAAATTATTGTGTACGGCTTCGGATTTATAATCCTATATTTCTTCGAAATGATGCACTTAAATCTCCCCTCAAGTAAGAGGTAATGGTTCTTTATATCCTTTTCAGTCAGCCATATATTTTGGTGTCTGGGTAGTTTTGCCGAGCCCCCCGCGCTCGCGTGTCTGTGTGTACATACAGCAACCCCTACACGCACAGCGTGTTCTGCATACTTGTGTACATGCACACAAAGCCGAACATAATTCTGGCCGCTGTTTAGGCGTTTTGGATGACGGAGAGGTCTTTAGCTTCCTACACAAAAGTGCGAGGGAAAAAGCTGGACACCAGCAAAGAACACGAAGAGGATTCAGAAGAAAATGCCTTTTTGGAGGGCAGTTCGGAACCCCCGGAGAAAGCCTCACAGCCCTTCGGTGTCTTTTCAGAGTCTAGTGCTTTAAAAAAAAAAACCAAAAAAAACCCAAAAAAAACCAAACCACACAAACAAACAAACACAGCAACAAAACCACCAGAAAACCAAGCAAATTTAACGTGAAAATGGAGGACGGCTGAAAGAAAGGAGCACCTTCACCACCACTGCCAGAATTAAGATATTTTAAAGGGGACTGAAAAAGTATTAAGGAAATGTTAATCCTTTGGCTGGTGGGACTCCAGCTTTGCGCGAATTTGTCTCCAGTAAAGGATCTAAGACTTCTTCAATCGGAGCATATGTTCATACAGCAATAAAACAGAAAGATTTACAGTCTCCGCCCGCCCCCCAGCAGCCTCGCACCCTTTCAGGAATTACTTATGATGATTTATAACAACAACTCCGGCAATTGTCAAACTGATAAAATAGCCCGGGCTATATGCGAGAATAAACGCTCTTATGAAAGGGTTGCGATTTATGTTCAGGTCCATTTTACTGCGTGTCTTGGTGGAGTTTAGTTTCTTTCCCGGCCCAGTAAGATAATATAAAACTTCATTGATAAAAATGTAGGAGTTCTTGTGAAGTAGCAAATCTGTTCCTTAGTCACTACCACAGCACATAAACATTTGTCATCTTTGAATAATTGAATTAATGTGTTATTGTTTGAATGTATAATTCATAACATAGGAAACTTTGTCTCTGCCCTGCCAACGAAACGGAAGCAATAAAAAGCTACAATCTAGGGTTTTTAGAAATTACTCCAGCAAGGGATAATAAAGAATATCCTGTTTGCAGAAGGTATTTCCATCTGACTGGGATTTCACAGAGAAATCTCAGTCTCGTCCGTATTCTATGGAGTTTATAGAGAGTGGCTTTGTATAAAAACACAAACGCTATTTTTTCCCTAGTCCGGGCTATTGATCGGGGACTTGCAAGCCGGCATGCCCACTCCGGGGGCTGGATGCGGCCGGACTCCCCCGCAGCCCCGCGCCGGGCGGCGCTGCTCGGGCGGCCGGGGCAGGAGCGGGCAGGGCGGCCGGGGCAGCGGGGCCGGAGCCGGCCTTTGTGCGGGCGGCGGGGGAAATGCGCGCCCGGCGCTGGCTCCGGGCCCGCTGTCAAAGACGCACGGCAAAATTTACGACCCCGCTTGAGAAAAGCTGAGGGCCTTCCCCCGCCGGTGGGACCGGGCAGCGGCTGCCCTGACAGCCGCATTGTTTCCTCCGCTTCGCTCCGCGCCTCCCCGCGCAGGCAGCCACGGCCGGAGCCGCCACTCCGGGACGCGGTCTGGCGATCAGCCTCCCTGCTCCGCGGCGCTCCGCGGCGCTCCGCGCTCATCCTCTTTCCCCCGCTCCCTGGGAAGCAAAGGTCATCGCTTGCGCCCGGTCCGGTTCCCGGCCGCTGCCGCGCTGGAAATCAGGAAGCAGCGTGCCCTATTTGTCAAGTGTTTGACAGCTGAGTTCATTAAGGCTTAAATAAGGAGGAATAAAAGTAAAAAATATTTACGTACCGGGCGTCTCTTTTTCAGCAGCTACCAAAGAGCTAGGTGTGCAGGGAGAGGGACTGCACCCTTTGTATATTATATTCTTGGGATCTCTTCAGTTTTCAAGTCTGATAGAGTCCTTTGCTTGGCAGATTAATGACGACTCCGTGTTTCTTAAGGGACGTGCTGAATTAATTATTTCGCAAATCACGTGGTCAGGACTTGTAGAAATCTATTCTTATCATCTTCCTTGCACTTTGAAATTCTGCCTGTTATGACTGTTCCTAGCAAGATTATTTTGGTCTCTAGGCTTGAGGGAAAATGAGGAAAAAAAAAAAAGGAAAAAAAGAATCAGGGAAAAGGGCTAACAAACATGGCCGTTGGAAGCGGTGTGGCTCTGCACCGAGAGGTCCCTATTTACTGTACTGTACAGTAAGTGGGGTTTGCTATTGACTCTGCCTTTCCTCTTCATTCTTACCTTAACGACTAGTGGTGATATAATATACAGAACTGTATTGATGTATCGAGAGTAACAGGAGGAGCCATTAAACAGCAGAGAGAGAAAGTATAATCACAATATATGCCTCAATATTTAAACTTAGCGAGTGTGTGCTTAGAAAGGCAACCTCAGGCTCCCCTCGGCGCACTTGGGCAGTAAGGGCACATGCTTTCTGCTGCGCACCCTGCTCCCTGCCCGGGCTGAGCCAGAGACTGTATTTTTGGACTCGTGCCTTGACCACGCTCCAGGAGAGGACAAGCCCTCACTGACAAGTACTTATGACAAAAATAGTGCAATCGACTTCTCGTGGCTAGTTGTATCTGTTATTGTCTGACGTGCTTACGCTGGGAAGAAAAAAAAAAATGCTTGCCATAGGTGCATGGGAAAGTTTAAAGTCTCCAAGTTGTGTTTTCTTGTAGTCTTTCTTTTGTATCCACTGTCAAAGTGAGGGTTACTGCTCAGGAAAAGCTACTCTCTGCACTGCAATTTCAAATTTCCATTTCTTTATTTAATTGATTCTTTCCAGGACTCA
The DNA here is from genome assembly GCF_965178545.1 of Coloeus monedula. Classification (NCBI taxonomy): domain Eukaryota; kingdom Metazoa; phylum Chordata; class Aves; order Passeriformes; family Corvidae; genus Coloeus; species Coloeus monedula. Next base: position 18,224,888 of record NC_138787.1, read on the forward strand.
CCTAAAAGACACACATCTGTGCGGGCATCGAGGTGACTTCAGGTGTGGCTCCTTGCCTCCTACTACACATGCAGAAATCCAGGAGTCATTCTAGAAGGGCTTGTTAAATGCAAAGCAGCAGCAAATGGATGACAGGCACTTTTAACTGTAGCCCAAAAGTAAATATAGACTCCAGCTTGGCCCAGAGTCACACCATTATGGCTGAGGCAAACAGCAAACCTGTTCAAAGGGACATTTGGAAGGATGCTATGCAAAGTCACTCGTCTTTTAACACTGTAATGATGGGAGGGACCAGAATTTTCACAGAAGAGAGACCCACCTTGTAAGAACTGCTTGCTGAAGGTACAAACCAGAATCTATTTTGCTACACCTTTTATTATTTCAAAACTATGTGGAGGGCTTACATCAAAACTACAGGCGACAGTTAGTATAAATAACGCTTTAATCAATGGCAGCAAAACATCAGCAAAGTCTATAAAAAGCATCACACTTTAACAGAGATGAGAGCAGTGCTGGACAATGCGACCGTTTAACAAAGGCTCCAATGCACAACGTTCACCCGTGATAAACAAAATTAATCAGCTTCGCTTCATACACCAAATAACTCTGGAGGAGGGTTAAAACCATTAAAAAATAAACCTCGGGTTCTTTTTGCACGGGAGATAACGACCAGTGGGTGCTCCTGGTCATTTTTACAGACATTCCTGACCATTCAGAGCATTGGCACTGGAAGCTATTTCTGTTTGGTACTCTCTACCTTCACTTCGCGTATTCTCCGATCTTACAGTGCAATTACACCTATGTAAACCTACAGGGCTCCAGCCTCGCTCAAATGGGACTTGCAAACAGGGTTGTAAGAGCTGTGCCTGCTGAAGCCAACACTCGTCCTGGAGTTATTAACATTTCAAAAGACAATGAGACAAATTCTGCTAGCAGCTACACGCCTGTTTGACTTCAGTGGGCGGGGGAAGGAAATTTGGGAGCAGAAGTTGGTCCTTTAACTTCGGGAGCCATCTCGGTTGATTAGAAGCACAAAGCAAGGATTTACTTATCCAAGGCCATTATTTTCCAGAGCTGTACCACAGATGCCAAAGTTGGTAGCTCTCTCCCGAATAGCACTTTTGCCCTGCTCCCAGCCTACTTATCAGGCTTTAAGAAAACAGTGGGGTTCCAGGAGGAGGATTTTCAAGAAGAGTAGTTAGAGGAGTTTTACTTCCTCACATCCTTTTTTCTTCTTTATTTCAATAGATACGTATGAAGAGCAAAAAGATGGCTTTGAGCAGCTCTGGAGAGGAAAGGCCACTACTGCAGGAACGTGGTGTAACAAAACTTGAAAACTTGTCTCAGGAATTCCCTCCTCAAGCGCTGCTGCTAGCTGCTCTCCATGCTAGAGAAAGGGAAGGGTAGTTTGGGTCCAAAAGGTTAAGGGTTTAGAGGTCACTCTTCCCGGCTGAAATACAACTAATCGAATAGAAAATTTGTCCTCTGGGTGAACCTGTTCCTGCAATTTAGCCGAACTTCAGTAAAATACCTTTTCAGCTTCTCAACGTGAAGGCGTCAGAAAAAAGACGTCTTTACTATGTATGAACTCGGTGCTTTTTGTCATAGAAACAATGATGCGAATAATGCGGGAATATCCATCTTTAATATCACGACGTGGAGATATTCAAGTATTGCCATGTGCAAGTCTGAGAACTGGGCTAACCCTAAGGAAGAACAAAGAGTTTTCTCCAGGCTCTAAAACAAAAGACCAAGTCTTAAAGACACTTTGCGGACTTCAAGGGATGAGAAAAGGACAGAAATTAACTGCTGGCCACAGTTTACGTTGCCGAATACACTCTTGTTGAAAAGCTCGCCTTTTATTTTAGAATTAATTCAACCCCATTTTGGCCAGTGTTTTCGTGAGCGAGCCCAGAAAGCTGTGAGTTCTCAGTGGGAAGCATCCAGCCTGGAGAAGGGCACGTTAACTCACCCCCTGCTCTTTCCACCTCCCTTCAGTGTTTGCTATGAGTTTCCTTCTTTGCCACTTTTCTCTTTAATAAAAGGATCACCTCGTTACAATTTTGACTATGTGGTCCCTCTCCTAGGCTGCCCTGAGGGTACAGGAGATAAGGGCTGAGCTTTAAAACTGCCTGAGCGGAGGTGTAAGTGGCTCAGGGAGCTGGTTTGGTTTGGTTTCGTAGTTACAGAGCACTAAAACTTTGGCAACCAGCAGTCAGGGACAAATTCGTGGGTATTAGATCAGCTCTGCTCCCATCCAAGGCTTTCGTGTTTCTTGAAAGCAACTTGCTGAGATTTCCAACCATTGCAGTCATGTGTCATGGTTTGCTTAAAAACAATCACTGTTCTTAAAAAAAAAAACAAAAAAAAACAAACAAACACAAAACAACACAAAAAAATCCAGCCAACCTTAAAAAACCCACCCAAACCTAAAAACTAAACAAACCAAAGCCACAAAAACTCAAAATAAACCCAAAACAAAACAAAGCAGCAACCCACATAGACTATCTCTCTCTCTCTCTAGCAGAAAAGAATTTTAAAATTTGTTTGAAAGAATGTGTTCAGCTTTCAGCTTTGAATGGCTCCGTTTATATCACATTATTTTTTCAGTCTGGGCTGCTGTTTGTTTTTGTGGGGTTGTTTTTTGTGGTCTCCCCTCTTTCTTTTTTCTTTCTTTTTTTTTTTTTTCTTTCCATTTTAAAATGAGGTATCGATGGTTTAAAGCACAGCTCTGAGCAGAGCAGACTTTGGAAACAGATTTCAAGCCTGTTAGCTCTGGATGGCACACGGTAAGGAGCAGGGACGCTTTTCCTATTCACAACGAAGGAAATTTAGAAGAAAACGGGGTGGGGGACAAGAAAGTTGTGTACGTTCAAGACAAGTAAACATTACATATGTGTTCATGAGACTGGGAAGGAAAAATACTGTATTTCAGCTCCCCTTCCTCGTTTTTGGTTTGACTATTTTTCTTTTTGTCTTCTTCTATGTAACAAATAAATAAATACATTAACATTACCAGAACACAAAATAACCCGTTTTCACTTAATTTCTATGCACACCTTCTGTGACGTTATGGAAATGAGCAAGTATTTTCATTACACCGAGAAAGGTAAAGCAGTACAAAAAAAAAAGTTCACAATTACTAGTCTTTATGTTCAAATAAAAGACTATGCTATGAATTTCCTGTCCTCAACTTGCCCAAAATACATCCTCCCGAAATTGCATGGGATAAAAAGACAATTAAAAGTATAAATCCCATAATAAAGCATCCAATCTTCACTTTAGAATTCAAAACTGAAACACAGGACAGTTTCATTTTCAATGATTTATTATTTTTTAAGGACAGAAGGTCTCATTTAATATTTTCCCAATTCCCACTGCCTGCATGATGGTTTGTTTGGTTGGTTTTCCCTCTCTCTTTCTTTCCCCTTTTTTTGTTTTCCTTTTTTAGGTTGTGCTAGCAGAGGCAAATAAAATAAAGTCCAAAGTAGCGTCATTTTGTCTCCTTTGTACAACAGTACCTTAAAGAAAGATGACAGTTTCTCGTGTCCTTAGCTGCTACATGCAGGTTCTGCTTGGGCAGTGTCAGTTATGTACAGTACTGGTCAGAAGCGAAGGATGAAATGGAAAATTTCACCTCTTCTACAAAGTTGTCAAGTCAGTCTGATGGTCCTTGGAACCAGTTTGTAAATGGGGGTTTGAACCAGAGGAAGAAGACCTGCCCTTCGTGTTGGGCAGTTTGTGATCTTTTTTCCACTTCATTCTTCTGTTCTGAAACCAGATCTTGATCTGGCGCTCAGAGAGACACAAAGTGTGGGCTATCTCGATACGGCGGCGCCTGGTCAGGTACCTGTTAAAATGAAATTCTTTTTCCAGTTCTAGGACTTGCTGTCTGGTGTAAGCTGTGCGGGAGCGTTTAGGTTCCCCTCCGTTGTAATTGGGATTCACTGGGAAAAAAATACGGAGAACTTTTACAAAGCTAATCTTGACTTGCCGGTCCGACTTTACAAAAGAAAACCTTATGAGCTGCGAGCATGTGGCCGAGCTGGATTCGTCCCAGTTGCTTACAATGGCCGGGCTGCTTTCCCCCTCGTTTGAGGCAGGCACTACGGGCACACGCAGCTAGGTAGGGTGGGAGCCTCTAGAAGGCTCCTAAAATGGAGTTTTATCTTGCACGGCAAAGCCCCGCATGGCCAACGGCCTATTTCCTCAGCAATAAAAATTTATGGCGAGTGTAATTGGCCACCTCGGTTTAAAAAGCTCGTCCACGAGCCTGGCGGGGGCTCGGGAGAGCGCCGCTGAGGACGATCGGAAGCAGGGTAGAAGAGCAAAGTAAGAAGAGGATCCTTACCCGAGTTAACATGGACTTTCTTCATCCAGGGATAAACTACTGCTGGCTGCTTAACTGCGGAGCCGTTTGGGGGTTTGAGGGCCGGCTGCTGGCTGCAGGCTCGCGAGTTGGACATTGGAGGCGGTGGACAATGCTCTGCTGGGCCGGGGAAGTGGCTCGCCGGGCCGGATTGCTCCTGTCCGTGACCCCGCGGCTGCCCGGCAGAGCCCTGGGCATTGCTACAGCTAAAGGGCTGCTCGCTGTAGTTTGACCGTGGGTAGAGTCCCTGGTGCTGGAAATCAGAGCCCTGCGAGGCACTGTAGTACTCGGCCCCTTGCTCGCCTAAGTAGCTATTCTGCAAATATTCCTCACAAGGAGGAAATTTGGGATCCACATACTTAGAGTTCACCATATACGAACTCATGGCCATTAATTTCTGAAGGTAGAAAATACTAATTTTTCTCGTGTTGTCTTTTTTTCCCCTGCCATAGAGCCCTCCTACTTGCTGTCAACTGAATAAAGTTAGGCGGGCATGTGACCGGCCCGGCCAATGGGGAGCCGGGCGCCCACCGCCGCATTTCCCCGCATTTCCAGCGATTCCACTCAATAACATCCCTCTAACCGAGTGACCCCCCTCTCCGGCGGGCCGCACCCGCAAACCAGGTACCGGAGGTGTAGGGGTACCCCGGGGCGGCGGCCGCTGCCCTGCCCACAGCCTTTTGTCTGAGCCGGCTTCCCCCATCCCCGGGGGATGCTGCCCTGCCGTCTGATCTACTAGCCAGGATCGCCACCGGGGCTTGGTACCTCACTTTAAATAAAATAAGAAAAAGAATCGAAAGGAATATACAGAGAGATGAGCTGAAGCGGGGTTAAAAGGGAAGAAACTGATAAGCAGGCGAGGAAAAGAAAAGCCATCAAAGAAGAGGGTAATATGATGTACAATAGATCTGTCCTGTCTTTGTCTAGCAGAGGTCATCCAAAAGTTACCAGAATTTAGTTCTGCTGAATAAAATTAGGCAATCAGTAACTTCTCATTCACTTTCAAGCCTCAATATATACGTGTGCATACGTATGCATGCACAGATGCAAACGCCAACGTATATTTATAAACCTACACATGTATGTATGTAAAATCATGCAGATGGCAAGAAGGAGTTCACTTTTAACCACTAAAGTTCAATCAATTGAACTGGAGACGTCATTTAATTAGGTTAAAAATATCACGGGTTTAATGCGATAAATTCCGTCTTCATTCATCAATATCATTCCTGGAGCACAAGTAAATACATTCCAGTGAGGCGAATGCTGCTTTTGCTGCTGTCGTAAATATTTTGATGCGATCTGGACCCTTGACAGGGAAATTTTGCTAACGTCTGGCATATCTAGCTAATTTATGAGTATCTTTTAAAATACTCATGCACTGATTGGTAGATAATACCTTTTTTTTTTTTTTCCCCAGAAAATTTGTAACTTCTGGTGAGTTTAACTGTTTAAATTCACAGATTGTCACTGAGAGTTAGGTCTGAACGACAACTGAAGTTTTAAGAAACGTCCTAAAACCCAGCGAATAGGAGCGAGGCAGCAAAACTTTTATAATTTCTGAGTGTTCAGCACGCACATGCCTCTTGATTCCGCCAGTATTTTAACTTCTAACCATTTGCAGAAAGGTGAAGTTTTTGCATCGACCATATATTCCCCTAGAATCGAATCTGTGACTATATGAATATCACACAAATTCGGTTCTACAGGGTATATATAGACAACGTAATAACATTCTGTTTTCATCTACAATATAGCAGGTCTTTGCAATTCTCTTAGTCTCTTACTGTCTTCTGAGGAATGCAAACTATTCTGCAGGGACTCAATTCTGAAATACAGATTTGCAGGAAGGTAGGATTTCGGAAAAGATTCACGCTTGTTATTATTGCTGCAATAGAGCTGTAAGACCCTCCATCAATTCATAGCGACGAATTTCGCCTACCAAATTCTCAGAAAGACCTGCCGCTTTCTTTAAATTCTCTGCCATTTACGTTCTCGCTATGGAAAATGGACGTGGTCGATCAAATTGCGCTATTTAGAATAATAATGCTTAAAGTAATTTAGGAAGGAGTCTTTAAATATTTAGGCTAACACGAATCTGAAGAGATTCTCCATAATTAGAAATCCCCCCAAAATAAAAAAAGAATTTAAAAAAAATCGAAACAGAAGTAAAACAGCCGACAACAGAAACAGCGGTTGGTGAAAAAGATGAGGTTAAAAGCTGGAGTTAGTTGCTCTCGGGAAAAAGAGAGTTTCCAAATTTACCTTCATCCTATTATGCTGGTCTAGCTATTATCCCCGCGATCTGCCTGCGAGCCTCAGCCTCGCACCCTCCCAGGTTTTCCCCGCCGTAGCGTTTATGGTGAAGGGCAGGGCGAGAGGTCAGCCGAAATCATTTACAAACATATCACAAAGTTTCATTATTTTTACTTTGTCGACAGCGGCACACAGGAGTACAAAAGTTCATGAATTGTGTCTGACCCAGCTCCTCACTGCTGTCCTGCGGTCAACCTCTTCTCCTTCCACTATTTAAAACAGGCACCATAAGGACAAATAATGGTGCGGGTGTGATACATCCAACCACTGCGGAGGGCAGATTTGGGGGTGTTGCGCTTATCCGAGCGATGTGTACCGGGTAGTTTGGCTGGCTCCAACTCCCAGCTGCCTGAGATGAGAGATGCTATTTTGAAACGTCTGTTTTCTTACCACTGCGGTGGTGCCTTCTTCACAGCAAGTGCAACTGGAAACGACTTTATGTCCTTAATCTCCCCCCGGATTCTTCAAATCTCCACCCAGCTATTTTCAGCATCTCTCCCCGCTTTCTCATCCTTTCTCTGAGGGGAAGGGGGATACCCCCCCCGTGGGGGTTATTTAACCACCCGGCTGAACTGGCAGGGTAACTCTCCTCCGCCCCCCAAAGAGAGCTATGGTTTGGGGCAGCCCCCGGGAGCGGACAAGCCCGCCGAGGGCTGCCCAGGGAGCAGCGATGGAGCTGGGGAAGCAGCAGCTCCCCGTTCTGCTTAATACTACACATTTTCATATTTGTTAGACGCTGTGACCTGCGTTTCACCTTATTGCACGACTTGCTCAGACAGGTCAAAGCCAAAGAGTTATTGATGAACAAAAGCGTTATATATTCACCTCCTGTTCAACTGCCCATACAAAATACTTTTGATCTATCAGCCTTTTTGTATTCTGGTTCATAATCAGTATGCTAAATGTACGTTGGCAGAAAACAAGTAATCCATACATTTAGGGCCGGCCCTGGAATAAAATGCCAAGGGCGTCCACGTAGTGCAGGACTGAGCTATGGGGGGAGGAAAGTTACCTATGGAACACAGTTAAAACTGCAGCGCTGGAGGCGATTCTTTAGTTCGTATTTATAGGACTCGAAAACCAATATTGCAACGCAAGACAAAAAGATCAGGGGAAGCTTGGCACATCTAGTGAAATAGATTATTTATCAGGAAGCAGGGAGAGGAAGCGGGGAAACGCAAACAAACACACACGCAAACACTCCTCTCCTTTACATGCTCCCGGTCAGAGCGGGGCTGGCAGAAGCGGGAAGGGCAATGTACAACCTAATGCATCTCCAAATGTCGCAGGCTTTCCTTCCCTCTTTGAGAGACAAGCCAGTTTCAGCCTGGAGGACCAGGACCAATGCACTTAGCTCCTCACTGGAGCCAGAAAGGTTCAACAGCATTTCCTGGTGCACACTGATCTTCTGCCCTCCCCTCGGTCCCCCCTGCCGCAGCTCAGGCAGGACCATCTGGGATGCGAAAACCCCTACACTAAAAGATTGCCCTTCTAAACTCTGATACCCATTCCATTCCGTGCCTTCACAGCGTTTAAATCCACGTTAGAGTTTCCCTTGCCCCCAGACCTCTAGCACCAGCGGATCAGCTCTACCGCCCGCAGAACCCGGCTGTAGCTGGGCTGCCCCGGCTGGCCAGCGCTGCCCGCCCCTAGCTCCTGCCGCCTCGTTCACCCAGCCACCAGTCTGTGCCAGACGAGGGGAACATCAGAAAGCAGGCACAGCTCTACTTGGGATCCCGTCTGAAGAAAAGAGTGGGAGTAGCCAAGGTTATGAGGTGCTGGGATACAACGTGATCCGTCCGGATTCTGCACGGGGAGGCGCTGTACAGTCCCGCCGAGTTAAAATGGAAACGCTGCTAGTTGCATTGGAGTGCTTAAGCGCAGGACGACACCTGTACAGCCCTGTAATAAACCCCCAGGAGACCGCACATCTGCTTTTAATGCTAGCCAGGATTATGACATGGTACCACAAACGGACTCCACAAGAGCCTTCACATGCTGACATAGTCCTTAGTCCTTTTTTTTGTTTGGGGGGGGGGAGGGAAGGAGGGGGGGCAGGAGGGAGGGAAGCAATATTCACCAGGAATCATCGGTTTGTTGGTTTTTTTTTTTCAATCTGAAGGGAAGAACCAGGATTTTCAAACAACGGAAACTCTACAAGAAATAAAAGGTTACTTACTGTGGATGTTCTTCCATGCTGCCGAACCTGTTGCAATAAAAACGTTTGTTACTGTTGTATTCCACATACGGGTGATATTTCTGGAGAACAGTTACAAACCACGTTTGATAGATGAAGGCAGAAAGGAGCTGGTGGTAAATCCTGCAAGCAGCGGAGTGGTGGGATGGAAGCCCCTTCCAAATGAGGACCACGTTGCATTCAGGCAGTTTTTTATGAACACACGCTTTGCTTGTGCCTGGGGTGTGATCTTTCACTTTTAATATTCATAGTTTAAATTTTATACCGGATAATTTCTAAAGAGATGAAGAGCCAGACCTCCTTCTTTTACTGGTGGAAAGAAGAATAACAAAGGCCTTTTTTTGTTGTTGTTGTTGTTATTCTGTGGGAATCCAGTCACATTCAGATCACCTTTGCTAAACCATCACCCACAAAATACGCCATGCAGCATTATATCCGTGCCGAGCACAGAAAGACCTACAATTTTATTAGAATAAATATCTGATTACTCTAAGATACATCTCTTTTAAGATCACCTAATCAACCTATCAGTGACCACGACACATGCGTCTTTGTTTGCATTATAGAAGGGCAGATTTGACTTGAACTTTCCCTCAAATATTTCATTAAATATATTCAAAGATCACGTAAGGGAAACAAATCCACACGGTTAGTCTAATACTCCTGAAATGCGTCGTATATTTAAAAATAAATAATATTGGGGAGGGGGGTCTTTTCTGTATGTGATTTTTCAGCTCCTCTATTGCTTTTCTACAATATCTTGGAGAGTTGTTGTATTAAACACAGAGCAATTGCCTCGGTATCAATAGTTCACTGCATTGAGCTTCCCAAGACCTTTCTTGTTAATTTTTTTTTTTAAGTTCTGCCTACTCTAGATAACACTAGCCTGCAAGAAGAGTGGATTAATATCAACATTTTGGCACTAAGCACTCCCTTACCGAGCCTTTCCTTTTTATCTTCTTTTTTTTTATTATTAAAAGAAATTTTTTTACTATTATTTTTTTTTAATTGCTTATCTGCATCTAAGAAATCCCCTTAAATTCAGAAATCTGACAGAGACCAGCCGGCCCATCCCGGCGCAGCCGCAGCCACCTGAGCTGTACCTGCTCATTCCCCAGCAGAGCTGTTCCGCGTTGCCGGGCGGCGCAGCGCTGCCACCCCGCTCCCGCGGAGGTGCTCGGGTCCCGAGAGCCCGGGCGCGGCGGCGGCGGAGGGGAGGCTGGTAGCGGACTTACTGTGCGCTCCCCCCGCGGCCTGGGGGACCCGGGAGCAGAGGTGCCTGTACGGTCGCATTCCGCCGACGGTTCCCTGCTAACACTTTCCCGATTACTGCTTCCAGGAACGAAAGCATCTGCACTTGTATGCTCTTAAACTAATTTATGGTGGGAATTATATTTTGGCTTGTCAACTCTCAAGCCATAAAACAAAGTTTATTGGAATCACGTGCTTCTAAATAGCCACTCAGGACTTATCTCTGTGGAACCATAAATAACCTTCAGCTTTAAACTTTTATTCGCTAAATAAAGGTTCTCTGAATCTGTCCTATAAAATGGGACCGGGTCGAAATAGCGGGGATGGGTGGAAGTTCAGCTGCATGGCGTTATGCCGGCCTTTTTGAGAAGCGTGTTTTAGGGAAAGCTACAAAGGGGACTTATCACTCCCAAAGTGCTCTTGGGAAAGGACCCGGGGGTGTTTTGCTGTGAGTACCCGTTCGAACCTTTCTTTATAGCTCTTAGGGTACAGGGAAGCCCATCGTCAGGAGGAAAGGGGAAAAAAGTCTCAACAAAACAAAACAACAAAAAACACAACAACAACAAAAAAACCAACTGAAAGATGGAACCTTTTCTCCTTTTCCTGGATGTTTATGGCATTTTGGCGAGGGTCCCCTGCAAAACGGTTTTGAGTCATTCTTTTAAAAACTTGGGAGAGCTGTGCCAGGGGCTGCAGGTTCGCCGGGCGCACGAGGGATCTTTGTAAGTGACCAAACTGTTGCAAACAGCGAGGGCACAGGGCTTCGGAAAGGGAGAAAGTGTGAAGCCTGCCACAATGAGATCTTTGAGGACTGGAAGTTTAAGGACGGTTATAAAACAATAAAAGAGCCCTGGTGTGAAGGGAGCAGGGTGTGAGTTAGCAAATGAGAATTTCAAGGAGCCCGAGCACAGGAAGTCAAATGTCTCTGGCAGTCACACAGCATGAGGAAACCCGGGCATCAGTTCCCAATCTATCATGGCTAAGATGAGAACGTCGGAGCGGCTAGCATCTCTGGTGCATCCCAGGAAGGGTTTGTACCTTCGCCAGAGGGCGGGGAGCTGTGCCATCCCCGCCGGGGACCGGCCGCGTGCAGAGGGGACCCCGCCACTCTCCCGGCCCTCGGGTGAGAGTGCGCCTCCGCCCGGGGGCTCAGCTCTGAAAAACGAGCCAAATGCAATTCCTTGCTGGGTGGTGGCACCCACTGGGTGGTGCCTGTTTAACACCAGAGTCTGCTCCTACTCGGCCATTTCCTAACGAATCTGGCTACACAAGTGTGAAGTCACCCAAAAGGGGCAGCTCGGCTCTTGCTGTGTTCTTTAGATGGCTCCAGTCACAGCTGAACAATTCGCTTTCCTTCAGAAAACAAGAGGCAACCCGAGGTCCTTCCCTGCTCCTTCTTTATGATCCAGAGTGGCTTTGCATTCCACTATTTTTCTTGCTCTTTGTCAAGGCCTTAATCATACAGCATCGCCTTCATGCTTTTTTAGTGGCCTAAGTTGTGGAATAGCTTTTTCCGCCACCCCTGCCCAGGACAGCTGGCAAGGACAGTGCATAAGACAACATTTCAGACACAGTGCACAGTCTGAGAAGCTGTAACAGATCCAGGGGATCCAGTCAGCCACCCCAGAGAGAGGATTGGGCTGCCTTGCATGGGGCTGACTTCAGGGTCTCTTTCAGAGCGTGGTCTGTGCTCCCAGTCCTGGGCAGGCAGAAGGAAAAGCTCCCTGGAGCTCCCTGAGCCTTACTCAGGCACCTGGGCCTGGCCACGGAGGGCCCTAGATCAGGCTTTGTGGTAGTCTCAAGTCACCCTTCTCCCCAGGCACATCACCCTCACTGGCCTCTGGAGGAAGGGCTTCAGCAGCAAGCAGCTGCAGGGAGCTGCAGGGAGTGGCCATCCCTGGGAAGGTGCAAGAAAAGGCTGTGTACTGGGACATGAGGGGTAGGGTGAAATGAGAAAGTGCAATAAAATGTGGGGAAAATAGTTTGGGGTGAGAACTACGATGCAGAGTCAAGTGTGTTTGCCCCAAGCCTGGCACTGAGTGCTGGGTATGGCAAAGGTCAGGGCCCAGGCAGCAGGGCCCCTGGGTGGGCTCCACGCCCTGTGCCAGTACAGGGGACATCACATCCCTCCCTAAGTGTCTGTGACTGCTTTGGCTCTCTTGGCCTGTCTTGTGGGCAAGAGAAAGCTGTGCTTTGGAGATGAGAGACTGCCTGGTGTGTGCAGGAGGAGAGGAGCCATGGTGAGGCAGGTGGCATGGCAGCCAGCCTGCAGAAGTGTCAGCCCCTGGCAAATGGAGTGGCCAGGCTGGGCATGTGCTTCAGGCACACGTGTCCAGGACACTGGGGCTGTGAAAGGTGAGGCTGTGAGATAGTGAGGAATTGATGACTGAGATACAGCTCCCTCTCATTTAGGGACAAGATGAATCTTTCAGTAACTGAGTAATTCTAGCCATGAGATTTTTGAAGAGGGAATTAGAACGATTTTCACATTTCCTATTCTAAAATGCAGATGTGAAAGTTGACTTTGAAGCTCTGGCCAGTTCATTCTCTAGGCTTTCATGCAAGTTTTCATATTTGGGGCTCACGATCTGGAGACAGATAAGAACTGTAATGAAACGACACAGTAACAATTGGTTTCTCTCTGGTAATTGCGATAAAAAGGTTGGGGGAATTGAATCACATGTGTATGCCACCATCACTCTCAATGCTACTTGACAGACACGATGACCAGCATCTTACCCTGAGGACCACACTGCCAGAAAATTACAGGCTCCATCTCTGACTTTGAAGACCTACTAAGCACCTTGATAGCGTCCAACGCATTTTGCCCCTCTGCTTTTATCATATCCCCGACTTTTCAACAGTCACCTCGTCGCCCATGCCCTCGCCGAGCAGGATGTGGGCATGCAAAGGCCCCTGCCTACAGCACCCCACGCCCGCAGGCAGATCCGGTGGCAGCAGAGGCCCGGAGCGGGCAGGGCGGCGTCGAGCCGCGCCTCAACTTCAAACGGGGGCAGCGGCGGCGACACCTTAGGTCCGCGGGGGAAGAGGGCGAGGAGTGCGGGGCAGGGAGGGGAGGCCGGGGGCCGTGGGAGCGTCTCGCCGGGGTAGGCACGGCCCGTGAGGGTGGGTGCCGCCAGGGTCGTGTCCGGGCACGGTTTGGGAAGGTGAAGCCTGCAGGCAACAGGTGAAGCAGAGGCAGGGAACTCTGCTGGGCCCCGGCTTGCAGGAGGCAAGGGTGGATGTGCGGGGCCCGGCGGCTCTGCCCGCGGGAAGGGAGCCGGCGGGAAGGAGGGTGCTCTGGCACCCGCATCAAAGGGACAGGGAGGGAAGAGGCGGGTGCCCGACTTCAAAGGGCGGGCTGGTGACCGGGAGGGCAGCGGGGCACACGAGGGGAGCCCCGCGGCACTGCGGGTTAGGCAGGGAGAGCGCGAGGGCGCGCACCGGGGCGCGCCAGGGTCTGCGGGCCCGGGTGAGACGGGAGGCCGCGGAGCTGGAGGGAGTGGGGCAACTGGGTCGAGGCTGGAAACGCCCGAGGAGGGCGGTGGAGCCCTGCCCATGCCCCCCGCCCGCCGGTGGGCCTCTTCCGTGGGCCGGCGGGCAGTGGGGGAAGCTGCCGGCGGGGCGGTGGGCCCCTCGCCCCGCGGAGGGGAGAGTGGCCAGGCTTGTCCTACAGCGCCTTCTCCTGGAAGAGGCCGTGGAGACATGAGGGCTGGTGGCGGCGGCCGGGGCCCTGTCGCGCCCCCGGCGGTCGCTCCGCGGCCCGGCCCGGCGGCCCTGAGGGCGGGAGCCGCGGGCAGGTGACCGCGTCCCGGCCCGTCGGGGCGTGCGCCCACACGCGGACGGAGGCGGCGGAGCCGGGCCACGACGGCGGGGCCGGCCGGGCGGCTGAGGTGACCCCCGCCGCCCTGCACTCGCGCAGGCTCCAGCTCGGATGGCTCCCGGCGTGGGGCACTGGGCATTGCGGGCTGCCTCCCCTTCTCGCCGCCCCCTCCCCCGCGGGTGATGGGAGGCGAGTGCTGAGTTTGGGCAGAGCCTGCTGCCGCTGAATGCACTTTATTGCCTCTTGTCTCTCGCAGAGACCCTTCCTCCGCGCCCCGCCCGGCCTCCGCGACCTGCTGCAATGTTTATTGCGCCTCATCTTTTCCTTTCGCTTCCTGTTTTTTCCTCTACTGCTCCATCCAGCAGCATTGAGTGTCGCACTGCAGTAGAGCAGTAAATACCTTTAACAGCTGCCTGCCAACCGAGGGGTGAAATACCGTCTTTGTTCGGATTTTTTTTCTGTCCCAAGCTCTCATAAAAAAAACATCCCGTGGAAATTATATTTGTTTGAGGAACGAGAAAATAAATCGACGGGCTTTTCAGTTCTTAAGAACGCAAAACCAACGTGTATATCTTTGCCTAATCTCACTGGGTTTCCCGGGTCCGCAGTTTACATCGCCTCCCTTCCTTGCACCAAAGCCCTGCCAGACTTGGGGAACACAGGCTGCACTTCTCTTCCAGGCAACCTGCAGCAGCTAAGCGGGAGCCCAACGTGACTTCCCAAATGGCAGCCAGTGCCAGCGGTACCCCGGCACTGCCAGGGAGACAAGGCTGCCGCTTCCTGCCAGCTGCTTTGTGATGGTGTTTTTATACTGCTCGTGCGTCAGTAAAGAGTGGACTGGGAATCGGCTCTTTCCTTCCAACACAAAAAAAAAAAAAAAAAAAAGGAGATGAGTCATAAATTCTGTCGAACACATCGGGACACGAAGCAAGTGCGAGAAATGTGACTGTGAATCCTGTGCTCCGAAAATTTCAGCACACCGACACATCTATACTCATACCACGTTTTATAGGTGTGTAAATAGATATAAAATACAGTCCTCATATGTGCCATGTATATATAAACAGGTACATATAAATATATATGTATGTGCCATATATATAAACGCGTGTTTATTTGCTATTAATACTTACAATTCCATAGGTATGTTTAAGAGCATAAGCAGACTTATGTGTACTTGAATATTAATAAAAAAGAATAAATTAATTAATTAATAAATACATCAGAGAAAAAAAAAAAGAACTAGAACAAAAGCAAGCAAGGAAGGAAGCCCTTTAGAAAAAAGCCGAACTCCCACACAAACCAGTGGAATCATAAATGCATATGTGTATCCGTATGTGTCAGCAGACGGACCCGCAGACACACACATGCACATTAGAATTCGTTAGAACATCCTGCTTTTGTTTTCCTCTTTTTCCCCAGGCTGCAAATAATTTCAAAACAGCTCAAGGACGAGATTTTCCGAAGTTTTTGGAGAGATTTATAGTCAAGTCTCTATAATTACTGTGTCACCTAGGAGGGATTCTGAGAGCGAAACCTAACGCAGCACATATTTTCCATGTTACTCTTGAAGACTGTTGCTATGTTGAAAACGAATCGTCCCAAATAATCCCCAAGTCCTGCAGGAGCGCAGGGCGGCCAGCTAGTGCAAACAGGCAAAGCGTGGGGGACAGGGATCTTACAGCTTTCTGTAGTGGGGCTCGGGCTTAGCAGGCTGGGGGGGTGCTCGGGGGTGGATTAAAGAACAACTCCTTCTATGGCTTCAAAATATGTACCCGGGGCATGACTCGCACCTTTCCACCCTCACTGTGTATGGTTTAGTCAGGCGTTTTGCTTCACCGTTAATTAACTGGCTGCTTTTGGGGTAAATGGCGAGTCAGTAAATTCCTGCAGTGCGACAGCACGGTGCACTGCAACCACCGACCGTCGATGTGAACGCTAAATACCAAACGACGGATTTTCTACTGTGCACTAACAGCTTGAAAATGAAGATGAAATGAGTAAAGCATATATACGTTCACAAACGCGTACTTACAATGAATATGTGTTCTACAGAGAGAAATAGATGTGTAAATACATATATATATGTATATAGGCAATGGGAATATGGATGTATATACATATATAGGTAACGTAGGTAGAGTTTATATAACTCTTCTATCTCCTCGACATATTTCAAAATAAACCCGGGGATTTGTTGCTGGTTTTATTTTCGAGAACTCGTCCCCCATTTAGCCCGCGATGATTTCCACGTGGGTAAGGAGCCGTACCGCGGGCGTGCGCTCCTGGCCGTGGCTCGGCGCAGCCGCCCCCGCGCTGCCCGGCTGCCGAGCCCGGCCCGTGTGCTGCCCACCGGGCAGCTCGGAGCCGCAGCCCTGGCTCCGCGCTGCAGCGGGACAAGGATGTGAGAAAACGTCCCGGCGGGGCAGGCGGGGGCTCCCGAGGCTGGCCCCGGGCACAGCCCCCGGCTCGACCGGCTCGGCGGAGCCGCCCCGCGCCCTCCGCCCCCGCGGGAGCACTGACCCCGATTCTCCTGCGAAAACACCTGTTAAGCTTTAAAGTTACGCGACCGCCCTTCCGCCATGGGGAAAACAAACCAGAGCATCGCCACAGCACGCTTCAGGCTGGCAGGGGGGAAAGTATCCCAAAACCAGAGGGCCTTATATTGGAAGAAACCCCACCGGCAGGAGAGGCACTGCCTGCGCGCACTGCACCCCGGGCTTCCGCCCCTCACAGCGGAACACCAAGACATCGTGGCCCGCGGCACATTTTCTGTGAGAGACCGCGCGCAACAGCAGCTCTCACTCTGCGGTATGCCCACAACCACTATTAATGATAGTAACAACACCGATAATTACCATAGCAATAACAGCAGCAACAGTCATAGTGGTAAAAATAGTAATAGCAATAATAAAAGGAAGAATAAGGGGTTTCGAGGGACAGGTGACGAACAGGGGCAGGAGGACAGGGGAGCTGGTGCCGTGCCGCATATCGCGGAGTACCGGCAACCAGCCCGAGGGGAACCGAGTGCTTACCAGTTCGCGGAATTGCCCGCCAGCGGAGAAGCCCGGGAGGGTCGCTGTAATCCATTTTGCACCCTCGTAGCAATCCGTGGAGGAGATAGCGGCAGCGGGGGTATCGGGCGGTGGGAGAAGAGCGAGGGGCTGCAGGCGGCGCGGCGGCGGCGCGGGTCTCCGCGCATCCCTCCGTGGGCGCGGGAGAGGAGGCGGCGCGGGGCCGGGGAAGTGTCAGTGCGGCGGCGACGGGACCGGCCGCGGGTTTGGGGTAGCGGGGCACAAACATGCGGGCGACTGCCATACACCTCAGCCTAGACAAAGGTTAGGAAAAGAGGGGCTGAGGCTCTCTGAAGGCAGAATGCAGGGGGAAATTCGCCAGGGAAATCAGGAAAAGGCCATGAAAGCGCTCGCTGCCTGCACATGACCAGCCGCAGCCAATGACGAGCCCAAATAGGTCATAAAAAGGTCTATTACCAAGTTGTAAATTTTCTTCAAACAAAAAGGAATTTACTGCAATTCCTTGCGGATTTTGCACATACTGCTTCCCAGCGCCATGTTTCTTTCGCCTGCGCGCTGCTCTTTTACTGAGGCTTCGGTCCCGCCTGCCCTCGGCCTGCGCGCCACGGGCGCGGTGGCGGAGCCCCGCGAGCACGGCCGGGACGCGGGAGATCCGCGTGGGCCGCGGAGAGAGGGGCAAGCGGTCGAGGAGCCGCATACAGAGAGGCAGGGCACTGTGCCGAAGGATCCGTTTCTTGCCAAACGAAAGAGGGCTTAACCCGCATCCCCACCCTCTTCTCCCACCCCTCCCCACCGCTCTGCCGGGCACTAAAAGAAATCACATCTGCTTTAGCGCCCACTACTGAAGCGGAAGCCGTCGCCGACATAAAAATAGTCCGAGCCTCTTCCCCACCCCGCAGTGTGCGGTTCCCGCAGGTTGCGCCGGGCACTGTCGCCGCGCCCAGTGCAGGCTGCCTCCGCCCCCGATAAAACCTTCCCGGTGCACCAACAGGGAAAATCCGATTCCTAGAAAGTATTCTAAAAAATTTTAAATGGGCCTGTGTCCACAAGGAATACTCGGCTCGGAGACGGAGTACTGTGGATGTTTCTTGCTCAAGTTTTGTTTCAGGGAATAGCCAGAGCCCTCAATCCTTGACCTCCGTGCTGATTGTAACTGCTAACAAAAGTAAACGCGCCTAAAGATGTAGGATCGATGTTGGATCTTTTTAGCACGCTGCTTCAGGCAGTTGCACACCTTTGAATATTGCCTCGGAGGAGGCAATGGCAACTTTCTTGGTGTCTCTGCAGCACTCGCGGCCGCGCTGAGCTGCTCCTCAAGGGAACGGAGAAATTCCGCGGAAACCGAAAGCGCGGTACATCCCTCTGTGGCCGTCTCAGGCGGCCTCTCGCTGCCGCTCCCGCCGCAACCCTCGCAGCTACGGCTTTTCCTTGCCAGAAGTCCGATGCCTCCGGTTTTACAGGGGTCTCGGTGGCCGCATGGGTCAATTTCTGACTCGGTTTTCTTTTTTCTTAGCAAGTTTCCAAGTAAGACCGAGGGAGAGATTCAGATGCCAGGCTGCGGTACTAAATACCTTAACAACTACAGCGACGTTTTGTTTTTCTTAATGAGTAAGACAGGGGCGATTCCAGTTACCACTAGGCCTTCACCAATCATGTGCGCTCAGGGAAGTCAGTTTTTGCCTGCGTGGCTGCGTTCCCAGTCGGTCCTAGGAGAGCAACGCTAACGGAAACTTCTTCAGGAATATTTTAATTTTATTCTCTTTGTCTGGTAATTAAAAACAACTACCGCAGCAGCGCAGCAGCTCTTTTCCGGACAAATACTAGCCTAAGGAGTGCTCCGCTGGTGTGTGAAGGTCTTCGACGTGCCTTCGCCTCGCGGGCAGCCCGGGACGGCAGCGGGCGGCACCAGCACGGCTTTCCCCGCAGCAAGGCCCGCCAGAACCGTGTTGAGTCCAGCCTCCGCCGCTAGCGCAGCAAAGGCAAGAGGCTTTTCCTGCCCGGAGACCAAATACGCCGGTGCCACTAGCACGAGTATTGTTTTGGAAAGCGAGGGGGTTTTGCGCGTCGGGCCACTGGCTTGCTTTAAACGCGCAGCCACCAGCCCCACATCCTCCCTTGACACAAGGGATACCCGTGTATTTATGCAAATCCATGCAGCAAAAATGTTTACTTCACCGCTTTGTTGCAGCTTCCCCTCGTTTACAACCTTTAGCCAACTAGGCGATTAAAATAAAACCAAGAACAATAGCTCCGCTTGCTAGTGCCTCCCTCCAGAGCTGGCGCTTTGCAGCCGTAGAAACGTGCCTGCCTCGGTAGTGGGGAGCGGGGAAGAGGAAGGGAAGCGAAATGAGCCAAACCCGCCCTACAAGGCCCATCCCCGTGGACGGCGGTTCTCGCCGTGCTGGGTGTATTCCCGGGAGCGAAGCGGTGGATGCGAGAGAAGGGCCCAGCGGCGGGCTGACAGAGCAGCGGCCGGCACCTCCTCGAAAACCTGGCTGTGATTTTCCGAGCAAGGCCTCGGCTCAGCCCCGGCCTCGTCGGGATCGCCCTCGTTTCTGGGCAGATAATAGATTTATATGTCGTGTTTGTGGCAGTTTCTGGCGCGTCCATTCGATTTCCTCCACGGAGCCATTACTCGGGGGAGCGTCAGCCGGCAGGGAAAAAATGACGTAGAAATCTTGGTGGGGATTTATACCTCATGCCTCGACCCTCTGCCTGCTACTCCTAAAAAGGACTGCTCTCGGCCGTCCTGTTTGATACTACGCTCTGCAGGACCCCACCGCGGAGCGGGAGCAAGAGTAGGGAGGGGAGATGGAGGGAAAAATTAAACTGCTGTGCTAATCAGAGCGGACCTTTCCTCCCGTGGTTCCGGGAACCGTAAGGCAGACTCTGTCTTCACCAGCTGCAGCCTCCGCTGGGAAACACATCATATGATAATATTTAGTGGTAGAAACATCCTTCTCTCGGTCTATGCATGGTTTGGGACTCCTAGGAATTACAGCCCTCGAGAAACCCCATGCAGGGTCGCGAAAGCTTTGCATTTCTCTGCCTGTCAGCCATCCTCGGGGGAGGCTGGGCCCGTTTTGGCCGTGGTTTGCGTGGCGGGGCTGGAGGCCCTGCACCGGTTGGAGCAGCCCTTGGGGATGGCGTGGGGCCGGAATGCTCTCCGGGCTCGTCTCCCTCCAAGCCGGGCTGGCAGCAAATGGCTCCCCAGGGTAAAGGGCCGTGTTTGCCGGCAGTGGTCCCCTGCACGGCCGCCCCTCAGCCCGGGGTAGGTAGGGGGCAGGAAAAGGCGAAAGCAAGGCCGAGGCGCAAACGTCGGGAGCTCCCCGGGCCGGCCCGTAGGCTGGACTCAGCTCGCAGGTGGGGCCGCAGTCCCCGCTGGCCGCTGCTTGGACCACAGCCCCACAGCACTCGTGGCAGGGAGCAAAAGTAGGTTTTGTATGCAATGTGCCATTCCCAGACCCCACAGAAACACCCAGCATCGGAGGAGAGACGGGGGTAAGGATCAGGGGAGAGTTAGCCCAGACCAGTGGAAAGTCTGAAGGTTACTTGAGGAGTGGATTACAAAAGAGATATCGGGAAGCCGATACATTTTATAATCGAATAAATTCGGTTTATTTTAATCAAATATTATAAAAGAAGGTTAAATATATTTCTAAGATATTTTCTTCAAGATTATTAAATTTATTTAATTTATTCAACACGAGATAAGAACAAGAATTAAAATAGTACAAGTGCACTTGTCTTGATTAATAAAGCGTTGTTAAATGTCTTTCTTATTGATATCTATTATTAGGAAGTTTATGTCGTTTCCCACAATCACCGTCTTTTAAGATTGCAAATATATATATATTCATATATCATTAGAAATTTATTGCTACAAACTCTGTATCAAATTTGAAAAAAAATAAGTAGATGAAATGTTAAATCTAGAGATCATTCTGGATACGCTTATAAACAAAATAAAAGCACAAACAAGTGAAGCACCCGAAGCAGGGAAATGTCAAACGGAGGGACATGGGGTCACTCGTCCCAGGACAAGATCACGTACAGGGGCAGATGAGCCAAGATCTCGGGCTTTAGCCCTGGTTATTTTTGATTGACTTTCACGAAGACTTTTGGGGCAAAAATTAATTCGTCTGGCCTTCAGCTCTGTCTTCTTCCAGATCATGTGCTTCCTTTTTGGCCTCTCCTTCCTTTCCCTCCTGTCTGGAAGCGGGGAATTTGTCCTTGTTGTTCTCTTTTTTCCATTTCATCCTCCTGTTCTGAAACCAGATCTTTACCTGCCTCTCGGTGAGTCCTAGTGCGTGGGACACCTCGATCCTTCTCTTCCTGGTCAGATAGGGGTTAAATAGGAATTCCTTTTCCAGCTCTAGAGTCTGGAATCGGCTGTATGTTTGTCTTCCTCTCCTCCTACCCGGCGCTGCTGTTTAAAACAAAAACATAGGGATTTGGAGATTGGTGTGGCCGTTCAAAACAAGGCACAGGCAGGCAGCGAGGACTCCGGTCCCTCTGGAATCCCTCGAGAGAAGCCCCACAGAACCGCAGGGAGAGAAAGCAGAGGGCAGAGAGGAGTCTAGAGCTTTACACACGAGTGAGAGAAACACAGCGATAGTAAATGCACGAAGCGCCTCAGTTGTCTCTCAGCATATGATGTTACGGGGTCACTTTATCATCTTGTATACCACCCCCTCCCGACCCTGCACCCTTCCCGTTCAGGCAGCGGCGACGGGAGACAGGCGAGCGTGTCAGCTGCACCTCAGAGTCCGAGACGCGTCTCAAAGGCTACTCTTGGGTTGGCAGCTGCCTGCTGCAGAGGTTTCTGTTTGCTTACTGCATCCCTTTATTATCGCAAGCCACCGCGGTGATAGGAATCGCGGTGAGAGAGGTAGGGAGTGGGGGAGACAGAGGCAGGGAGCGAGAGTCAGCGAGAAAGAAGCAGGAGGAGGAAAAGAAAGTTTCAAACTCAGACGTGAGATGGAAGCAAATTTTTGACTGCGTCCAACCTTGTGGTCTCATCCAGGGAAACATTTGAGCAGGAGACGAGCTCTGATTTAAGTGGTCTGGTTCCTCGCCAATATTAGCACTGGACGATTTACAGTCAGGATATTGTACCAGCTCGGCCTCTTGCTGTGTCGTAAAAATCTGCTGTCTCTGTAAGTTATCGTATCCGTAAAATTTAGCGGGCTCCCCGTGACAGGTAACCCCGCTGCAGGGGGCAGGAGGCGGAGGCGCGGCGGGGGGAGGAGGAGGTGGCTGGTAGGCGGCCGTGGGGCTCCCCCCGGCCGGGTGGTAAAAGTCCGCGGCCGCGCCGCCGCCGCCCCCCGCCCCGCCGGGCGCGGGGTGCGGGAAGCCGGCGGCGGCCGCGCCGTTCCCGTAGAGCAGAGCGGCGGCGGCAGCGGCGGCGGCGGCAGCGGCGTGTCGGCCGCTCACCTCGGGTGCGAAGTGACAGTCGTAGTACGGGGAATTGATGGCCTCCCCCGCCGCCGCCGCCGCGGCCGCCGCCACCTTGTACTTGGAGTACAGCGGGTTGACAAAGTAGGAGCTCATCGGGGAGGGGGCAGCGGCGGGCGGGGGCACGGGGCGCTGCTCACGCCGCCGCCGCCGCCGTCGCCGCCGCCGCCGGTGCTTCTACGCCGCGCTCATGCCGCCGCCGCCGTCGCTGGCCCGTGCGCTCCCCGCTCCTGCTCTCTGTGTATGTGGTGACCAGGACTGGATTATAATCGCTCCCAAAATGACCTGCCTCACTGCTTTTACTATTTCCTATTAGGCACACAGCAGCCCGCGCACGCACGCACACACACACACACACACGCTCATGAGCTCAGGGGGGACTTTTGGCTTCAGTTTACATGTGCCGCTCCTCGGGCAAGAAAAAAACCCGGCCCAGCCCTGCCCAGATCCACCCCGGCCTCGGCACCCCCGCTCCCCCCCTCCGGTGTGCGCTCGCCAGGAGTTGCTGAAACCCCCGCCGTGCAGGGGCGAGGCGGCCGCGCAGATCCCGCGCGATAACCGCGGGCGCGCTGCCCGGGGCGACACCGCCCGGCTCACCCAGGCTTCACTGCCCAGAGCGCGGCCTGCATCGCCGGCCGGCAAGGGCAGAGCCCCTCAGAGGGAGCCGATGCCCATCGCAGGGACTCCAGGGTGTAGGCGAGAGCAGTGGGGTGTCCGTAGGGCGGCAGTGTGCAGCGGCCGGGCCCCCTTGCCAACGGGCCCTCCGGGTCATTTCCTTCCAGGCGAGCCGATCGCTGGGAAATGAGATGCACATTTACCCTTGACGCCGTGCACGCATGGCTGAGGCTCCAGGTTAATTGATATTTAATGGAAATCATGCCTATGAATATACTTTCCATCATTTCACCCTTGGTGGACGTCATTACCGAGGCAAAGAGAGGGAGGGGGAAAAAAATAAAAATGTGTGGGTGAACGGTTAGCACCGCTCAGGGACTCGGTCCGAAATAAGTGAGCCCTGTTCTCCGGGAGGAAGGAAGGAAGAAAAGCACTGCCCGGCAGGCTCGGCGCTGCCCCCGCTCGGGCCGGCCACCCCCGCTGGCCCCCATGCCCCGAGAAGCGTCGTCTCCAGTCCTCACTTTCCCGCTTCGTCCTGGAGTGGGAATCAGCTTTTCGGAGAGACACCCTCAGGAGTTCGAGTCCGCCCTATTTTGGAGAGAGACGAAAAATGTAGGTGAAATATAATATGGGCCCAGCCAGAGCCACGTGTGATCGTCTGATGCGAACTGACAAAAACATAGTTGTGGTTACATAAAAGGCATCTCAGACTCCTTCCCCATCACACCCCACTCTTCGACCACCCCGACGCCTCCATGCCGATTAACTCGCTTTGTCTCGCTGACCAGCCCGGCTGCCCCGCGTGTGAGCACCCCGACGGGCCCCGTACCAGCAATGACACCCTCCTCCGGGCAGGGGCCCCGCTGCCCGTGGCGCAAGCCTTTAGGAACTCGCGGAGGCTTAGGGACCCCTGTGCAGCCGAGGGAAAGGCGGGGGAGGCGGGAAAGGCCCGGGCACACACACACGGACAGACAGCAGCAAAAGCCCTTCGCCAGAGACCAGCAGGAAGGCAAGAGGCCGGGCCTGGCAGGGGGCGAGCGGCAGCACAGAGACACTGCCTCACCCTGCCGAGGGGCACAGAGGGGCAGTGGCTGCTTCCCACATCCGTGCCAGACACCCCCGCCCCTCCTCCTGTGCATCCCGCCAGGGCGCTCATTCCACGGGCCAGCGCCGTCCCCCGCGTGGGGCCGCGGTGCCAGCGGCGGAACCGCGGGTGCCCCCGGCCGCGGGCGCGCAGAGCGGGGCGCGGCGGGCGCGCAAGGGTGGAGCGCGGGCGCTCTCTGGCGGTGCGCTGTGGCAGCGGCAGGCAGCGCCCCCCGCTCCGCGCTGCCCGCGCTGCCCGCCGCCCTTCGGCCCCGCCGCCGGCCGCTGGCTCTCCAGAAACTCCAACTGCGGAATACCGGCGGGGCCAGTGTTGACCCATACACCCGTTGCTTTCTGGTTTGGGGTCGGGTTTCTTCCTTTTTTATTTTCTTCTTTTTTTTTTTTTTTTTTCTCCTCCCCCTCCCCCCCCGTTAAGTTTACAGTGCCATTTTCTTAGCACGTTTCGGTGACCCTCTTTTATTTTTTTGCCAGAGCTATAATTAACTGCATGCAAAGAATGCGCCTCGTTTACACATGGCAGCCAGGAAAGACGCCTGAGCTTTGAAGACGACTGCTATCGCGTTTTCGATCATGTTTCCCCACATATTACACCACGAAATCTCCATGTGTGGTAGTTTCAGAGTTACACATTTTTGTATTGAAGATGTTATTTTGTTTGCCCGTGCTTTTATGTATTTATAGATTGATTTATATAAATGAAAGTAAAGATGAATCTTTGTTCACCCCCTCCTTCATAATAATGCCTGTGAATTATTCGGAATAATGCGTGTGCACGAGACTGTGCATATGTGCAAACATATATTAACACAACCAACGGGCAGGAGTTAAATTAAACTGTTTGACACTAAGAGTAATTTCCATAGATGAACTGCATTTCATCGATTGAGGTGTTTGGTTTTCTTTCTGCCATTTTGAAATAAATGCACGCAATATTAAAAACAGGTAAACAAAAGGGAAAAAATTAACAAGGTAAGATGTGTCAATCTGCCTGCTATAAAATATTAAAAAGATGGTGAGGGCTTGGTGAAGATTTCTTAACAGAGCCTCTACTGGAATCAACATAATGCAGTTTTGTGTACAAGAATACTGTTTATGGGTTGTTATAGATCACCCCCCTCTATGGGTATTTGCGAAAATATTGAGGCTGGCATCCTAGGATTCACTGCAGTAGAATATCCAATAAAATACATTTCAACAAATAAGTGGACTTTGTAAAATCTCTGTTTCATGACCTTCAGGTCCTTTTTGAGTCTGTTGCCTTGGCCCAACGCTGACATATTGAAATTTATAGTCCAAGGTTTTAAGACCTAGTTTGTCTGCATTTTTTTGCCTTTTTCCCCCCTAACAAACACAAACATCAAAATAAGGTGCTTTCAAAGAAAAGTGCCATAGCATATCGTAAACTCATTAGGTCCAGACGTCTAGCCATCTCAATGGTTTTATTATACCACGGTTCTTCCTGTTTTAAAAGAATTATAGGTATCTTCTCGACAATGGATGGGAAGCAATGCAACACCTTTTCCTGGCAGTGCATGCTTTTGCCTTCTTTTCTTCTTCTTTTTTTTTTTTTTTTTTTTTTTTTTTTTTTTAACAGAGGTAAAAAACATTAAACACCAGGTCTCTCAGCTCTCCCCTTAATCTCGAATTAACCGAACTGCTCGTAAATATTTACGGGTCCTTCAGTTTAATGGTTGCTCTTTAAACAAAGCATTTTTTACAATGAACTTCATCTCAATTATCTTGATAAAGTCATGTGTGTTTATAAATGCAGAAGGCATGAGGAGAGTTGCTAAATGAGCTCTCGCCAACAAAGCCGAACGTTTGGCAGCAGCCGTGTCCCCCCACAGAGCTTCCAGCCTCACCGTTAAAGAAAGCAGAGGTTAGAAGCGACCCACCAGGAAAAATAAAAATAGGATTAAAAAACATGTTTAACCTAATGGGCATCACTGTGTTTCCTTGGCTCCTGAGGACCGGTGTGGAAATACTTCCTAAATGATCCCAAGGGATCGCTGATGTTTGAAAGAGAGCTAGTACCTAAGGCCCAGGCACGGTACGGAGGTACGTACAGACGGCGAGGCGGGCGCACAGACCCGGCCTCTCCGCACTGACCTCTGCCAGCAAATGTCGCTCAGGCGAGGCAGGGGAAGGTGCCAGAGGTGCTGCTGGCCGGCAGCTCGGCCGGCCTTTCCCGCCTCCCCGGCACGGACGCGCTCGGCCCGCGGGGGCTCCGCGGGAGCTGCGCGGGGCTGCTCGGCGGGGCCGGCTGCGCAGGGGACATCGCGAGGGGCGCACAGATTTCTCCTCTCAGCGCAGCGCTGTCGTTCGGTCACGGCAGACTTTATTGTGTAATAACTGACAACAATTACAACAGGTCCGCAGTTCGAGACACGGAGCGGTTAATTAGTACAACAGTCACCGGGGGGCAGGGACGGCAGCTAGCCGGGGGACCGGGAGGCGTTAGGCCTATGGCGAGCGGCTCCAAGGATGAGACAACCTCCTAACAGTGCGCTAAAGGGAGGGGGGAAGTAGCTCGTGGCCTCTCTGTGGCATCTAATGCGAAGGATACAGACCTAGAAAGCAGAAGTTTGGGGAAAGATTTCCTCTTAGAAGATCGTGGACAGCACAGCAACCCCCATTGATTTAAGCGACTGTAATTTAATATATATTTTATTATCGTAATTATAATTAATTTCCTTACCTTTATTTTGGCAAAATAACTATCTAATCTACATCACTTTTAAGAAACATGTCAAACATTTAACATCAGATAGAGTTCCCAAAGCTAACGTGCACTCACAATATTGTCATCTAAATGGTCTGGGAAGGAGGAGGGGAGTATCAAGAGACTCTGAAAAACACGTTGTCGAGCAAGACAAAATTTTCCGAAATACCTGACATAGACCACGTTTCACTTCTATTAAAAAAAAAAAAAATTGTTTAAAGTCCCTGGGGTGGAGCGGGAGGAATGTGTGGGGGGCTAAGGGTGCAGAGGAAGACTAAAACCAAACTACCAAAAAAAAAAAAAAAAAAAAAAAAAACCGCAACCAAAAAAAAAAAAAGCCAAACAACCAAAAAAACCCAATCAGCCACAACCCAAAACCAAAACAGCCCCCAACAACCAAAAACCCACACTCCCCCGAAAAAAAACCAAACGCAAAACTAAATCAATAGTCCCCAACTGCGTTTCTACCCCAGCGTTAGTCTCCTTTATTGCCTTTCTCCTTGTTCATCTTTTTCATTTTCATTCTTCTGTTCTGAAACCAGATTTTGACCTGTCTCTCTGTGAGGTTTAAAATCCTAGCTACTTCGTAACGGCGGTCTCGGGTGAGGTACATGTTAAACAGAAATTCCTTTTCCAGTTCCAGAGTTTGATACTTTGTGTAGGGACAACGCTTTTTCCTCGTTGAACGAGCGTGGATCCAGTTTGCTGCAGGGTTATCTGGAAGAAGGGAGGTATACAGGGAGGGGGGGGGGGGAAGAGAAAGGTCGTTAAATTAATTTAACGAAGGATGGACTGTTTTCACAACTTTGGAGGAATTATCATAAAAGCCTTAATGCCCCAGTCTGTTTACTGTACAAATGATGTCTTGATGGTAGGTGGTTATGTGGAGTCTTTTATGGGTGCTTGTTGCTGCTTGCGCTGGGGTAGGCGTCTAGACGTTTTTATAGGTTAGTAAAACTATCAGTTTTGCACATTCGAGCCTTACAGGTTTCGGCAATAAATCAAAGGGGCAGTTTCTTTCTTTCTTTCTTTCTCTCTCTCTCTTTCTTTCTTCCTTCCTTCCTTGCTTGCTTCCTTTCTTACTTTCCTTCCTTCCTTCCTTCCTTCTCTATTTCCTTCTCTTTCTTTCTTTTTCTCCCTCTCTCTCTGCCCGATTCCTGTCTCTATTCCTCTCTGTCTCCCCCAGTCCCCATTTTGTTTTGATTGCCTTTTTCATTTATTTTCTTTTCTTGTCCTTCTTTCTTTTTTTTTCTTTTTTTTTTTTTTTTCTTTTTTACTTACTTGGGTCAAGTTGCTGCTGTTTCTCCTCTTTCAGATCGCTGCTCGGGCTGGGGTTGTGGCTGCAGGCGGCGGGGTCCTTGGAGCTGCCGGCAGGCGCTTTCTCCCGGGGCTCCTGGAGGAAGGAGCTGCACGTGTACTCGGGCACACCGATCCCCTGGGACTCCCGAGACGAGGAGCACTCAGTCCTTTTGGAGGAGGAGGAAGAGGAGGAGGAAGACGAGGAGGCGGCTGCTCCCGTCTCCGGCTTTATTCCGTAGTGGCGCCCGTTGGAGGAGCCGGAGCTGGACACGGAGCCGCCGCTGCTGCTGCCTCCGCTGCCGCCGCCTCCGCCGCCGCCGCCACCCGGGAAGCCAGGGAAGGGCTCAATCCAGGAGCGCACGTAGCGGCCAGCGTCGGCTGCCCCTAAGTGGGGCTGGTGCATATAGGGGTGGTAGATCCCGGTCATTGCCGCAGACGGCTGATGGTGAACAGTGGACCAGGAGGTGGAAAACACGGTAGATTTTGGTGCAAAGCTACAAGAGGAAAAATCTGAACTCTCTGCAACACCTGATGGCCTGGAGGTCGCACTGTGACCTCCCTGGACGAATCTACTCCCATAAACTTCTTCGCTTTCATGGCCTATGAGAGAATCGACATAATAGTTACTTATGGTGCCACTAGACGACATTTTAGGCTCCCCTCTTAGTCATATAAAAGGTTACACTGTTAACTGTATATGATACCCTCCCGGAGAACAATCGTAGTATTTTGCAGACTGCAACCCTCAACCATTGGTTGCGGAGCCCACGTGATCATATTTACCAATACTGTGAGTAAATCAATCCGCTAAACTGGAGCTGCTGTGATTAAAAAAAAAAATCATCATCAACAACGGCCCCGCACGGTGCGCCGCACCGCCTGCGCCCCCGCACCGCGCCGGGGCGACCCGCCCGCCTGCCCTGCCCGCCCTGCTGCCCGCTTGCCCACCCGCCCTGTCCGTCCTGCCCTGCCCGTCCTGCCCTCCCCTGCCCTCCTCGCTTGCCTTCCTGCCCTGCTTGCCCGCCCGCCCTGCCCGCCTTCGCTGCCCGCCTGTCTGCCCTGCCTTCCCGGGGCGCGGCGGGCGTGGCCGCGCTGGCAGCCCACGGCCGCGGCGGGTGCGGACTATTTCTTCACCTTCTTTGAGTGATTTCTGCCATTCATTTCTTAATCAATGAGAGGCAGGGTGTTTAAATAAATCCAACAGCCTTGGCTTGCTAATCACACTCCAAGCTGCTGAGGGAACCCGCTGGGAAAGGGGGATTCTTGCCTGTAAAAACAAACCATCGCAAGCTGGGACTGTAACGACTTCTCATAAAACAGGAAAATGTTACAGTAAAAGCACATTGCGGTACTTCCATATTTCAGAGCATGTGCGGGTATTATTATCTGCTCCCCCCACCCCCGGACAGAAAGTTTCCATGGGAAGGATACACTTTTAAAAAGAGATGCCCATTGTATTGTTTTAAAACAGGTGGAAGACCTCTGTAATGATTTTATGCCTTTCAATAAAAATTTTATGAGGTGTATTTGATTATAGATTAATGTGTCCCTAATAAAATGGACGGATGGAAACAGCAAAGCCTGTGTCTCTGAGCACAACTGACGTGTGGCTGAACACATGCTCCTCTATCTGCAGAACTTTGGGGCTACACAGCCCTAACAGAGCCCCCCTTAAGGTGTCCAGTGCGGCCCGGGAGGGACGCGGGCAAAGGCAACCCGGAGGAGGCCGTCTGGCCCCGCAGCCGCGGGCAGGGGCCGTGCAGGCGGACAGGCTCCGGCCCGCGGAGGGCACGGGGCTGTCGCTGACTGCAGCTCGCCGGCAGAGCTGTCTCCTCCGCCCCTAGTTCAGGGGGAGCCACGTTCAATGCCTACGTGAAATTTTTTTGCCTACTTTGCTTTCTTTTCCATGCCTTCCCTCCCCACCCTTCCCTCCCGGCCTGGTTTTTCTAGCCCGAGAGAAACGATGCCCCGTTAGTATTGAAAAGTGGATTACCCATGGTCTTCTGCCCACGCCTGCTTCCCCGGGCGAGGGACGGTGGCTGTGTCGGGATCTGGAGGAAACGCAGAGAGTTAGTGGCGAGCCCGCAGCACAGCCCGCCGGGGCACGGACAGCAGCGCTGGGAAAACACTTCCTACTCGCGGGCCGTTATGAGGAAGGGACTGAAATTCCTGTTTATTTAATGATTTATTACTCTCCTAGGTTGTTTTCTTCCTTTTTTTTCTTTCTTTTTTTTTTCCCCCTTTGCCTTTACCTTATTTTTTCCCCCTTTTTCCTTTTTTTGGTCCTTTGACTTCAGCATTTTCTTCTGCGATTTTTTAAGTTCCATTATATTGCTTTCTAAAGGCAGGGTTTGTGGTATGGTGAAGAATTGTCCCTCGCTTCAAACATATATAAATTGGTGAAGCAGGCAGATTAGAGTGAGCCTCCTTTTTTATATACGTTAAAGACTTGGTATGGAGCCAGCTGTTTACTTCCCACTGCCGAAACTTCTTTGGTGGTGTAGCGAGTATCTTTAAAGGAAAAGAAAAGGCCGTGCGAATGTATGCAATATTTGAGGAGTTGGGGTTCTTTTGTTGGTTTGGGGTTTTCGGGTTTTTTTGGTATTTTTTTCTTGTTTGTTTGAGTTTTTTGTGGGTTTGTCGGGGGGGTTTTTTGAGCATCGTTTTGCTGTTTGTTTTTGAAACGGGAACAAGCACGAAGTACCTAGGTGCTTGCAGCTCACGAAGTTTCAAAATGATGATGCCTTGGTTTGAGGAATATATAACCTCTTCCCTATGAGTAAATGTGCACATGAGGAAGTACTGGTTTAAATTAAATATCAGCGACGAAAGAGCAAACAGAATGCCACCAACAGCATTATGAGCAGTATCTGTCACCAAGTCGCACAATATTGGCACTATCTTGAGTTTAATTTCTTGATTTAGAAACAGCTTAGGGGAGAAATGGGCGTTGATTTTGAGCAAGCTGGTTTCCCTTCCCAAACAGTAGCCACGCTACTTTTCCAGTACCGTTTGAAGGTGAAAGTATGCCCAAGTATTTGCACTTCAATTTGAAGTCATGTTCATTTGCAAGCTATTTGCAGTTCTACTTAGTATACGTGCTTACACGGGCATTCACCCGCTCTCACGCACACATGCCCTTCCCCAGCTTCCAGCTCAGAGCCCTGCTAATACCATTTTTCAGCTGTGTACAGAAAGGGTTAAGAGTCGTGAACGTCATTAGCTGGATGTGTGCTACTAAAATGGAATTGCGCGAAATAAAACGATCTCTGAGCAAACAGAAACGGTGCAGGGTGACAAAAGTAGGTCTGAAGAGGCTGGTGTACTTTTGTAAGCACGCCTGGGAGGGTTTCTGCTCAAAAAAAGCCAATCTCGCCAGATGCTGGGAATATTTGGAAGGAATATTTTTTCCATCCACGGTCTTTTGAAAGCTGTTGAGCCGACCGAAAACCGAGCTCCTTAACGTTTACTTATACCCAGCTTTGCATTTATTATGGAGGCTTTTTGTTGTTTTTTCCTTCTTTTTTTTTTTAGCGAGCAAAGACAGAAATCAAAGTCTGCACATTGTAAGCACACAGTGAGTGATATTTTTAAAACCAACGTACGAACGTCAAATAAAATGACACACATATTCCTGACAGCTTGTAGTAGAAAGATATTTTTATCACTTACCATTTACGAGTTGTACGAGTTGATTGGATGAGGATGTCCAGTTTAGGTCATAATATTTTACAACTTATTTTATCCCGTCTCTCTTTTTTTTTTTTTTTTTTTTTTTTTTTTTGGTTTGGTTTGGTTTGGTTTTGGTTTTTTTTTCGTTTTGGTTTGTTTTTTGGGATTTTTTGCATTCAGTTTGTCAGACTGTGAACAGCACACAATATTTTATCAATTAATCAATTGTTTACAGACACATTTATAAATTAATTAGGTTTACATCATTTCCCGGCCCAGTCTCCACCCCACCCCTTAGGAAAAAAAAAAAAAAAGGGAAGGGGAAAAAAATGGAGGAAAAGAAAGAATGCCAGGCAGACACACACAAAGACCAGAATAAGGTAAAAAAGGCACACCAGTCCAAAAAGTTGCTGATAGAGAAAGATCAGGAGACCAACCTGCATCCGTGCTTTAAACAGTTGTAGAAAACCAAAGGAACGGCAGTAGTTTACAGAGTTTATTGCATTATACATGCAAACAGAACATGCACAAGAAGGACAATTTGCTGCTGAACGACTACTATTCCACATATGCACCACAAGGAAATGTCTACAATGGAGAAGAAGGAGATATTCCATTTTACGAAGGACAATCTCTAAGTTCATTTGCGAGGATAGTTACATTATAATGTGCTTCTCTTTCCCCCCGCCCCCACAGTTTCCCCCCGCTCTTTTTCTGAAAGTATTGAATGTACTCAAAATGTTATGGCCCGTGTAACAGCCCCACATAAATACCATTTTGTTAGTAAAAACATGAAAAAGTCACATTGCTTGGATGTTCGACAGTTCCAATAAGTTAAGACCAAATGATAATATTCAATAATAGTTACCCTGCATTACGATGAGAACAAAAATAAATTACACGTGCTAGGTTTTATATATACTCATCATAGTAATACATATTCACTTGCAGCGCTAAAAGAAGGACGAAGAGTCACATTCTATCAGAAAACAAAACAAAACAAAACTGGAAAATGCCGGGTTTTGCCAGAGTCTCTCCTGCCTTTATCAAGTGGCGGTGCTGTGCCCATTCCTCACTGGTGCCCCCCCCGGGGTTAGGGTTTAAGAGAAGGTCAGATTAGCGGTCAGTTCCCGGATTCGGTTCTCCCTGCTCATCTTCTTGAGCTTCATTCTGCGGTTTTGAAACCAAATCTTGACCTGCCTGTCAGTGAGGTTTACGCTCTTACTGATCTCTAGACGGCGCTCTCGAGTGAGATACATATTGAATAAGAACTCTTTCTCTAATTCCAGTGTTTGGTGTTTAGTATAAGGACACCTCTTCTTTCTGCCACTCTTTGCAGTTAGCCAATTGCTTGTTGGAGTATCAGACTTGATTTCCTCTATCAAAATCAAAGAAGAAGAAAACAAAAAATCAAAATACCTCAGACTGTTAGAGTGTACCCTTGGCCATGACCCCTCCTCTGCAGTGTCTGGCAGATATGGTGGATGTGGGCATTAAACACCGCTCGGGTGAGGTGTGGGCTCAGTGAGGGGACCTGCTGCCAGGCTGGGCTCGCCTGTCCCCAGCACGGCACCCTGCCCTGCGGCCACCCCGCTCTCCTGCTCCTGCCAGTAAGGGTCTTTCAAGTTTTCGGCCGGCGTTTAACATTTCAACAATATTTAACCTGCCATCCGCCCCATGGACGCGTCTTAACGGGTCTAGCCTCGCCATGGCCGACTCGGGCTCCCACGACAATTGCCACGAAAATATTCCAATTACAAAACAGTCTCACACTGTATTTTGAAGCAGCATCCCCACACATATCAGCTGAATCACACAAGAACACCTATAAACAGATATAGACATTTCCCAGACAAAATGATATACAAGAAATTACGACCCCCTGTCTTGGATTTTTTTTCATTTTCCTTTTATGTTTTCTTTCCCCACCAGAAAGAAATCTACCCCACATCAAGCTAGACCTGGGCTACTAAATATAATTCAGATAAAGAAATTCTCATTGCACACAGAGGGTAAAAATCGACCTAGAGGTTGCAAAGTACATTTTGATAAGAGAAAATTTCTCGTTTTGGGATTCTTCGATACACGCCGTTTGAAAGAAAGGCGTTAGTGCACTTTAGAAGGGAAAATAAAATCAGTGTGCTACCACTTTTAGCTTTCAAAAGCATTTCAAAATACTGGTGCACTTTAGGAGACCAACCCAAGGTTATCTAAAGCATCACATTGAAATATTCAACCCTTGGACCAGGCAGATAGCGGGCTGCTGTTTTCATTGTGCATTTCTTTCCAACTTTACCCAGCCTGGTAGCACCTATTCCTCAACTATTTTAAGAGGATCGTAATTAACTCTAAATGCAATCAAACCGCAGTAAGGCTCAGTGGAAAATAAATAAATTAAAAAAAAAAAAAAGGCGAAATACTACGAGAGAAAAGTTGAGCTGCTCGTATTTTACAACCTCCGGACCTGCTTTTTTTAGAGGTATGGGGCTGCTTTTGGCTGCTGCAGCGCATTACAGAGCACACGGCTATATTCCCCGCATCACAGAGGCTGTCTGCGTGCACGGGAGAGGCAGATCTCTACGGAAAATCTTTGGACCGTTTTGTGTAGCATTTTTGCCTGCCAAAATCTTCAGAGAGACAGCACCTGCAGCCCGATACTCCTTAGCATTAAATGTGATGGCTGTGATGCTCGTTAGTATATTCGAGCGTGCTTTATGGTGCTGGCGTGTTGGAGTTACACCACGGCACGGCTTAAACTCGGTAATACAGACCTTTACTCTCCTTCTCCTGGACTTCTGGGCTGGACACGGAGCCTTCGGGCAGACAGCTCCGCTCCTCTTGCAACGTGGACTTGGGCTCGGGACTTTCCACTTGAGAGACTTTAGCGGTGCTGTCTTGGTTGTTCGGGTTTTCATTCATTTTCTTTTCCAGCTGAAGTTGAGCAGATATCTGCGGTTTGGAGCTGCCGCGAGGGTTTAACTGTAACATTACAGTTGAACTCGTTTCAGGGCTATTATTGTACTCTTGGGTTTTCCCAGTGGCGTAGGTCTGGCTCAGTCTAAAATATCCTGGGACAGGAACCTCGGGGTTCTCAATGGGGCATGATTCAGACACCAGCCTCTGGTAGGAAGGGACGTCTGCAGAAATGAGTTTGGATCTCTTATCGGAATACATGCAGCAATTGCTTTCTTCTTTAATATTTGTAGTGAAGGAACAAGTGGGGACCTGCTGTGTAACAGGTTGCTCTATTCGACAAGATCTGTTCGGGTCTGTCCAAGTGTCTACTTGAGGTATATAAGGATGTACATTCATACCCATATTTTGGTGATTAACTTCTCTCTTAGCCAGAGACGGAAGGAGTCCACAGGTTTGCATCCCATACGTCCCAATGTCTGTGCTAGGTGGCATATACATGCTGGCGCTGTTGGAGTAGAAACTGTCACTCCTGCACGCACTGATGAGAGAATCTACTAAAAAAGTATTAGCGGCAGGAGAGCTGTTGGGAAAGGACATTTTGGGGCGGAATTTGAGGAAGAGAGATTGTGTCCTTTGTAGGCTGACATCTCTAGGAAAACATTCCCGTGTAATTGCGGATGCCTCCGCGCGACCACATGACAGGCGGGCCAATGGCAGCGCCCGCCGCCCCGCGCGCCGCCGCCCCGCCGCTGACGCGCCCGCCGCGCCGCCCCGCCGCGCCCCGCCGCGGTCAACAGCGCCCCCTGCGCCGCCGCGCCGGCACCGCACCGCGCCCGCCGCCCGCGCTGCGGCACCGGCCCGGCCCGCGCCCCCCCGCGCCGCGCAACCTCCGCGCCCGCGGAACCCCCGGGGCGGCGCGGCGGGCGCAAAACCGCGCCTGCCCGCCATGGCTCCTGTAAAAGCCCCGCCGCTGACAAGTGCGGGGACAAAAGGTTGCGGGATTTATTAATGCGTATTAAGGAGAATCAGGGGCGATCAATAAAACCCTCATCTACATTCTCGGGCTACTCGGTAATTTTCTTGCTTCTGAAGCTTTTTCAAGAGTTATACCCTCTGTTGCCGCGCACGGGAAGATATTTTATTAACAAATCAATCGAGACTTTGTAAAGGATAAGATTAATAGTTAAGATTTAGCATAATGGCGTTCGCGTTATGAATTATTGAAAATTATACTATTGATTTTTTTCCTAGCTGCTAACCGAGAAGGTCAATTTTTGTTTTAACACAAATCGTCAAATATTAAAAGGTGGACTTTTGTCATAACTCGAATTTTATAGGGAAGCTACATTCCTAAAATTATTTTACAATGCTCTCTCCCGACCGCCTGGGAGAGAGGAAAAAAAAAAAAAAAAAGTGGGTTTTTCACTTGCCCTGCAAACCGAAAGCATCAAAAAGGTAATTTCTCCTTCTGTAGTATTGCTCATTAAAAAACATGCAGAAACTCATATCCTCACTGCAAGTCCTTTAACTCCTTTAAGCAACTTTTTCTTTTTTTTTTAAGAATGATAAATGCATCTGTATTATAAAGCAAACAAACAGCAAAGAAAGCAACCAACAGAAGGCAACAGTAACTGTCTACATGGCAGATCAGAGTTTTCCGTCCCAACATTTGAAACGTGTTTTATTGTTTTTCCTCCCACTTCTTACCCATATTTGCACCCGCAGCTACTACGTTTTAAATAGTGGCGGTAGAAACTGTTTATTACTCTTTATCGTTTTACTTTCCATTCTCTCTCTCTCTTTTTTTTTTTTTTTTTTTTTTTTTTTCCCCCCAAACTGGAGTATTTCTTATCTGGGACTAGTGTTGTCAAGGACCCTCATCCACACAAAGTGAACTTGTTGATAATTTTTGTTTCGGATTCATTCGCCTGTTTATTTTGGGCCTTTCTACCATCAAAACACCCTTTCAGATCCCCAAGAGCAGGCAGAAGGTGAAAGGATAAAAAAAAATTTAAATGCGTCTTTCGCACACTTACAAACATGCGTTTTCCACCAGCGCGGATTTGAATTTTCCTCTGTTTCCTGGCATTTGGATGTTTTTGTACTTTACCGTACGCTTTACACTGCTGGAAACAATAACCCTATTTAAAATTTCGCGGTGGCAATGAGACAGACCTTTTAAAACCTTATCGCAGCTGTTCAAATACAACATCATTGTCAGGTTAAGAGCCAGTGTCTTTTATAGCTGCAGTCTCCAGCTCCTGGGTTGCCGGAGAGTTTAAATATTACCTTCGTAATATTCGCTGCTCGCAGGCTCTTTCGGCAGCATCCCCTGCGCCTGGCGCAGCCCCTGCCCTCCCCGGGCACGCTTGGCCGGCGCCGCGGGCTGAGCCGAGCAGCGGGCGCTGCGGCGCGGTGGCCACGTAAGATCATGATCAGAGCCATGGCTAAGACTCGCCTGCGCCGGGGAAGAAGCCGCGGCGGAGCCCACGACGCTCCCTCCGAGCGCCGCGTCCCCCCCCTCGCCTTCTAGCAATTTCCTCCTCTTCAACAACAGCCTGGACAACCCACAGAGTTTAAAGAAACAAAATACTATTTTTCTTGACGCAGTTTAAGACTTGACTATTAAATCTAATCAGGAATTTTATGCCCATCAAATGGTTCTTTCATAATCTTTATTTACACTGTAAGAAAAGGGGTCCTAGAAATATCCCGGCTGAAAGTATCAGCCCAGAGGTTTGCGGCGGGTTTTGCCCAACAGTAAAGTTAAAACAATAAGCAAATGCTGAGCTGCTTTCCACGCCGGCCTCGCTGCTGCTGCTGCTGCTGCTGTTGCTGCTGCTGCTGCTGCTGCTGGAGGAGCTGAATTCTGGGCTCCTGATTAGACATGAGGGCTCTTTGATTTTTTGTAATTGAAAATATTAATTTCATGCATGTCACTACGGGGAAACTCAGATGACTGTTGTGATTATAATAATTTAAATATTGCGTTCAGGACTGGCAAACGGCTCCGTAAGACCCTTCGCTCACGGTAAATCATGAGGGGTTTTAAAACGGGCAGCAATTTTTTATCGAAAATGAACAGTAGAAAGTTTAAGTTTGATGTAAATAGAAGTTGAATAAACATGCGAGAGCCACTGGGGAACTGGGGACTTAGGCTCTGGGCATTTAATGTCACTATTGTTTTAAATCATATTAAAATGGAATAAAGTAATTAACATTAATAAATAAATCAATATTGTGCAATAAATGAGATATACAATCTACATTAATATAAAGGTTTTGCTCTCAGAGCCCCATATTTTTCCGAACGAGGGTGAAAAAATGCCCCAACCAATGGGTCCATGCAGATGTAAATTACTGTTTGTAATAAAGCATAGGTGGACATTACAGTTTTCTCCTCTAGCAAATGTCAGGGCTAAAAACTGGAGGTTACCAGACGTGGCAGCAGGGCTTAATTTTCACTGCCTTATCTCCCTGAACCTTATTACTGGTGATATGATTATGTTTTTGTCTCGGCTGTGCCGAGCATTCTCATAGTTGCAATTTGCTGTGTTTGTGTCTCATTATGTGAGGGGGATGGGAGAGGGGTACGAAAGAAGCTAGATATTTTGCAGATGCCTTCAGTAACGAAGGTATTGCAAGAAATGTCTTATTTTAAAAATAGTCTGGAACCCAGGAAGCTTTTAGTAAATTTCCTTTGATTTACTCGATTTCAGCATTTTATTTAGGGTATCTTTAAACGCACAGACTGTATATTTTGTGCCATGCTGTTATATTGCAGGGACATTGAAGAATAGTTTTATTTAAGAAAAAAAAAAAATTGGCTG
Organism: Coloeus monedula; assembly: GCF_965178545.1. Taxonomy (NCBI): domain Eukaryota; kingdom Metazoa; phylum Chordata; class Aves; order Passeriformes; family Corvidae; genus Coloeus; species Coloeus monedula. The sequence continues at coordinate 18,263,494 of NC_138787.1, forward strand.
CAATATTGTGTCCTTTCTTCTTTTAATAAAGCAACTGTCACATTGCCCGGATTTCTATGTGCCATATTTTCATAGAAAGAGTCGGCGTCTGGGCTGAGGGCTTAGATCCTCTAGATTTTTTTTGACCGAGGTTAGGGGACGGACATGACATACTAATGACACTATGCCTTTTCCTAAATATGAAAGCCTATAAAATAAACAAAATAGCACGCTAGTGTTTTCTTCAAAGGTGTTATTTTTGAGCGTAAGGATCGCACAGTAGCACTGACCGTACACTCAGCTTCGCCCGAAGCCCCAGCTCTTCTCCTATTGTATTTCCATATTTCTGTGGACACAAAAGTGCATGAGTTGATGAGATTTTAGCGTGTATATTGGTGGCCGGTGCAGCCCTCAGCCTCGGTATTTGTGCTGGACATTTATCTTCCGGCAGATTCCTGCCGCATTTATATTTTAATCGGAAAATAAGCAAATGCCCTTTTCGTTCTATGTAAAGGACAAGCCCAAAGACATTTGGAAATAGCTCACAATCTTTTCTATCTAGAGGAATTTAACTGAGAAAGGGGTAAAAAGGAAAAATAGAAGAGGTTACAGACTCGCACAGAATCATCACATTTACACAATGGTTTAAAAAGGAAGAAAGCGGCATTTCCGTGTTCTGGTGTATAGATATAATTTTTCAAAATTAACAGCACACCCTGGCTCCCATCACCCGTTCACGTTCGCTGAGTTCGGCCTCACTGTAATTGCGAGGGGGTTAAAGCACTTCGTATGAAGCCTAATGGGCTCGGGGTTGGTGTGGGCTCTCGCAAGGAGCCCTCTCATGCCAAGAAAAACAAACACGAAAACTTCGCTCAACATTTCCTCCTTGGAGAGTGTCTGTCCACCGAGAGACCAGGGCATTTTCCTCCGGGATACGGCTCTGCCTGCAAAGGCTACCTCTGGCGTCAAGGATCCCAAGGATTTTGGATTGTACAATGCCGTTTTATTACCGACGGAAAGGCTATTTCTAGGAAAGTGTTAACAATGAACTTCTAAAAAAAAAAAAAAAAACAACAACCACACACCAACAATCCAGCAGACAAAGTGCCAACAAATGCGTTCACGAGAGACTGGGCTTTTAAAAATGCAGAATATGGCTAAACCAGCACGAAATAGATTTCGATGAATTCTGAAAATAAACAGAAAGCAGCGAAACCCTTTCTTTCCTCAGGTTCTGACCGAAGTGTACACTGGAAGGAAAAAAAAAACAAACCCACCAAATAAAAAAAATCTCAGAAAGACAGAACATGTTCGGTTGCTGGAGAACTTCCAGGAAATTCATAAGATTCACTTTAATTCTGTAATCTCTACTTTCATTTTAATAGATCTCCATAGGACTTTTAAAGAGAGGGACTTCATTCAGCAATGCCTTGGCAAGGTGATGTTAGGATATTAAAAATATCTCCTTTCCTCTTTAGTCTCTCTCTCTTTCTTTTAAAAAATAAGCATTCTCAGGAGCTAACATTAATCTCGCCTTTAAATAAAATACGTTTTTAACATTATGTTTTCTGTACCTAGAGGTTTATTTAAGAAAATCCTCGAATAAGAATAGAAGATAAATTGTGGAAATGCACGTTTTTTATACTACTTTTTTTTTTCACCCGCGTTAAGGCTGTCCTTAAAGGAGTAGATAGATTTTCGTTCTAGGGAACGAATTCTGAATATCTTTGGGGTTTGAGTTTTTTCTTTCTCAAAATTATGGCACTTTTTTTAAAGCTCGGATGCATTATAAAAGATTACGACCAAAAAAAATTTCTTTTAAAGTGGCATATTTCTCCGGCACGTCACGGTTATGGGTTATTTGTTTAATAAATCTTTTTGATGCTTTATTTTCTCATTTGGAAGGCCCTGAAATCTTATCGTTACTTATATATTAGATATTTTATTAGCAGTGGAATTATTATTAGGGGGAAAAGAGACTGGAGCACCAGAGGCTGCGGCATTGCAGCGCCTGGGCGCGCCCTCCTGTGGCCGCTGCCCGCCAGACACCGGGAATTTTCTCTCCAGGTCTTTCTCCTCAGCTCAATTTGCTCTCAGTCATGGGTTTCTTCCTTTCTTTTCAAATAGAAACTTAACACCGCTATCATGAGCATTTATGCAAGATTAGTGCTACGGTATTTCGGTTTCCGTGCCCCGCTTTTGCCGTGTCTTAGCATTTTGAAGGCGTATTAATACTCTGAGACAGAGTGTTAAAGCACTGCAGGGAAGAGAAAATCAAACGGGTCGTTCTCGCCCTGTGGATTAAGGACCGGGAGACACGCGAGTATTTTGCTATGAGGTCAGGCAAAATGCTATGAGGAATTCCCCGCGACTTTGTGCATTTCTAGTTAATGGGTTTTGTGGGGAAACTGCATAGAAATACCGTCTTTCTCCTAAATTACGAGAATTTTTAAAAATTTTCTTCTAAGCAAACCCCCCCCCTTTTTTTTTTTCTTATGAACTAAAAAAAGAAAAAAAAATTTTGGGTCGAATTCCCAGGGCACGGAAGAGAAAGGGAGGGAAGTGAGGACCCCCCCGTGCTCCAGCTGGCAGGGACTGGAGCAGGGTACGCTCACTGCAAGACGCCGAGAGCTCACCTCGACCCAGCCGGGATTTTCTTTGCATTATGATGCATTTGCTGATATGGCCAGCTATGCGGTAAAAAGTGTGTGTGTGGCTGTGCGTGTGTGTGAGAGAGGGCGAGGGAGGGAGGGAGAGAGTGAGACAGAGAGAGTGGGTGGTGGTTGAAAATAACAGAGGAACCTTAAGGCGCCTAATTATTCAGAAAGGTTAAAGGTGATGACCTTGACATTTTGGAAGTTCAAAGGCATACACTTATGTTTTTCTTGCTAAAGTGTTTTAAAAAAATTTTTTTTAGTCATGCCTCCTTCCTCTTCTATTTCTCTATTTTTTGAATTCTCGGTCTTTTCCTGACTTAGTTGGCACTTTTGCCTTCCCTGCCTGCGAGCGTAGCGAGAGCCACCTCGTCCTATTCAAAAAAGGCAAATTCTTTTCTCACTCGTCGCCTTTATTGCACATTGCGGAAATCTCTTTTTCACCCACCAGAAGGTGTATAATATAACCCAATTAAGCTGTTTAGAACCTCGGGTTTTATGGTGTTGTCTAGACAGTTCAAGGTTTTGTAAACAGCCCAGCCAGGTCACGCAAGATAAAGCGGCGAGGAGAGGAGCGGATCTCCTCCGGGTGCCGGCCCCCGGCGGGGCCCGCCGCGTTCGGCAGCGGGCTGAGCTTAGCTCCCGCCAGCGCCGCGCTCCGCTCGCCCTGCCCGGCAATCAGATCTCAGAGAACCACCCCTCTGCTTCCAAAGTGTTGGGGGTGGTTTTGTGGTTTTGGTTTGGGGTGTTTTTTTCCTTTTTTTTTTCTTCCTTTTTTTTTTTTTTTTTTCCTCCCCAACTAGTGCCAATTGTTTATAGCTCCCTCTTGTCTGACTCTCTCGGAGCCCTCGGTCTTTCTGCCTTGCTCTTCACTAACAAGTAAACAAACAGTCATTGACGATGGGGATTCGGGGCTTATTTGGAGCCTGACCAGTTAAACAAAAAGCCTTTTTCGTTGTTTATAGTAATGGTAGCACCATCAGAAGTGATGGTCTGCAGACAGCCATGTTGGCTCTGTCTCACAGCGAACGGGGAAGGTACGCATACCTACAAAGGGAGAATTAGGCATCTGTACTATTACTTAATTAAAATGCGTTTTAAATAACCCGGCTAGGCTTCCTCATGTTATTATTTAACTGAACTTGGCTCTAGCCCGGAAAATGCTAGGATCCTTTGGAGATGGAAATCCATACAGTGCACGGAAGCTATAACCTTAACTTTGCTAGAAACCATTTATTCACATGAAAAAAACAGTGGCCCATGCTTTTGGATGACAATAGAAACATATATATATATATTTTATATATAGCAAGCGTACATTTACCATCTCTTAAATAAACCGCATTCACTTAAAGGGACGAAAGTGTTATCCTAGCTCAAAAGCAACAACAGAGCCCCCCCCGAACTCAATGAATTGTAAGCAACAACTACCAGACACACTGCAGGTCCATTGCTGGTACTGTGGGAGAGGAAAAAAAAGCACCTTTGGCGAAAAACACTCGAGAGTGGACAGCTGGATTTACCCTAGTTTCCCCTTATCAGGAATCTGCTCCGCCAAGCCCCGAAATCTCCAGTGGCCATTCAGCGTGGGGAGTTGCACATGAAAATGAAACTTTGAGTTCCGCAGGGTGGATGTGTCAAGTAAACAAATTAACTTTTGCATTCAGATGGTAGGTCAGAGAGACCGAGATATTCTTTGTTTTTCTTCTTTCTTCCTATTCTCTGGCTCTCTTTTAAATTTTTTTCCCTTTTTTTCTTTTTCCTTTTTTTTCCCTTTTTTTTCTTTTTTTCTTTTTTTTTTTTTTTTTCAAAACAAGGGATTCCCAGTGAAATATTGGAGTCGATCTCTGTTCAGTTTCTTTTCTTTCATCCTTCGATTCTGGAACCAGATTTTAACTTGCCGGTCAGTGAGGTTGAGCATTCTGGACAGCTGCAGTCTCTTCTCTTTGTTTATGTACACGTTGAAGAAAAATTCCCGTTCCAGTTCTCTTATCTGATATTTGGTATAGGGGCACCTCTTTTTCCTTGATCGCTGGGGAATTGCTGAAATTCAAGAGAGAAGAATCTGATTTACGCTGTTGCTACGAACATGCTCAGCTAGGATTTGATCAGAGACTTTGATAATATCCCATTGCCTGGAAAGCAGCCCTCTAGCACTTCAAAAAATATTCCTGACGCTTATAATCTCCGGGTGACTTAGCAAAAAAAAGCTAATATTTCCCAACTTCTCCTTAAAAGAGAGCTCTTCGAGCAATACAGAGAGATATTTAAATGGGCTGGAAAAATTCCAAGTTTCTCAAACTCCTCTCACACACACCCCCCGCCCCAAACAAACGAAGATCTTAAGCTCTGAGCCGAAGGGAGCTCTGAGCACTACCTGTGAAATCTCTCCATCTCCCCCCGACAAATCAACAATTTAATAACAATTAATATCCTCTTCCAAGAATACCTTAAGCCCACCTAAATTGGTTTCCTATCGTAAACACACTTTACAACGGTAAAGGAAATCTTATAGGATATATAAAATCCTTTGGATGCTTATAAAATTGCACATAAAATGCGGCTTGACAAAGTGTTGGCCTTGTACTCTTGCCCCCAATTTACTACTGATACCTACCTGAACTGTTGCTCTTCTCTGCAACAGCCTCACCAGAAGGGGAATCGGCGCTGTTTGCTGGTGTCACTTTCTTCTCCTGGCTGGAAGGTGTTTTACTGCAAGTGCTGTTCTGGGCTTTCAAGTCGCCCTTCTCCGCGTCCCCCTCGCTCTCGGAGTGCTGCTGGTACGGGGGTCCGGGGGCTGTCTCGTAAAACTGGTCGAAGCCTTGCGGCAGGATGCCGTTCCTCCCCACCGAGCTGTAGAAGTTGGAGGCAGCAGGAGACGGTCCGTGGTGGCCGCAGACAGGGTCCGTTTTGAACAACATTTCCGTCCTTCTGTTCGCAGGCTGCAGAAAGTCTCTGTGCATCACCTCTTCAGCTGAGTAATAAGGAGCATAACTGCCCCTATACTGCCATTTGCTGCGCTCTAATCCGTATTCCCTGAATGCTACTTCACGCACAGGTTGAACATGAGGTAAATTAGAAGAATAAGGAAAAGTCATTTGACAGGATGACGATTGAGACAAAAAAGAGGGTTTCGTCGAGAAATCTGAGGGTGAGACGTAATAAGCGCACCCTGGCAGATACATATTGGATGTGCCGTGACTGCAATCGTCAAACTCAGTCATGTCTTCCTTTTTGCGATTGCAAGCAACCAGGAGGCTTCAATGCATTGAACAAGATCCATCTATTGCACAAGAGGGTTTGGACAGGATCAACTAAGAAAAAATCCCCACCGTGTGCTGACGTGCAATTCATCTTGATTGATTCTAGTGGTAATTATGTCACGTGACGCGATGTAGAAATGTCCTTATATCTATATCAGCCCCTCGGAAAGGCTCCTAAGATCTCTCCAAAGAGCCCTCCCAGCACGGGGAGGCGAGCGCGCCGTTTGTACAAATATAGCCGGTTTTAAGTCTCATCCTTTCAGCAGGCGATGTGAGATACACGTAGGTGGTGCGGCGGATCACCTGGGGCCGCGCCGCCCGGGCAGGCGCCTGCCCACCGCCGGAGCCCGGAGCGGAGCCCCACGGCGCGCAGCCCCCCGCCCGCATCTCCGCCCGGCCTCCCCGGGCAGCGAGGGGGGAGCACTGCCACCGTCGGGGAAGGCAGCCCCCGGAGCGAGGGCTTGGGGCTCACCCGGCACCCCCGGCTGGGAAACGTGATCGCTTCCTCCTTAGAGGGAGCGATACTCTCCGCTCAAGCAGATGATGAGCGGGTGGGTGATGGTTCACTCAGGAAAGCCAAGTCCCATTCACACATTCGAGTGTACGACCGGATCTGCCCGCCCGGCTCCTGCAATCCACAGTTGGCATCAAAACCGGTCACGAAATTCAAAGCCTGAGTTTCGATCACCTCGTTTTCCCTCGCTTATAAGCCCAAACACTGCGCACTTGTGTCAGGGCGCCAAACTGAAATGAGAAATATGCAAACAGAACATCTCTCAGCAGCCGGATTTATGAAAGGGAGATACTTTTGGGCTCTCTGTAAGGCAAAGAGCTATGGCAGGAAAAGTCCACCAAGCACGGTTTCCTTGGGAAGCAGAGCAGCAGACAAAGTGACCTCTGTTCCCCTGCCTCCAACTCCCACCAAAATGTTCATTTTCATTGGAAGGGAAAAGCAAGACTTGGGAGCAGGCGACACTCACAGCAGCCGCCAGCCCCGCTCCCGCCCTGCCTTCGAGGGCTCATTTTTGCCAATTTTCCTTTTTTCCTTGAAATATGATTTTGTATAGGCAAGCACAAACAGGGCCGCAAAGGCTGAAAAGAGAAGGGAATAAATACACGCCAGCAATAGCCCTATGCTCGACCAAATTCCTCATTCCAGAAACATTTGCCAGCTCTCTATGGGAATGGCTTTTTTCTGCCACTGTACAGCATAGCCAGGTTAGCTCCACCACATGTCACTTGAAATAAACCCGAAATCTGGGAGAGTTCCCCACGCCGAGCACGGACGCCTCCCGACAGCCCGGCAATCCCCGGGCGGAGGCTCCGGCAAGTCGACAGGCCCCACATCACCTCCACAAAGGCAGCCTCCAGGTCCCATAGCAAGCGGAGAGCCCGGCAGGTGGGGAACCGGCCCCAGAGCGCTCCGGGCAGCAGGGGAGAAGGCCCGCGGGCTCCCCGGCTCCTCGAGGCTGCCGTGCCCGTTGTGGACTCGGCTCCGCTGCGACAGGCGCCTCCTGCTCGCCCCCGGCTACGCGATGCGGAGAGGCTCCGGGGGCGGGAGCCCCGCAGCCCGGGCTGCGCCCCGCACCCTGCCCCCCGCCCCGCCGCCGCCACCGCCACGGCCACCGCCACGGCCCCTCCTGCATCCCCCTGGCTCCCCAGAGCAGTCGAGGGCTACCCAAAGGGCTTCCATGCTGCAGCCCATCTTGCCCTTTCTGAAAATAAAAAATACCAAAGCCAGGCAGATATTATGGAGCTCATTCCTAACCACCCCACCCCCCCTCTCCCCCCCCCCCGCCGCCCCTTTCTTTCCTTTTCTTTGTACAGTTTTTCTTTTCTTTTTTGCTTTGGTGCCTCACTCGCAAAACACCTCAAACGCCACACATTGCTCCCAGCAGATAGACCCTCGCAAGTTGCTAGTTATCACTAGAAATCAAAGCACAGAACCACGATTCCCTCCCTTAATCGACTTTCGAGCCCTCTTGATTCTGCTGCAACAGAAAAAACAACCTCCCAAAAATGATGTCTGCGCAGTTAAAATGGCTCCTGTGTCACTAATTACCCTGGACCTTGCAGCAAAGCATGGCAGGGCTCCGTTTGGATTGTGCTCCCCCCCCCAAGGTCTCTGATCGCCTATCTCGTCAAGAGAGATGGTTCTGGAAACCTATGGATCTTCATTTTCTTTACCGTTCAAACAACTAATTACGCCTTAGCCAGAATCCTTCACCTTCTTTTCGATGCAACAAGCCTAGCATCAATTAAATTTTGGCGCAGGAACCAGCCGGTTTCAACTAATTCAAGTTCAAAGACATAGCGACGATTTGTATGTACGAAAGCCCTTTTATAAAACAGTCCTTTAAGAAGCGATCTAATTTGGGGAATGTGAGACCAATATCACAGCAGAGACCCCGCTGGAATAAGGCAGAGCTGGGGGTCCTCGCCTGCCAGACCGTTTTCACCCTGGGGTCGGTCCCAGCCCAGCTCTGAACATTACAATAACACCACCACCACAACTCCCCCTCCCCCCCCACTTTTTTTTTTTTTTTTTTTTCTTTTTCCCTTACGCAGATTAAGCAGCATCGAAACATAAATGCAAATCGTGTACACAGTCAGGCGAATACTTTACCGTTAGGCGTCTTGAAACATCTGCAATCGTTGCCTGGAATCACCAAGTATTCAGGTCCAAGAGACATTTCCAAATGCTCTCCGTGGAAATTAAGGCGACTTGCGTAACATTTGGGCTTAAAAATATACCCGGTCCGGCTGGAGAAGATGCGGTATTTTTGTGCCACCCAAGATAAGACACTAACTTGACCTTAACTTTGTTATGGCGCCCCTAGTATCTGGAGAACGTGAACAGACACTGTCTGGCAGCTCTCGTAAAAACCGACTGGAGAAGAGATTCTGAGTCATTTCATTTATTGCCACTACAGTTCTGCAAGAAAGCTTTTCCTCTCTGCCAAACTTTAATTATTTATGCTCTTTTAGGAAGCACAAAGGCATCCAGAGCCATTCCCAGCAAGCCGAGTTGCGTTTGCAGCCTTATCAAACGAGGAGGAATGGAGAGCCTCCTCGGAAGGGCTTTATCATGTTTAGGCTGCCGTGGAAATGCAAAGATGTTTGAGTAAATAAAGGGATGGACCGTCTCCTGCATGATGCAGAGGGACGCGGGCGTGGGCGCAGCAAGCGGGTGCCCGCTGCTCCATCCCGCCCCGCATACACCCGCGAAGCCGGTACAAGGGGCACCTGATAAGACACCCGAAATAATCCAGTCGAAGGGCGTGGAGTACATCCACCTCACACGGGTGCATCTCCTGCACGCCCTCCCGGCGTGTCGCACACGCTTGTGCACACATGTGCCCAGGGGACAGCTCGGGTGGGTGTGCACAGGCAGAGCCACACAGGCAGGGCGCGCCCCGCGTCTGCAGCTCTGCCACGCGTGTGTGTGCCTCCCACGCCCGAACCACCATCCTCGCCCACTGCTTCAGAGGAAGGGATGAAACCTGTAGTACGGGCACTCGTGATGAAATCATGCAGCATTTTCTACCGCCGATGTGTCTGTGTGCAGTATGAGCCCACAAACACGTACGTCTGAGTGCGCACACACGGTTACACACAACGGGCACTGCTGAAATAAGTGCATCTATAGATACACAGACACGCACAGAGATATATAATACAAATACTTTCTCAGCAAACTGCAATTTAGATCCTACCTCCTCTGTCTTTTCTCTCTCCGTAGGCGATTTAGACTAGGAGCTTCACAATAAGCCATCATCGTGGATCAGATGCGTTTAATAAATAATATATTGCCTTTCACGTATTTTCACCGGAGGTTCCTCTTCGGATTTCACATCACCCATGTAATAAAGAGACGGGTTGTACTGGGGAGGACTAGGATAGGGAAGAACAGTGTAAGGGGTCCATTTCTCATGGACTGTAGCCGTCTGAGTAGTACTGCAGGAGAGGGTAAGAAAAGGGGCTTTATCTGGTTTTTGCTTTTCTCCTGGCTTGCATCATTGGGGTTGCTCCTAGTTTTTTTAATTAGGCAATGCCACTGGATGAAGAGACCCTTATTGTCCGCAATGCGTCAACTCCCAGCACAGAGGATGAACGTATTGAAGATTTGGAGGGACCAAGGAGTGGTTCCTGTGGCTTTAGATGGTTAGGTGTGCATCCCTTGCCCCCGGGGAGCTGTCACCCGGCGAGGCTTCGTCCCCGCTTTCCTACTGGCAGCCACCCCGCCATGAGCGAGGTAGGGTTTTGTCTGCATAGGGCAATGCGGTAAGAGCGGCGACAAATGCTTTGGGCTGGTTTTCCTTCTCCCCCCGAAACACCACCCTAGCGTTGCCTTTGGGGCTCACTGGAAAGCTTTCAGGAAAATGGCTTCATCTCTGCCCGCCTAGGAATCCGGGATTTATCTCCAAAATCATCTGGACTACCGTGCCCTCGTGAGCAGTACTTGCAAGGACAGGAGTGAGTAGGAGCGAAGTTCAAATATGACTATGAAATAATGGGTTTATTGCCTTCGGGAAGGCTATAGCCCTGTGTAAGTAGGTAGCAGCTTTGTGCCGTTCCCTGCGGTTGTTTAGCCTTGTTGTATACGCCACGAACAACCATATCTCAGCCTACTTTACATTCCAGAAAAGAAGGAAGCCTCTGCCAGCCTAATTATTATTACCGTTGGGAGGCGTGGAAACGCTCTTCGTTGAGAAACGAAGACTTAGGTGGCATTTTAATACGGACCTAAAAATCCGTGAGATTTTTCTTTTAGAATTTATATGCTGAGGTATCAGGCTAGGGCAATGTGTAGTTTCCTCAGGCACTGGAGCTCTGGCCAGTCTGGCTGCTTTGGTGCTGCAGAGGCCGGCGGCTCTCGGCAAAGAAAGCCTCTCATCAAGATGCGGGGAAAATCGATTTCATTCTCGTCCCAAAACCATGATCAAAAGGCTCAGACACTGCTACCAGCCCCTCTGGTTGGGTTATCCTCTGAGGTTTATACCTGGGCAAACCCCGAACCGGTTCTCACTTTTCCCTCATAAAAATCTGTGCAGAAACGGCCATGGGGACTGACTGGTGAAACAATCAATCCCACCAAAACCTCCGTGTTGTCCCGTCTCCTGTGCCTGCAGCACCTCGGGGTGAGACGTGGGCCCCAGCCTCCCCCAGCCGCGCCGAGCCTGTGCCTCTGCCCCGGCACCGCCCGCTGTCTTTCGCCTGTTTGGGGCAGCCCTTGGACAAGGCCAAAGTCAGGAGCGCTGGAAGGGCAAGGCCCGGCCCGGCCACCTGGGGAGGCCCCGGCGCCCGACTCCGCGGGCCCCTGCGCCGCCGCGGGACGCCGCGCTGCCCCGGAGGCGGCTGGCGCACGGCGAGGGGCAGAGCGGAGCTTTTTCCCGAGAGAGAAGCCTCTCGGCCGTGCCCGTGGAGCAGCCCTGCCCGTGGCCCGGGGGCGGCGGCCCCGCCGGCGGCGCACAGGGGCCTCCCGGCCGTGCTCTGCCGTCGGGGCGGGCCGCCGCCAGCGGAGCGGAGCCGAGCGGCCGCCGCGGAGCCGGCGCTCAGGTTACGCGCGGGCCTTGCGCGGCTGTCACGTGCACTCTCCGCCGGGCTGCGGTCGGATCTGCGGCTCCGGGGGCTGGCGGGGGGAGGGTGGAAAGGGGAAAAAAAAAGACTGAAGAAAAAGGTTTATTTGCTAACCACTTTCCCCATCGCTGCTCGAGCAGGTTACTCCAAACCACAAAACAAGCCGGCGCCGCAGGCTTGCCCTGGCGTGCAGGGCAGCAGATGAAGGGAGCAGCCGGGACTCACAGAGCTGAGGTCTTTACTAGGCGTTATTCCTTTATTTTGCTGCAAAATGGTGTTTACATACAGATAAAATAAATCGATCTTAGTTTAGCACCGCTTGTTCTCCGGGGAAAGAGAGGGTAAGATGCAGGAGAAAATCTATATAAATGGAGAAAGAAAGGTAAAAAGCTGATAATACATGTTTCCATGCTGGTCCGGCTCGTCTTCTTCATCTTGGCTAAGAACTCAGCGTTGCCTACTTACGCAGGGATCCTACGCGTTTCGAGTGGTAAAAAGACACGCTCCCCGCGTTTCACTGGCGCGTACGCTCTACTCTAGGGGTGAACACTCCGGGCACAAGTTCATGCAGGAACGGGCGGACTCTGCTCTAGTACATAGAAAGAGCCTGCTCTCGCATTACTACTCTTTTCTTTTTCATCCTCCGGTTCTGAAACCAAATTTTAACTTGCTGATCGCTTAAATTCAGTCTGCTTGATAGTTCTTTCCTCTTCTGTCGGTTAATAAACTCATTGAGGAGAAACTCGTTTTCCAATTCAGCAATTTGTTGTTTTGTGTATGGTTTCCGTTTCTTTCTTGATCTCCCCTGGGTGGGACACCAAGGCAAACCTACAACAAACACGTCGATAATTTAGTGGATCAAGTCTGGATATGCAAATATAGGAATATGAAAAAAGCCCCGCAAAATAACAGAGCTAAACTAGGTCAGAAAATTGGGCAAAGCACATTTGACAGCACAATTTCTATCTAACCTCCGAGTCAGTTTAAGCGATTTTCGCTCCGAAAGAGTTACAGAGAGGGTTACAAAGTAATTACAGGCATCTCTTAAAAAGAACGTATAGCTAGGTCGCTTCTAACTAAAGGGAGATATTTAAGGCATACCATCCTGCACTGAAGGTCTGAGGCATGACTGGACTGCTGCGGGCTGAACTGTCAGGTTCAAGTTGACGGAATTCTTGATGTCCTCCTTTAAGCTTGAATTGCAGGAATTCACTTCAAAAAGAGCAGCCGAGCCATGCAAACTTCTCTGCAGGCTCGAGTGGTCATACTTGACGGGCTTTAAGTTGGCTGTGTGAGTAACAGTTGGTTCATTTGCAAAAGATTGCCTCTGCCTGCATCTCTCCTCTTGTTTGGAGCTCGCATCGTGGGCGTAATATTTATTGTTGTCTTCCAGGCACTCCTTGTTGCCGTTGGAGCTGATGTTGATTGGAACGGAGCCGGGGAGGTAAGGCTGCGCCGCGCCGCCGAACGCGTGGCTCTGCGGCTGGGCTGCGCACGAACTTGAGCAAGTCCAGGGGATCGAGCTCCGGGGGTAGGAAATGGTGGGCAGAGCCGCCAATTGACTGCCATTAGCCCGCAAATTAGGAAAATAAAAGGAATCTGGAGATTGCAAATTCAAGAGAGAACCAACGTAGCCAGATCTGTAGAGACTGCGATCACACATTTCCAACAAAGGACTTCAGCTGTTCTTACAGCGGTATTTAGTTACAACAGGGAATAAGCGGAAAGCCTGAAACGATTGGACGAAACTTTGCAGACAGGTTCTTCAAAGCCGGTAATTTCAGCACCGCCTCCAGCGACCGAGCCACAGAGCCCCCCCTTCCCCCCCCCCTTTTTTTTTTTCTTTCTCTTCACCCCCACATTTTAAAAGTCTTATGATAACACTTGAAATATGAAAATATCGAGCTCGCAAGGGGGAGGGGAAACCATGGTCTCCGGTTCTATAAAAGTGGCCGGGGCGGGTTGGCAGAGCTGCGGCGCCAGCGGGGAGATGAGAGGAAAACAAACATTTGCCGAGAGGACAGGGCAGCCCCGGGTGCAGCCCCCGTGCCGGCGGTGTCCCCCGGCTGGCAGTACCCGCCGGCTGGCAGCACCCTCCTGGCCAGAACGATACCCACGGTAAGAGTGAGCACCGAGGACTGGAAATAACTTGTGATGTCTATGAGATGTGAATGTTTAGGGCACACGTATGTACTTCTGCCCCTAAATGCATGATATGCATCTGCATATGCGTGCAAATAAAGTCTTAATCGATCGGATGTTACCGGGATAGTCATTCTGGCACACAAATGACGAGTATTCTCTTAGGTCCGCACGTCTGCCCTTTTTACCCCTTTTGCCTTTCATCTTCACTTGGAAGCGCTTCTAGGCGAGCAATGCTTCTAAAACTCGGAGTCTGTTTTGTCTTTAAAATACAGTCAAACAAACATCAACAGAGAGTAACAACAGCAACAACACGGAATTACTTGAGCAACCCTCTGAGATGAAACAAATAATAAATAAATAAAATCGAAAGGCTTCAAGAAAGAAAATGCCAAGGTCTGGTCTTCAGCAGAGAGGGTGTGAATGCAACAGCGGGCAGAGGAGACAGTCAGCCTCAGCTGGGTCGTCCGCTGCTATGTTCCAGGCTGTGTGTGAGGGATTTTTCTCCCATGAGAAGAAAATTATCCCTCACTGCTTTATTACTGTGTTATTTTGGGGAGTTACACATATTTTTACATTTTTGACTGATCAAACAAGAGCCCATTTATTCCGTTATCTCTCTCATTTCCCCATTGCCTCAGAGTAATTAAAATCATATCTGAGAGCATCCTCTCAGGAGATTGCTCATGTCCTTTCCCAAACCGTGAGGTTCGCAAGACAGTGTTCTTCCCACCGAGAAGATGCAAGACCCCGTATGCTGCACCCAAAGACAAGGAGCTGGAAGGCTCGGGAAGGAGTGGAGTACCCATCGGCTCCGCGCTCCAGGCCGCTCCCTGCCCCACCGCCCCACAAACCCGCGGGACACTCTGGAAGCCGATCGGCCACCCGCACCGGGCGTTTCTGTCCTCGGCCTCTTTCCCAAGAAGATCTCCCCTAGCGTGTGCGAGCCCGGCGTCAAGCGAAGCCTTAATGCCCGGACTTTGCCACTTTCATTACCTCGGTTAAAAATTTGAACCTAGTTAGCATGTAGGGTTAATTTTCCCTGTTATTATCCTCTTAATCACACTTTTAATCTTGGTTTTATTTCTAAGGCGAGATCAGAGACGCTGCCCTTCTTGACATTCTCCTAATCAAATTCATCTTTCTGTTTAATGGGAAATTGAGGGAAATTCTGCAGTAATTTCATTGCCTTGGAAAAAAAATCTTTAAATGATTGCTCTCTCCTAGACCACACAGGACCACACAAGCACCGCTGGAGGATATTGCTGACCACTGCCTTTAATTTTTATTGTTTGAGTTATGTCTACCAATTGAATCTCCCTCTTATTAGGTGACTTGTATTCTGACTTTGTGTTCCCTAAGAAGATGGGTATAAGTTTTTTTCATAATCCCCTTTTATGAAAAAGCTGACTCTGATTTTCGGTTCTTGGAAGAGAAAAGGAACATTCAGTTCAAAGGCTATATTTTTGTCTGCAATAAACACAAGGAATGGATGTGAGTTCCCAGTTACCGGAAAGAAAGGTGACACTTCAAACTAACTTTTATGGGGCTAGAGAAAACAGAGCTTTCAATTAATATTCAACTCATTTGTAAATGCTAATTAATGCAGAAAAAAAAAAAAAAAAAAGAAGACCAAAACCTGGAATAGCTGGAGACGCTCACAGTTACGGAAAATGTTTAAATCTACATGGAAAAACATTTACAGAAACATCTTGTTCCAGAGGCAGCTGGCCTCGGAGCCGAGGGGAGTGGAGCGGAGTGGAGGGAGAGCCTCGTACGGATTTGTGCTGCTTTTTCCAGCCACAGCCGGCTGCTGGTTTGGGGGGCGGTGTGTTAATGCCGCGGGTGTCCCCCCGCCTGTGTCTGTACAGGAAATATCACCACTGAGGAACAGGGCGACCCGGAGGCCTGCTTTCACACGCTCCTTTCCTCTTTTCCGCTCTTTTTTTTTTTCCCTTGGTTTTTGAATAGGCATCCGGATAGGCCTGGACATCAGAGCTGACCACACGCTGTAATTTCACTGGCATATTCTTCCAGTTTACAGACGTAGGGTGCTCTGCGTGCGACCGAACTGCCTCCCTCGCTCATTTATCACTCGGAAACGCAGCGCCTGAAGCGAGGAGATGGTTTCTCCTGCCTATGCCAGGGGTTGTCCAGGAGATGGCAGGATTGCCTCAGACATGGCTGGGAAATAGCGCTGCCTGACAGGAGCCAAGAAATGCATCACTGCGCCACTGTGCATTTGCAATTCAGTTTGTCGAGGTACATGTTAATTATCTGCAATAACGTGCGCTACATTTCAGGCGAATCATCATACCCTTTTCTCTAAACACGGACTACAGCTGTGGCCGACTACAGCTGGGGCTATGCGGCTGCAGCCCGGCCCCGGGCCCACGTGTAACTGATGTCCTGGAAGAGTCCAAGCTGTGGCCACGGAGGTTTTGAATAAGGCTCACCAATGCCCCAACTCCAGGCTTGGAAAACCCTTTTAATCTGAACCGGTAGGCAGACGGGCAGATCTGTGCCCCACTTTCCTCCGGCCTGTAGCTGCGGGCTTCTTAATGATTCTGCACATTCTTACGAAACTACGAGGCGACTCCTCTCCATCTGGTACCGATTTGCCAGACAGTTCGGGTTTCCTTCTGCCCAGGGAAGGCGGCTTTGGCCGCGGCAAAGCTGCGCCTTCTGAAAGCACGGAGCCCGGCAAAGCCAAAGGTTAAGCCTGGAAGGAGGAAGAGAACAGCCCGCGATGGCTCCGCAGCCGGGAAACAAAACAGCTCTGGCAGTGCCCGGCCTTCCGTCTGCAGGGAGACTCGGTGGGAGGAAAACCTCTGTAGAATTAATGGCAGTATGTGTGCATGAGTGGGGGTGCCAAGGGGGAGAAGACAAGAATTTAAAACATTCGGAGAAAACAAGGTTGCATCAGCAGAGAGGGCTGTTCCAGGCACGTAAATGATGTGCATCACAAGTGTTCTTTTATAATAGAATTAAACAGAAATGCACTTTGCGATAGAATCTGAACTGCTCCGAAATGAACTTTTTTCGTCCGTTCAGGGAAAACAAAAGCCATGAGCGTGCAAGCGGAGTAGAAAGGGGAAGGAAGAGGGCGAAGGAGACGGAAGATAACCCCGCGATGGAGCCAGCCGGTTGCGGAGAAAACGGAGGGGCATCTCTCCGGCCCAGCCGCCCGGCCGCCGGGGAAGCGGCAAGTGCCGGGACGTTTTGGAAATGGAGAACAAAGGGGCGGCGGGCCGCCCTCGGCCGCCAGACACCGGGCAGGCAGAGCAGGGCTCGGAGGAAGAAGGAGAGACAGCCTTTCGCCTGCTTCCCACGCCCTGTATTCCTCGCCGGCAACATTTCTTTCTCCCCCAACCCCTTTCCTATCGACCAGGCACTCTCGGATACTCTTCTTCATCCTGTGATTCGCGTCTCATTGTATCTACCTCTCACTTCCCAGGAACGGCGTCCTGTAAGTGTCCCCGATAGGATCCCAGGCAAACCTGGAGCCCGTGAAACCCCTTGCGGCAAAAGAAAGCGAATTTCTTTCTCTCTTTTTATGTATAGCGAAAAGAAATCGTTTTATTAAAGACGTTCAGAAAAAGATTAGAAACATCATTAACAGTTTGGAAGTCCAGATTGTATTTCCAACACAGAGTAAAAGCGGACTTTAAGACAAATTTTTAAAAAATGGTTTATGGAGAAATAGGCTTATCGTATGTCTTACCACATACAAGGATAATCAAAGTGTTTAGAGCAATAGTATGTTATAATAAATAGTACTAGTTTGGAACACATTTTAATAATTAGACGAGGCACATTAACAGAGAGGATACCGTTTCTCTCTCCTAGTTGTTGATTAGCGTGTCTGATCACCCTGTGTATATCATAACATGCACACTAGGTTTAAAAGAATAAAAAAATCGACAAAATCTTAGCCTTCGGCCCGTATAAATTATGGCATCTTTTGAATTTCCTTATTTATTGCTTCTGTCATTAACACCCGTTTAGTTTTGTAAATTAAAAGCTAATAATGAACTTCGCTTGTCCAACAAGGACTTTTTTTGGGCGGGAGGAAGGAGAAGAGTCTTGCGCTGGTCCAGACAAGCAGGGTAGAGAGGACATTTTCCGCCAGGTCTGTGCAGGTTCATACACACCTCTGTAGGGGCAGCCTCTCCTCTGGCTGCCGGGCGAGATGGGCAGTCCGTCATGCTGAAAGCGCTGCCCCGAGGCGCCGCGATCTGCGCCTCCGCGGAGCGCTCAGCATCGCAGCCCCCGTCCGGCAGAGCCCGCCCGGGACACAACCTCTTCCCTTTTTCAACCGGGTCTCCCTTTTCAACCCGGCAGTATGGACTCCTTGCACTGAAAACGAAACTGCGGCGGAAAAACCCCACAAACCCAACCTCAACCCGAAACCTGCAGCAGCGGGGAGCGTGGTGGGACATGCCTGCGACTCTGTGCCCCTCAAGAGCTCAGAGAGGTTCTCCCTCCCTCGAAAAAGCAATTAAAAATTCTGCTGCAGCCAGTAACCCTCCACTCAATTCTCTCCGGGTCCCAGTGGACTAGGCAGGTTTGGCAGAAGCCGGGTGCTGCCACGGGTCCGTATTCCGGCTTTCTTGCATTTCCGATTGATTTTCTTTTTTTTTCACTCGGTGTGTTTTGAAGTTTACGATACCAAATCAAAACTGGCACTTTTTGGCACTGGCTATTGCTCAGAGAAAAAAAAAAAATCACAGAATACCCCCCCCCCCCCCGAAGAATTAAGCATTAAAAAAAAGTTATAACTGTTACCGTTCAACATATTTAAATTCGTTTATACTGGCCTAGAGGGAAGAACAGAAAATATAATTAATATTAATGTTATTATTATTTTCAAAATGAAGAAACTATAATTCAGTTCAAGGCTTGTCAACACTCCCTTACACTGAGAGAAAAACGCTGACTTTCACGGAAAACAATTCCCGAAATTTCGCCACCGCTGGAAGGACCAAAAAAAAATTAAATATATTTTCAAGTCTTTCCAAAAGTCTTCAGCTGGTTGTAAATTGAGTTTATATTTTCATCGCTGTCCACAACTAATGTATCAGGATACGTTGTCTTTCAGTTTGGAGACTATTTTCTTATCCTTCACCCTCCTGTTCTGAAACCAAATGGTAACTTGTCTCTCAGACAGGTTTGTGGCTGCGGATATCCTTCGCCTCTTGTCCTTGTTAATGAACTTGTTAATGGCATATTCATTCTCGAGTTCTTTAAGCTGCAGTTTTGTATACGGCACTCGCTTCTTTCTCCCACGCCGGTAGACACACATATCGGGCTGGTTTAGTGCAACGTCCCCTATTGTAAAAGACATTATGTGAAAAATTAGAATTTTATTACAGGCGTTTAAAGCTTAACCGATACTTGTTGGGCACTGGTTTTCATGGGCAAATAAATAATGCCGGGTTGTTTACAGTTTATTATTATTTACACTGCCACATTATTTGCACTCTAGTAAAGCACCACCAAAACTTTGATGGACTGTCATCACTTTTCAGGCATGCATCGCTAACCGAGCATTCAGGGCGGCGGGGGCATTGGCTGGGGGGCTGAGAGCGGGTCAGTGCTGGCAGCGCACACACAGAAATCGCGTTGGTGAGAGTTTCCCGGGTTTGTTTGCATGTGGTTTGTGCCTCTGTGCCCTCACTACTCGCAGTCTCTTAAGTGCTCTGGGGCCGCCGCATCAGTCGCCAGCCGGAGAGGCAGAGGAGAGCAAGCCTTCGAGCACCATCCTGCAAACTTCAAACGCGACTACAAACCCTGCCACCGAGGGAAGCAGCGGGAGAAGGAGCCCGAGGCCGCCCCGGCGCTCGCGGGTCGGGCGTCCGGTGCCCTGGCGCTGGTGGCGCGGAGGTTCTGGGGTCAGTCCCGCGGGTATGGAAAGCTGAGGGTGAGGATTTTCTCGGGGGTGGGCGGCCGAGGGGGGAGTGAGAAAAAGAGAAAATCCACCGCCCCCACCCTGCTCTATGCGTGTCTGTGCAGCTTGTCCAGGTCGGCAGGCCGCCCCTGCAGCCCGGGGGGCGGGGGAGGGGACGGGAAGGCGGAGAAGGCGCGGGAGAGTTCTGCTCAGACCATTTCTCCCCCTCTCGTACCTGGAAAGGACGATTTCCAGAAGTGTGAGCTCTGTGTCTGATCTTTGGCACAGTAAACCTGACTATTCCAGCCATTAGCCAGAGTCCAAGACTGATAGCCCTCCATTGATATGTATGTTTCGTGTCTCGGTTCCCCAGAGCCAAACGTTGAGACCATGTCTATGTACCCAGGAACGTGCTGGTAGGGGGTTGTATAGCCCTGGTAGAAGGACACTTCCTTTGCCCTGGAGGAGACTTCATTGGCGGGGACACTCGTGCTGGTCAAGCTGGAGACGTCCATGTACTTTTCCACGGGAAAGCCGCCAATGGAGGCATGGGGGGGAGACTTCAGGGCGTTTTGCTGTATCCCAACCCCGTGGGACATCCTGCAGCTATAGTATCCATTGCCAAAGTGATACCCATAGCCCAGCGCGGGGGCGGCGGCCGGCGTGGTTGAGCCCGGGCAGTCCTTGGTCTGGGGGTCGGGCCTCGCAGCCGCCCCCGAGCGCTCCCCTCCGCCGGCGTAGGCAAAACCCGAGGCGGCGGCGGCAGCGGCGGCGGCGGCGGCCGCTCGGCCCGTGTGCGCCGCCCCGAAAACGGGCGAGGAGAGAAAATTACGGCACTGCCCGGGGGCTCCGCCGCCGCCTCCGCCGCCGCCGCCGCCGCTGCTGTCGCCGCGCAGTCCGTCCATCTCCCAGCTCGCTGCTTTGCTCATGGCCTTGCACATCGCGGGCGGCGGCGGCGGCGGCTCGGTCCCCGGCCGGGCATGATGCGGATGGTTATTTGCCTCCAACAGGTTGGATCCTGGCGGTACGTTTATAAAAACGAAGTCCAGGTTGGGAGGGGGGACCGGGGTGGGGGCGGCCGGCCCCAGATTAGTTTGCCTCAGCCCGGGGGGCTGCTCATAGGCTGCCGTCGGAACATGTGACCCTCCCGCTGCCCGCACTGCCCCTTTCGCCTCGCAGCCCCCCGGTCCGCACCGACGGCTCCCCCACCCTCTACTCCCACCCCCGCCCCGCCGCCGCGCTCCCGCCCCGCCACGGCCCCGGCGCTGGAGCGGGGGGAGATTGGGCTGACGAGCGGCGGTGATGCCCCTCCGGACCAACCTGGGCCCCCGTTGCTTTCATCCCCCCCCTTGCTCCTGCCCGCAGCTTCAAAAAGGCCAGCCGAGTACCACTGGACCTTTTGAGGCCGCGGGCAGGGGCCCTTTTTACAGCCACGGACAGGGGTCTCACCGGATCCACAGCGAGACCTTCTCCAGCTCATTGTTGCGTCTGCAAGAAGGGGGAAACCCCAACACAGTCTTTGTATTCCATCCTCCCCACCTCCCTTCTTCCCGGCGATATATAGAGTAGAAGGGCTTTGTTACACGGGAAAAGGGGTCCCTCCTGGCTTCACTGAACTCTCGGTCCCGGGGAGAACCCTCCCTTTAGTCCCCCATTGCCACCCCCGCCAAACCCCCCGATATTGCTACCGGCTAGGAAGAGGCACCGGGTCTGTGTGCAGCGCAAGATGGTAAACCTGGCACTCATTAGATGTGGCTTTTTCTCCCCGTGCAGTGTCAGTTCGTGTCGTGGTAAGGCAGCCTAGTTAAAACACAGAGTTTGCTTACGCTGACGGCTGCTCTCGTGGTGACTTCCCAAGACGGTGGCCAATCCTCCTGTCGTGTCTCTCGACTCTCGCACTGAGTTGGGATGGAAATGAAGGAGCGAGAAGTACTGGAAGTGGAGAAAGCTCCGAAGACGACTCCCAACTCCAGCCACAGCCCCAACCGCAACCTCAACCACAATCCCAACCCCTACCCCGCTGGACTGACTCCAGTCGCTCCGCAGTTGTGTATTGCACACTTAGCTCTCTCTTGGGTGCGGAGGGCAAGAAGTTGCTGGGAAAAGTGTCAGCTTCGCAGGGAAGGGCACGGAAACTCCACGCCGCTGAAAACCGTATAGCTGGGGCTCTGTTTACTGTCCCTACGGAGGCTCAGGCGCATGAGAGAAGAGAGGCAGCCGCCATGGAGGAGAAACTCTGGGCTGACACCATTTCGGGGCTCTGGGGGTGTCCTTGCTGAGCAGCCCGGGCAGGTGGTGGCGGGGGCCCCCGGATCGCTGGGCTGTCGCGGGATAGGTCCCGCAGCAGCCGCCCGTCCCGCAGCCCTACTTTGTAGGTCTAATAATCATCGGCAGTATCTGGAAGCGGGGTTTGGAATGACAAACGAGTGCCCATAATTACGGCAACAACCGGATGGCATAGACGAGTTCATGTTTATTAGCTCTGACCGCTTAATTGCTATTAATCTTTCATAATCAGCTAAAAAGTGAGCCAGGCGTGAATACGTTTCTCTCGGTTATAAGCCGAATCCGTGTTTACTCTCAGGACATTAAACACTCCGTAATTAGAAGGAAGTTTTGTCGAAGAACAATTTTCTCACCCTTTTATGTCCCTGAAAGCAACTTCCTAGCGAAAACGTTGCTATAAAAAGAAGTCCAGAGAAACGAAGGACTTTATTTCTCTGGACATCTTTCTATGTGTACTCCCACGTCCTGTTGTGTTTCCTCTTTCAATAAATGCAGTGAAAATTTCTCTCATGTCAGGACCTTTCCAAAAAGGACGCGAAAGTAAGGAACACCTAAAGCGCAGGGTTTCGGAGCTTTTTGAGGTCGATTGCATCAAAGTAAACCACGGTGCAGCCGCAGCGACTCCCTTTGAGGTCTTCAGCCCTGCCGAGACCTCTGCTCCAGCGAGAGCCCCTCGGTTCACCAAAAACTCTTTGGGCGGGTTTATGAGCAACAACTTCAATTCTATAATGAGCTGCTTTGTGAAGGGTGTAGAAAACAGCATTGCCTTGCACGGCAGGATATTATGCACAGGAATAAATGATCTCATGAGCAAAGGTCGGTTCTCTGAGAGCACCCACCCAGTTTACAAGGGGCAGGATGCGTCCCACACCCCCGAACCCGGGGAGTGTGCGGGGCACCGTGCGGAGGCCTCGAGCAGCCCGGCGCTTCCTTTGCCCAGGGAGAACAGTTCCCATCGAGGCTCAGTTCCTTGTCGGGCAGGGCAGGAGGAGCTGCCGTTCTGGCCGGGCGTCTCTGCCTGCGAGGCCGTCCTTGTCTTCCCTGGGCAGCGCTTCCGCGGGTGGCCAGCGCCCCGCGGAGTCACGTCGCATTTTCCGTTGACACATTGCACGGGAATCCGCAGAATACATGAGCTAGAAAGCACCGCTGCAGGCGTGCTTGTGCCTTCCCAGAAGAAAAGGTTGTGTTGTTTTTTTTTTTTTCCTTTTATTATTTTTTACAATCCTGAAATTATCTCATTTAGTCAAGTGCATTTACCATGATTTAACACAGTTAGGATTCCACTCAAACTTTTAGCACAGGATTTTAGCATCTGCTTAGTATCCGTCTCTTACAGGACCCCCCTCCCCCCTCCCCGACTTTTTATCTCCTCCCTCGCCAGAATTTGCCGATGGCAATCGTGTCTATAGGAAGTTGCTTCTCATGCTAGTGTTTGCTGTAGGAAAAAAAATATTGTCCAGGACAAACAGAGAATGCAAACAAAACCACTCGATTTATACGTCTCCCAAACCTTACCCTGTGTCCACTGTGTTCCGTTGTTACCTTTGAACTTGTATGGACTTTTAATAGCTAAACAGAACAGAAGAACTTTCATTTTCCCCTATGCCTTTAAAAAAATAGCCAGTTATGATAACGAAAAGATTTAACAGCAACACGTGGAGAATCGTTGAACTATTTTCCCCTCCAGATCTGTGCCACAGCTTCTCATGTCTTTAGTTATTTCAACCTTAAATAATCCGTTTCGAGCCGGAGGAAGTTTTCTCGGGGCTCCCAGCGTGCCCTGGGCGCAGCGGCCACGGGCGGCTGAGCACTGCGGGCGTTGAACTTGAGCTCTCGGGTCACGGGCTGGTGCTGGCCGATCTCTGACTGCCACCTCCGCTCTGAAGCAGCGAGGGGACCTCGGGACCCTGACCTTGGACCAGCTCGGCAGCCTGCCGCAGTTGCAACCTAAACTGAACCTTCGGCCGAGTCCCTTGGCGACCGGATGTGGCCTTTATCGTTTGCATTAAACCCCGTCTGTGTGCAAAGGCAGCCTCAGAAGACATCATGTAACTATGAAGCTCGCGTAGGGTCCCGTGGATTTCTGTCTGGGCAGTGCGGGGAGGGACGGTGTGCAGGGCCAGCGGGACTCGGATACACGCTGTGCTCGTGTCCTTCACTCGCGAGTGACATTTAACAGACAATATGGACTGAACACGCCCCAAGACTGGTCCTATGCTTATATGGCAGCCTGAGGCGGAGGGGAGAGTCGGGGCTGAGCAGGAGCGTGCCGCCTGCTCAGACACGCAGGACAGTCGCTCCGCGGGCGCGGAGCTGCCCCGCCAGATGGCCTCCGACTGGCCGGGGGAGGACGGGCAGAGCCGGCGGGCAGGGCTGGACGACAGGGTGGCAGCACCTGCGGGCAGGACAGGTGAGCAAGGAGGGCAGCACCCGTGGGTAGGGCCGACGGGCAGGTCGGGAAGGTCAGGTGGAGCCTGCGGGCAGGGCCGGCGGGTAGGACAGGTAGGACGGGCAGGGTGGGATGGGCAGGGCGGGACGGGCAGGACAGGACGGGCAGGGTGGGATGGGCAGGGCGGGACGGGCAGGGCGGGATGGGCAGGGTGGGATGGGCAGGACAGGACGGGCAGGGCGGGATGGGCAGGGCGGGACGGGCAGGGTGGGATGGGCAGGGTGGGATGGGCAGGGCGGGACGGGCAGCGTGGGATGGGCAGGACAGGACGGGCAGGGCGGGACGGGCAGGGCGGGACGGGCAGGGCGGGCAGTGCCGCCGAAGCGCCGCCAGGTGGCGCCGCCGAGCCTGCCGCCGGCACTGCCCGGGCGGAGCGCGGCCCCCGCGCCGCGGGTCCCCCGGAGCGGCCCCCGCCGGGACCGGCTCCCCGCGCCCCCGCACCGCCCCCGACCGCCGCACCGCCGCCTTCTCCCACCCCGCGGGCCGCGTCCCGGACACCCTGAGCTAAGGCGGCTGTCTCCGCCAGCGCTGCGAGCCGCCCTGGGGCCCGACTGGCAGCCTGCCCCGCTGCGGGGTAGGAAGTAGATGTTCCCTCCCGTCTTCCCAAGAACACTCTGACTGGTGAAAAGCTGCACAAGATGTTTGTTTCATTTAATACGAACTTCATTTCAATTAAGCTACGTGACCCCTTTTCCCCGGGTAAGATTTAATAAATGAGTACTGAAATATTCTTTGATGCCTCCAGCAACAACTTTCAAGGTAAAAATCTGGCCAAAGGCCTAAGCAGCTATTTAAACTTACAAGAACAACTGAGTAAACAGAGTCTAACAAAAGCACACATATTTCGGCAGTTTCTCAGCGGTCTCTGTAACTTCCTCCCTCTTTGCCCACTAATGTCACTTCAATGTCCGTGGTTCTTCAGGCTTAGCTGTTGGTTTTGAACAACTACAAACATATTCAGAAAGATTTTGTAGACTATGCTATTCCATTTGGAAAACAAACAAACAAACAAACAAACAACTAAAAAACCCCCCACTGGAACACCACAAAAGAAAAGCAACAATAAAAAAAACACAGCTAAACAAAACAACCACCCCAAAATACAAACCCTCCTGACAACACACGCACACAAAAAAACCAACCTAAGAGATAAATATCAGTGCAGTAAAAAACTGTAGTTTTCCGGGAATATAAACAACAGACAACTAGTTTATTAGGGAGCTGATGGTTTGGGTGAACTGATTAACTGCATTGCAGGGAACGGTTTTGCAACCTCACCTCTACCTAGTGGAAGATTAACATCTTGTATAACATTTTATAACCCTTGCATATGAATCTAGCTGTATTTTAAGATACTCTGTACATAACCTAAGGTATCAGTATTATTTAAAAGGTGCAAAATATAACCCTAGTAAAGATCATTCATAGCCGCACTTGAGTGTAACTTATTTTTCTCACATTGAGGCTTTTCACATAGTCTTTTCCATCCGCTCCAAATAACATAAAACCCGTTTTCTCCTTTTTAGTGGTGCAGTAACATTTTTTGAGTCTAAAGCTGTGCCTGTTCTGGTGGTGTGCACATACGACTGCCTCCGAGATGTGGTATCTCGGCTGCGGTTTGCGAGGGAGCAGGGAGAAAGATGCTCGTCGCGTTACAGCGTGTAAGAAAACAGACGAGGGCGCCAAACGACAGCAATAAACCCGGCCGCAGGCTTCCGCTCCCCCTCCGCCCCGCCGGGACCGGCGGCCGGGCCGCCGCCTGCTGCGGAGCCAGGCACGGCGGGGAGCGAGGGCTGCGGGACCGCGGCGGGGCCGCGTCCCCGGGCGGGGCGGGGCGGGGCGGTGCCAGCTGCCGCCGGCAGGGCGTCTGCTCGGCCGCGCTCCGCGGGGACACCCCGGGGACACGCTTCGCCCCTCCGGGAGCGCGCCCGAAGCCTCAGCTCCCAGCCCTGCCGGGGACCCCGTCGGGTGCCGTCTGCGGCCCAGCGGCCTGCGCACCGCTCCTCTCCCCTCCGCACCGGCCCGCTCCTCCGCCGCGCCGGCGGGCAAGGAAAAGTTGACATTTACTCTTGTCTGGTTTGGGGACTGTAAAACGCAGGACACCACACTGCAGTCTAAATTCACATTTCAAAGGGCTGACATAAAACTGTCATCAATAGAAGGCTGGATTTTGCAAACAATGTCTAGAATGTTTCTTAAATATTTGGTGGAATGTTTAGGGAGACTTTGACACGTTATTGAAAAAAAATCTGACAAGTATCCCATTTTCGAACTATGAATAATGCGCAAGAGCACAAGAACATAGGAGATGCGTGTGACCAAGATTAGCAGCAACAGCTCTCCTCACGAAAAAAAAAAAAAGAAATTAAACCTGCGTTTAATTACAGGAAACATTCGGGTGTTTCTCCGGGAGATGAAACTCATATTCCCAGGGTCTAAACACTAGATGATGTGGGTGAAAAAAAATCGCGGCGAGAAAAAAGGTTGGGCAGCTATCGAAGCGCACTCCAGAGATGCTAACGACAAAGGATTTATCTTCGTTTAAATGGTTGCCATCAGCGTCATTATTACTAGCAAAGTTACCGCTGAAGGGAGACTTTCCGACTGTCACGTCTGCCGAGCGCGGCAGCCCGTGTCTCCTGCAGCGCGGCGACGCTTCGCCCCGCGGCACCCGGCAAAGAGCGGAGGGATGAGCTAACTGAGCCACAGGTAACTTTGGAGAGAGGGTGTTAAGGTGATGTTTCTGATAGGTCGGAGCCTGCGGGCAATAACCCCCCATCCATCATTTAATTCTATGATTATTTTAAAATTTTCAAATGCGTAGGTTTTATTGGTGGTGGGGAGGAAAGAAGCAGAGGGCTGGAGCGAAACCTGCCGGGAGAATGAAATGGACGCCCACGGAGTGTTTTAAATCACGAATGCATTTAATGTTCTCCAGTTATTTCCTTCCCCTATCATACCGTACAACAGTCAGTATTTTCCCAGAGGGAAGAAAAATCCCGAGCTAGCTTCGTCGATAAGCAGGATTATAGAAAGTAAAAATGAGATCATATTTAAGGATGCAACGAAGAGAAAGATAATAGAGTTGTAATATACTAGATTATAACAAATATTTTAATCTCCAGGTAACTACTTGAATCTGTACAGCAGACTTATAAAGTCTGGGCATAAGGTCCGTGCGTGTGAGGGGGTGCGTGGGGGTGTCAGTGTAAATTCCTAAATAAAAGTACTAATGTGGTCTGGAAATGGGAGGGAAAAGTAAAGAGATATCAGCGGCAGGAGGTTCTCAATCCTCTGGTCCTCTTCCAGTATTTCCTTGCCTTGTGATCTAAAATTCGCCTCAGAAATAATAATAAAGAAAAGCATTATCTAATATTTAGCGTGTAGTTCTGTCCGAGGACAAATGAGAAAGAAGCTGCATCATTAGGACCTAAAAGGCAACAAAACAAAAATCAGAGCATAATGATGCACCTAAATGAAGGGGGAAATGTTGCACAGCTCATTTTATTAATCAGACTGTCAATTCCACCCCAGAGGCCAAACCCCAGAGCAATTCAAGCAGGATCTGATCAAGCTAAGGACAGAAGCTTTACTCCTCACTTCTTGTCTTTCTTTCTTTCCACCTGGATATATTTGTCTGCTCTGAAGCCGCCTTCATTATCCACTGACAGGAGCTTGTATTTATTTGCTTATAAACCTGTTACAATAAATGATTATTCGAACAGCGTCATTCGTACCTTAATGACGAGCACCACTTTTTGATGAATGACATTTCGGGCTAGAAAGGATGTATGGGTCATTTTGACCAGTCATTCCCTCGCTTTGGCATCCCACAATTTTTACACCTCCCTCAAAAACAGATAATAATATTTAGAGACACTTGCCGGGCTGAATGTGAATTAGCCCCTGCTGCAGCTCATCATTAGTACAGGACCAGCCCTGCAACTTTGACATTTTTTATAAAGCTGAGATGATGGAAAGAATAAGAAAAGAGATGATCCTGATGGAGAGAGGGCTGCACAGCCCTACAGCTGGCAAAAGGCTCTCGAATTTGTCAGACTCAGCTGGAAATGCGGTGTTGGAGGCCCTTGAAAATTCTCCGCACAGTGGTCGCCTCAGCCCGAGACTGACTGCCGCCTCCCTGCACAGCGCTATAGGGGACATCTCCGCCAAAGGCAAATTTGAAATAGACACTTTATTCAATCTCCAGCATCCGAGCAGTGAAAGCACTGTCTCCTCCGAAATCCCGCCGTCGGAAAGCAGGAAGAAAATCAGCCTTTATTCCGAAGTTGCTCAAGAGGCAGATATGAACAGTGATGTGGAGGTGGGCTGCTCCGCGCTCCGCTCCCCGGCCAGCCTGACTTCCTCCCAGCTGAAGGAAAACAGTAACAAAGGTAACTCTTCCTTTATCATCTTCATCTAAGCCCCGCTCTTTGCCAACCGGCTTTAAAAACCAAAGGAAACCCACCGCCACCGCCAAAGTTGCTCGCCTCTGCATCGGCGCTCTCTCTTCTGCGAAGACAGAGCTCCAGGCTGTAAAATATTATTGCAATTACTGCGCTACCCCGATAGCTGAGATACACTGTCCGGGCAGCTCCTGTGTCGGTGCCTTCGTGTGTGTGTGTGTATGCCCAAATCCATTGATACTTAGATATATATCCAGAATATATGTGGGCACAAATATCCACCCACCTATATTTAGGCAAAGCTTTGTCCGTGTATTACCCCGCTCTCTTGGAGCTCTCGGCGTCTCTTGAGCTGTATATGAGTGTATATACATAGATTAAATTAGAGAGAGAGAGGGGGGAATGCGAGGAAACTGCCCGCATTTGACTGTGTGTGTCCTTCTCTGTGTATATGCAACGTGCTGTCAGTGTCCACCTCGGGGTAATTTGGCATTGTTCACTTTTCCTCTGCTTGTGAGAGGAGGTTTGAAACAGCCGCGTCTCCTTCCCCGTTCTTTGCGGGGCACGGTGATGGACGGTGGTTGTTATTATTGCTGGAGGTTATTGGGAGGTGGAGGCAGATGAACGGTGGATTTCCTAGGGGCCACAGTGCATGCCTTTTTTGTCAAATGTGCCAGAGAAAGGAAGGGATGCTCGACGTAACCCTGGAGGAAAAAAAAAAAAAAAAAAAAAAGCTTTTATGGCTGCTTTTATTTTGTACGTCTCAAACGAAAATAAAGAACGGCAGTCGAAGGGGAACAGGCTAGCGCCGAGCCGGGCCCCGAGCTACGGCCCGCGCCCTCGCCCACTCTCCCCTGAGCTCGGCCGCCCTGCAGTCTCCAAGCCCGCCCCATCTGAAAATAAAGCGGTTACGAAGGATTAAAAAACCCCAAACCAACCAACCAACCAACCAATAACCAACAAACAACCTCCAAATCCAAATTTATCGATTCTGTTAGCAGCAGGGATTTGTAAGAATGACAGCTGGCCTTGAGCACGGGTGTAGCGGGCCCGGTCCGGCCTGGCCAGGAGGACTGGGGGGCCACCGAGTCTCCCGCTCTCACCACCGTGCCCTCGCCCCGCAGGCTACGCGGAGAGCAGCCCGACGCCCAGCGCCCCCGCCGCCGCCACCGCCCCCGCCGCCGGCATCGGCAGCCTGCACAGCGGCGGCGCGCTGGGCGGCTCGGCGGCGGGGGCCGACCAGGTGCGCCGGTACCGCACCGCCTTCACCCGAGAGCAGATCGCCCGCCTGGAGAAGGAGTTCTACCGCGAGAACTACGTGTCGCGGCCGCGGCGCTGTGAGCTGGCCGCCGCCCTCAATCTCCCCGAGACCACCATCAAGGTACGCCGCGTTCCGCACCCAACCGAGCCGCGGCTGCCCCGCGCAGCCCAGCGGTACCCGGGTCCCCCGGGCCGCGGCCGGCAGGGCTCTCCGGTTGGAGGACTCGCAGGGCCCACAGCTATGAGCGACTCTCGTGCTCGTTTGCTTTTCTGCAACCAACACTTTAAATTTGCTTTTTAAAGTTGTTGTTATTACTGTTATTTTTATTTTCATTTTCCTCTTCAGTTTTTATCGCGTTAGCCTATTTCCTAAAGTGAAGAGGGGAGAGAATAAGCGTAGGGGGAAGGAGCATCAGTACCCTGAAGACACAGTCCTGCGTGGGGAGGAGGGGACGATTCGACGGGAAAATGTTTATTCGGATCGAAGGGGTCCCCCTCGAGTAGAGGGGGGGCCGTACCCACCGCTCCCCTCGGGCAAGGTCACGGGAGATTGCTCCGGGCGGGAGAGGGGTCGCCTACAATCTTTAGCAATAGATGTCGGTGGGTGCCCGCTGGTGTCCGCGGCGGAACGGGTGCGGCGGGGCGCGGTGTGGAGCGGAGCTGAGGCCGCGCTGTGCTTGTGTCCCCGCAGGTGTGGTTCCAGAACCGGCGGATGAAGGACAAGAGGCAGCGCCTGGCCATGTCCTGGCCCCACCCGGCCGACCCCAGCTTCTACACCTACATGATGACCCACGCGGCGGCCACGGGCAGTTTGCCCTACCCTTTCCACTCCCACGTCCCGCTCCACTACTACCCGCACGTCGGGGTCACGGCTGCCGCCGCTGCCGCCGCTGCCTCGGGGGCCGCCGCCGCGCCCTTCGCCACCTCCATCCGCCCGCTGGACACTTTCCGCGCCCTCTCGCACCCCTATTCCCGCCCGGAGCTGCTCTGCAGTTTCCGACACCCCGGTCTCTACCAGACGCCGGCCGCCGCCGGCCTCAACAGCAGCGCGGCCGCCTCGGCGGCAGCGGCGGCGGCGGCGGCGGCAGCGGCGGCGGCGGGCTCGGGGCCGCCGGGGGGCTCGGCGCCCTGCTCCTGCCTCAGCTGCCACAGCAGCCAGACGGCGGCGGCGGCGGCGGCGGCGGCCTCGGCGCTGGGCTCGCGGGGCGGCGCGGCCGCCGACTTCCCCTGCACGGCGGCGGGGCAGCGCTCCGAGAGCGGCTTCCTGCCCTACTCGGCCGCCGTGCTCAGCAAGGCCGCGGTCGCCTCGCCGGACCAGCGGGAGGAGGCGCCGCTCACAAGATAACTACCCCGGCCTGAGTCCGGGGCTGTTTTGTAGAGGGAGTCGCGGGG